>NC_051159.1:149085785-149385785 GCF_013339745.2 Dermacentor silvarum | reverse complement strand
CCGCTGGTCCGACAGCGGTCGCTCGCCTCGCCAGGCCCGACGCCAGCCGCAGTCGTCGGCTGGGTCGCCGCGTCTGCTGCGCCGCAATTGGTCGGCCCGGCGCCGTGGCGACCAATGGGGCGTCGCTATCGCAGACGACGCCAGGGGCCGCCGCTGTTGCTGTGCGCGCCTGTGGCCCGTGCGTTCTCCCTCGGCGGCGGCGGCCGCGCGCTTTCCTTCGTCGGCGTCGAGCGCAGAAAAGAGCCAGCGCCGACGGGGGAGAGGGAGGGAAGAGAGGCGAAGGAAGAGCAGCAAACGAGGGGAGACGAGGAGGGGCGCTTTTTGCGAGTGGCGAAACTTTATGTTGGTTTCCTCCGAAAGGACAGCGCTGGCGGCGGTGGATTGAGGCGTCCACGATGGGGATGGTTCCGTGAAAACGAGCGTGCTGCTGTGCCCTTCGGTAAACCGTTTCTTTGGATTACTACGCTACTACTCGCTGGGCGACGAAGCTCCGCGTCTTCCGTCTCGGCGCCGCGTGTGTGCTTGTGTGCTGGAGCGGTGGTGCTCCCCGCGCGCGAGTGTGTGTGCGTGTGGTGTGTGCCCCGAGTGTTGTTGGCCCGGGCTGAATGGTGCCCCGTTGTATCCATGGTGGTGGCCCGCAGTGACGGCGCAGCGGCAGCGGGGATGGACACGCCGGACGACCCCGTCCTGCTCGCCAAGCAGTCCGACTGGAACAAGGCCAGCCAGCTCTTCCACCTGGACAGCATCCGCGTCAAGCGTGAGTACCCTAGGCCGCCGCCAGATTGTACGCGGCCGCCGCGAGCCCCAGTCTTTTCCTCCCTCCTTCCGCGCGGCGGCGACTCTTCCCCATCCTCCTCCCTCAGTCTGAGCACCCCTCCTCTCTGTTTGCATGGCTCGTCGGGCGTCGTCGCCGCCGCCGCTCGCTTTGCTTGCGTGCTCCGCCGAGCGCTGGCGCCACCTGCGTGAGCGTCTGCCTCATCCCGCCGCCCGACCATACCGTGCCCGCCTGGTGCCATGCTGTTGCGCGATCATGATCACCGAGGCCGTGACGGCGGCACTCATTCATGCGTCGGCAGCATGTTCAACGACCCTTGGCATAGCGAACACTTACATGGGTCTTCTGGAGGCCCCCCCTCCCTCCCTCCGCGGGCGAAAGGGCTTCTGCCTCGGTTGTCCGCGCAGTCGTCGCGCCTGCCTCTGGCATGCAAGCGTGCGTGCCGTGTAAGTACTTACACACACACACACACACACACACTCAAGCAGACACTTCAAGTGCCCATACCTACGCCGAGGAGACGTGCGGGACGACATGCGCGATGCTAAGAAGCCGTACAGGCGTGACGCGTGTGGAACGGCGGGGCAGTCTGTTGCGTGCGCCCCCCTCCTCTGCCCGTTGTTTCTTCTATTTTAGTTAATTCTCCAACAGGCAGCCAGCGGTTGCGCGTGACCGCTGGACAGGACGGGGTGGGGCAGAGGGGGATGCTCCGATTTGCGCCAGCCGTCGGCGGCGCCGACCGCGCGCTGCTCTTGTGCAACGCGGCTGGCTCCCAGATAAGGGGAGCCGGCACTCGCAACAATGTCGCGGGGGTGGAGGGTGCCACCGCTGCTGCTGCTACCGGGCGGCGGCTCCCCCCGCCTATTTTACGAGCGAGCCGACCTCGGGGGCGAGCGCCGCCGCGCCGCCGGGCCTTATCGGCGCCGAGACGGCCTTGGCCAACGGCGAAAGCGCGCTTGTGCAAAGGGCGGCCGCTTCGGGGCTCTGCTCCCCGGCCCACGCCCCTGTCTCCAAGTCCGGAGCTGGCTTGGCCGCGTCGCGCGTGCACCCGGAAAACATCCCGGCGAGCCTTTGAATTCGGCCGGTGCAGCCAGGACTCGCCAAACGCGTGAGACCTACTTGGTCTACATCTGGGTCGCAGATAAATGGCAGTTATTAGCCCCAGCCGCTTCCAGCACTGTTTGTGGCATCCGCGATCGCAGTAACCGAATATTCGCTCAGGCTACGACCCACTAGCGGTTCGAGTCCAGCCTATCGTCAACCTCTAGCAGATGTTTTGACCCGGTGCCAAGGTTTTCGTATGAGTTGTAATTTCTGCGAGGAAGCTTTAGCCTAGAGAAGCCCGCGGAATGACAAGGACGTAGTCTTCCGTTTGGTCGCATCGGTTCCGTTTTCTGCGCGGCTGTTAAATCGGCGGTGTTTGTTTCGATTTGTCTACGGCTGCGCCGGGTTTTCTGAGTGACTCACGCGCTGCTCACTATAATATAATAATAATTTATTTCCCATGAAAAGAATTACATGGTGGGGTTCTGGATAAAAAGTTGCGCGCAGGCAACTTGACCAGCCCAAAAACCCATCAAAGGCAACAGAGGGCGTCGGGCGCTCACATGTGAGTAAATAAATCGGAAGGTGTCAAAAAATTTTTCAAAAAATGTGTATACGAGACAGGTAGTAATACACTTTAACAATTAGAAAAATAAGTAGTCTGCATTAACAAGGTGATATTGAATTTATACATGAGCATTATAGATTGCATAAAGAAAGTCTTATTATACGAAAACAGGGGGAAAAAAATAGCACTATATTCAGTGCAGCATAGACTAAAGTAAATAAAGGGGGGAAAGGTCATACAGTATTGTATATGAAACAAACTCATTAAACAACAAGGATTAACAAGGATTAGTTTGACTGAAAGTAGCTGTATAGGTTATGCTCCTTACGATGTTGTTAGTAATCGAACATGACCGTATGGCGGTTTCCGCCATGCACGGGAAAAACGAAGACAAGAGTTCTTACTGGCTGGTTGGTCGAGGCCTCGGCTGTCCTTTCTGAAAATCAGCGCGCGACCGGCCGTTGCCCTCATCGTCGATGCCCCGTAAGCTTAAGTTAGTCGCAAATCTATCCAGCACGTGAAAGCAGCACGTCTAATAGTTTTCTAGGTCAAATCGGTACTCGATAAAGTCGTTGTGTTGTAAGTATATACCAATGCACAATATACAGAAGGAAAATAAAGAATGATTACTGTACACTTTTAGTACTTTGCCAATAAACGAAGTACGACCTGTTTGTTATCAAATCCCACTCAGCCTCATCACCCTCGCCGAATCGAGAGAATCGAGGAGCTAGAAAAGTGCAGGAAATGTGTGTGGCGCTATTGCATCGCTATAGCAACAGCTGCAGGCGCAATGTCGAAAGGCGTTACCCTTTTTACACGTCGTCGTCTCTGCCACCTCTTTGATGCGCAAGCAACAAAGCGTCGCAAAGAGCGTCGCAAACAACAAGACGTTAGGCGCATCCCTCGCGGACCATGCACCATTTGCACAAAGTCGTGGTTGCCCCCCCCCCCCCCCCCCCCTTCCCCCCTGCGTTGGGATGGACGCCAAATTCGATGTCTTTTTGGAGCGAGTGAGACGGCGCCTTCTGTGCGAACAGTTTTGTGCTTGTTTTGGCGGCCGAAGGAACGGTTCCCGATTATAAAACCCGAAGAGGCAACACTGCCCCACACGTTGTATAACTAACGTATGCATATAATTTCGATTTTGTTGACATTCGTTCGGCTCGGCGTGGATCAACTTAAAGGGCATCAATTAACTTCGCCAATTCCAAGTTTAAACTTTTCGAAGGATTTGGTTTAAGCTGGTTTATTTGACACCTGCGCGTACAAATTTAAAATAGTGCAAAATAAAAACTATATGTACCAACAATGGAGCAGCGTGCTCAAACCTGCTTGTTCGGTCCTGTGGGACTGTGTGGACTGTGGGTATGAAACTAAACAAAGCAGTTGCGGTTCTGCAGAGAAAGAAACACTCTGCACACTTGAGGGATTACTCTCGAGATTTGTCATCGCAACCAGGATTTCAGCGTATATTTTATGTGATTCAAGCTTCACGTGGTCTAGGAACACGTTTTGAATATGTGATGTCATCAATGGGCAGTGGAATCCAACGTCATCACTGGTGACGCTCGGAAACGCGATAGGGAAAAAAAAAAAAAAAAAGCCGCTCATTTTCAGTTCGCAAAATTCGATGTCTTTTTGGAGCGAGTATTTAACGTGAGACGGCCCCTTCTATGCGAACAGTTTTGTGCTTGTTTTGGCGGCCGAAGGAACGGTTCCCGTTTATAAAACCCTCATACCCTTGTAGACCCCTCATACGAGGGGTCTACAAGCAAGCACTTGGCCTCCCGCATTACACCAGTACTGAACTCTTCAACCAACTAGGAGTTCACAACAACGCTCTCAGCTTGAACGGCTCACCCTTACTGAAACGGGACGCTTTATTCTATCTACGCTTGGCTTTACTTACCATCAGCAACAGGGCCCCAAACAATCGATCCCGATTGACATCCGTAGCTGGATCCACAAAGACCCTATTCCTAGAAATATGCACTCTGAATATAACAGGGCCCCGCGCCAAGCTCGGGCCGGAGCAATCATAAAAGCCCTTGCTCATGTACCTGGCGTTACATTTGTTGATGCAGCCCAATATTCCCATGGCACACGATTTGTGGCCGTCGCCACACGCGACGGAGTCCTACACCACGCCTCCAGCGTCACTACCCCCACTGCCGAAACGGCTGAAGTGGCCATTGCCCTGGCCACTCTAGATCCCACCTGTCACACCATCGTGTGTGACTCTCGCTCAGCCGTCGCTAACTTCAACAAAGGCCGTATTTCTCCTCAAGCTTTTCGTATACTCCGCCAGGCACCACACTCTAAAGAAAGCATGATCTCCCTGACATGGATCCCGGCCCACGCGGGCACTGTCCACCCACACCTCCCCAACCTCAACGAGGTCACCCACTCCATTGCGCGAGGACTAGTCAACCGCGCCGGAGACACTGGAGACGAGTTGGACACCAGGGACAATCTGACTACTTATAACGATCTCGTTAAGGCATTTTACCTTAGTCGCCGAACCTTCCCCCCATCTCACACCAAGTTCAGCCGGGCGCAGGCTACCACCCTGCGTCTGCTACAAACAAATACGTACCCTTCACCCGCCCGCCTCCACCTTATATTCCCTGAAGTTTACAATACCCCCAACTGCCGGTGCTCTGGCACTCACCCGGCTACGCTTCCGCATATGCTATGGGAGTGCCCAGCACAGTATACACACACAGTATACACACATTAACACCACGACCCTCTCGTCGAGGTTGCGTGAGGCTCTGCGGAGCTCCGCCCTCGACGACCAAACCTGGGCGACGACCCAGCACGCCCGTGAGGCGGCGGCGAGGCAAGCCCTCGACGTCCCCTCATGGGAGGCTTAGGCCCGGCCATCCTAAAGTGCTGGTTCCACAATAAAAGTTTATTCCTCCTCCTCCTTCAGTTCGCAACTTTGTAACATTCACCAGCCAAGCTTCTCCAAAATAATTTCCCATAGAAACAAATGTCAATAAAATTACGTTTTTTTTTTTTTTCTCGACTTGGGGCGCGCACTTTCTGCCGGCCGCCTGTCATGTGTAGATCTCGGCGTGGTCACCACTGTCTTCACTCTCAATCTCGGCATCATCACAGCCTTTGGCAGTGTCGACAGAAGTTTCATATTCTTTCGGATCCGGCCATCTGATCGACATCGCTTTCTTGCAAAAGCGCCTGACTCTCTTCGTCAGTCAATATTTCGTTGTAAGCAATGATGTAGTGATTAAGACCACACATCCCGATCGGAGACATCAAAGTTAACGTCTCCTGAGCTTACAGTTACAGCCTATAGCTTCTGCATTTAAGTTATACACGTCTGATATTCGAATTTTTGAAAAAGCTTGCGACACATAAAAAGCATTGCTGCAAAGCAGTCTGTTAAGAAAGAAGTGATTACTCACCGTGAGGTCGAAGACACGTGCTTTTGCTGTAGGAGGCCATCATTTGAATGCAACCGGTGTCGCTTTGGCTGGACGGGAAGCGCCAACTCGCGCACATTGGAAAAAGTAGAAAGTACACATCGGGCTAA
Organism: Dermacentor silvarum; assembly: GCF_013339745.2. Taxonomy (NCBI): domain Eukaryota; kingdom Metazoa; phylum Arthropoda; class Arachnida; order Ixodida; family Ixodidae; genus Dermacentor; species Dermacentor silvarum. The sequence continues at coordinate 149,379,839 of NC_051159.1, read as the reverse complement.
TTCCAATTTGGAAAAAGAAAAAGAAGCATCGTTTTAACAACTAACTATGCTTGCTGAAATCAGTGACCCTATTTGGGGCCGCAGGGACTGAGAAGGTTAACGAAGCTTTTCGGAGCAGGCTTCGACGTGGCTTCGCGGGATCAGTCTGGAAAATGGACGGCGCCGCGGCTACGAGGACTGAGATTAGCTTCACGCTTAAAGCCGAATTTTCACGCCTCCAAACTCCTCAGTTGAACGACTAAAAGTTGAGCAAGTTGCTATATAGGGATTGCGTGTCACTGAAAGGCAGCCGTGCAAACACCACTTAATTTGTTTGATTACGTTTTACGTGCCATAACCGCGATCTGATAATGAGGCACGCCGCAACGGGGGATGACGACGACGACTCAGGATTAAATTTGACCACCTTGGGTTAAATTTAACGTGCATCCATGCACGGTATACACAGCCCCTCTTTCATTTCACAGGAAGAGGCGGTGTTTGGCATTGCATATATAAGCGATGTCCCATGAAACCTATTATAATAATAAAGAGGTCCGATGGCACGAGTGGGGAAAAAAAAAAAACCCTCTTGAGTGTATATATTTGCATAAACGGGAGAACACGGATCATTCGTTTGCGCCTTGCGCTGCAAGTAAATAAAGGATGACCCCTCAACTATATAGGCCCAACTTTTATACCTTAAATGAGAAAAAACTAGGATAACATCTGCTGCAGGCATTGGGTAACACTGGCGGAACTGTTTCAAACTCCTGCGTGTGCCATTTACAGAAGCGCACAAGCCGTGCTATATATACGTACGATACGCAACGTCATCTGTTTAGTGGAAATCCACGCCTCATACATGCATTAACAAGCGAGCGGGACGCTCGTGTTATCTTTTCATTGACGCTAAATAGCCGATTAGCGCACGCCGGTCGTGTAGGTGAAGTCACTTGAATGTTCATTTATATCACAGAACGATTAGCGGCGGTCGGCGCGTGCGAGGTGTTATTGTGCAAGGTATACGGTCTTAGGACCTGCCTATATATACACTCTTAAAAATAAACTTAGTAAATAGCTAGTAAATACACGTTTTTACTAGGTTACTGTGTATTTTACTACCTTCTGACTAGTTCTGTACTAGCCAGTGGTTGTGACAGTCTTATGCGAAATTGAGATTAACTGTAGTGTTGTTCATTATGTTGGATTAACAGTTATATGCGACGTCGTATCACACATACGTACAGACAGTAGGCTTTAGACATTTGAGCACATAGCTTTGATTATTTAATCAAATACATAGGTGTTCACCGGTGCCACATGTGCTCCCTCAAACTTGGCCTATAAATACTGGTGAAGTTGCTCTTTTAGTAAGTGTTGCGTAGCACCTTGGTCGTTCTCTACATGTTTTCTTGCTTGTCGTTGCTTGTTGGACATATGTAGTACATTCTTACCTGGAGTCAGTGCGGCTTCATGTCCTTGGCAAACTTACATTACGTATATGTATATGCCACCAATTAATGCCTTAATGTATAGCAGTGGGACGCCGTTCCTTTCATGTATATTTATTATTTTACTTTTTTATGCTTTTACAATACCATCGACTTCATAGGACAATGCAAGCGGCACTTATAAATCGAATAGGTCCCATTGTATTGTTGGTAATTATATTTCAGTTGTGTTAGTAACTGCACTACCGAGGTAGTATTTAGTGACTACAAAGTTAGTGCTTTTTGCTAGCTTCAGCAGGTAGTGAAAAGTACTAAACATCATTTTACTACCTGCACTTACTAAGAAGGTAGTGCTTTTTGGGACTATAGTAACGTGTTAGTATTTACTTAGTAATATGACGACCTTTTTTTAAGAGTGTAGTGTTCGGTCGTCACACCTCTGACGACTAAATACCTGTAGGTTTTATAATTGTATCTTGCACCGGGTCTTTTAAAAATATTTTTGTTTCGCTGAACGGCTTGGCTAACGTTAGCTGCGTGGGACATTGCACCGTCTTTTAAAAATATTTTTGTTTCGTTGAACGGCTTGGCTAACGTTAGCTGCGTGGGACATCCTATATACGTATAGGAGACTGCTACACAGAGTGTGAATGCGTTCGAAGGTTTTGAACTCTATCCCGTGCCAAAAGTGCGTATACCGTCTCGAGAACATATTTGGGAGCGCTCGACCGAGATCTGCGTCAGCCAGCCGGCCGTCGGTGGCAAGCTTGTCGGATAACGAACAAGAGGTTTCTCGTACGTAACCGTCTGCTACGAACTGCTTTCCAAGGTCCGCGGGGTGTCTTCACTTTCAGCACAGAGCCATCAGTATGTGTGTTTCCACCAAATGGTTCCTTTCCTTATCGTTCTTTATTTACGGTTTTTAGCTTTTATTCCACTTTTTCACCCTCTCATTTTTTTCCCCACCTCCTCGATCTCCCGGAGTTTACTGCTAATCTGTTGGGATTGGCGCACCTTGATGTGTTGCGCGCTTCCGAAACTCACTCGCTCACTTTTTGTAAGTCAGCGCTCTGCCAGTGTCGTCTTGCTCGAGCCTTCACGAACAAGGCTCGTTAGTCTCGGTTGTCTTTCGGCGCTTGAAATAAGAATAAATATTAAAAAAAAATGAAAGAAAGCATTTAATCAGAACGCGACGCTCTTGGCGTATGTAACAGAAATATTTATTGTACACGGCAAGACTAGCTGCGTAAATAAATGAAACAAAGGAAAACACAGCAAGAACTTAAGGTGAACACTTTTATTGAGGCATGCAGATACGAAGGCTGACTTTATATATCGCTCATATTCTATCGCGAGTGAAGCGTGTGCTTTTGTTGGCAGCTTATAGCGAAATTCTGTAACGGAAAGCGACCGTGCACGGCAAAACGGAAGAAACATTGTCGCAGATCCGCTGAAGCTCTACGCGTTCCTCTCTCTCTCTCTCGTGGTCTTCCGTCACAACTGCGGTGGAAAGAAAACGAGAAAGAGAGGCCGGGGGCATCACAGAAAATGGTATGTAAAAATTGTTAGGAAAAACAAAAACAAACCGATGATAGGCAATGAAAGTAAAACGAACTAACGGGCGCGTGGAGTGCCGCGTCGGCGGTATACATGGACGCGCCGGCGTTGACGTCGCTGTCTGGCGTCAGACGCCGCAGGGAGTGCGTCTTTTCGCGCTGAAAAGGCAGTGGGAAAAAACCCGGCGTCCTCTCGGCTCAGTCTCTTCATCTTCCTCTCCCCCGGCCCTAGTTTTTTTTTTTTTTTTTTTTTTTTTTTTTTTTTTTCGCTTTCGGTTCGTCAAACAGTGCCCGTTTTCCCAATTCTCTACATGTCACCAACGGTGTATACATGTGACCGTAGACGTGTATGTAAGGACCTTTTGAACAACTGCTCGCGCCGCCGTCCTTTTGTCGTCATTGTGATCCTGCTGCTTATTTGTGTGTCTGACGCGACGAGCGACGTCTCGACGCGTGCCCGTGCGCTGGCCATGGCTCGGCGCGCCCGCCGTGTCCGCTGCGTTTAATTGGGAGCGCGCGCGGCAGCTGACCGACCGTGTATAAACGTGCCGCGACGTCACGCGTCCTTCGAGTAAGCGCCGTTTGTCTTGTGCGCTCGCGGCCTAATTGCGTGCAGTATATCACCGCGAGCGGGACCACGTGTGTCGACAGGTGGATCAGTGCGCGTTTCGGGATTATGTATCGATCGTTTTTTTCCATGCTGGTTCATCGCCCTGTAGAAACGATTCCGGCCGACGGCGTCCGATTCTGGCGAGTGTGCTTCGTGACCTATTAACGTGTTCGTCGTGTTGGTTCGTTCGATTGTTGTGCGCGCGAGGGCGTTTTCCTTGGTTGCTGTTATGTTTGCCTATTGGGTGTAGCTGCGCAAGCACACTTTTCGATCGTGTAACTGCTTTTAACGGTGAGTTCTTTTTTATTTGTTTATTTCTGTGCGTCTGCACTTGTTGAGAAGACTGACTGAGGCGAAGTTCACGCCTCTTCTTGCTCTCCTTCTTTAATATTAGTAATAACATTATTATTATTATTATTATTATTATTATTATTATTATTATTATTATTATTATTATTATTATTATTATTATTATTATTATTACACCATAGCCGCTAAGCCACTGTGGCGGGTCAGGGCTCCATTTCAGGTCGTCTTCAAGGTCGGCCGCACCTGTTGACAACGCGAGTGGTCGTGTAGCTTTTAGAGCTCCCATATCAGAGTTTCACTATATAATTAATTCACTTTGGGCAACACGTCTCGATTACGAAGTTGGAGTCAAGTAGTGCATAAATCATATCCGTTAAGAAAATACATAGAGAGAGAGGGAGCAAGAAAATTCTGTATTTATGACACCAATGTCGAGATATGTGTCTGGAAACACTGTGTCGAAAATGCATTGATGCATCAATTATAACACCTGTCAATTACCTCTCAGGGAAGGTAATTTGCGTGTACTGTCAGTATACACGCAAATTACTTTCCCGCACCACGCCACCACTTTCATCCGTATCTTGGGGTAATCGAAACTTGCATCACGGTTCGGTTATCCTAACCCACTAGTCATGCACGCCTTCCCTCGTGTAAGGTCGAAAAGAAAGAAAGAAAGAAAGAAAGAAAGAAAGAAAGAAAGAAAGAAAGAAAGAGAGAAAGTAAAGTAAAGTAAAAGTAAGCAGGAGGGCACGGTGGCTTCACATCGACAGTCATTAGCGCGCATTCCTGTCCAGCAGTTTGTCGAGCTTGCCGATATCGTAACTTTGTTCGGTTCCCCTTTCCCCGCGGCAGTGCATCTGTAAGAGGGCAAACGAAAGCACGACTGGTTTGATTAATGGCCGTTGGTATATACTTTGGCAACTAAGCGTGAAGGCGTGGTTCGCTTGGTCGCCTATACGTGGGCTGACCGCGCAGCCTCACTTTTAGCCCCCGACTGCGTCATATACCGCATTTATTCTAATCTATAGGCCGACAGTTTTAAACATGAGTTACGAAAACTGCTATATGTCGGCTTGGATTCGAGGATTTCGCCAACAGCGGTCGGAACGGGGAAAAAAGGCTCGCCGCTAACGCCAGCACCAAAAGACATACTGTATATCCATTATACTATCCGCTGTCGCAGCCGCCTATAGTACTTGCAGCTCACTGTAACCGTTCGCCCTTTTTTGACAACATTGAATACGTGTAGTGTGGGCACATTCAGCGGTTTTTCTTTTTCGGTCTTTTTCGCTTTCGGCATATGCTGCGCAACCGAGCACGCGCTTGACCGCACCCTCTTAGTACAGTGCGTAGCTGGCGGATGACATTCATTGGCAATATGTGTCACTTTTATTTTTCGACCTTTCATAAAGAAGTCTGCCAAGGATCGAGGCCGGCCTAGATCCGAGTGAATACGGTATATCTATCATGGTCGCGATGCGGCCCCTGTCGTGCGAGCGACCGTGTTTGGGTGCACGAGTCCGAGCGATATGTGTAGTATACACACTCCCGCCCGCAGCATCAGTACAGACTGCGGTCGAGCGCGGCACCTGTGCTATCAATATGCAGGTGACTCAACGCCTCCCACTGCCGTATATAGTGGGCCCTTTTAGCCCCCCCCTCTCCTTTCTCTATTCTTTATCTCGCTTCTGATTCGCTTATTTGGGTGGCTGTGCGTGTGCCCCGTATATGTCATCCGTGCTGGTGGCATTGTGTGTTTTGAGTGAAACGCGGGAAAAAGAACAGCAGCTGGCGCTCGGCGCGCCCGTTCGGTTCCCGATCCTCGCGGTGATGTGCCTTTCCTTAGAATTCCTCCACGTATGTGCTTGTGCATGCATATATGACCGTTTTAGATCGTCGGCGATTGATGTGGGTAAGTGGACGTTGCGGTCTTCGAAACGCGCGTGGTGGCTCCAAGCTCGTCCCTTTTCGCCGTGCATCTTTCTCTGCGTTTCTTGAAGGGCTGACTTTTTTTTTTTTCCCCTCTCTAGCCAGCTATCGTTGTTTCGCAGTAGAAAAGTTTGATAGGTCGTTACGCTATTTTGAGAGGTCGTATATGGGTAAGAGAGAGAGAAAAAGGTAAAGGTCATGCAAAATCTGTAGAATCACCGGTTGTGCAGCAGCGAATATGGTACATATATTCATACCATCCGGAGCCGATAAAATTCACAATTCTTTTCGTTTACAAGTGCTCTTTGCCATTGACCGATTGTCTTCGTTAATATTATGTCCAGCGTCAGGATTGGCTGGAATTTACTCTTACGACAATTCTATATCGTAAGGGCTTTTGAGTACGGGCTCGCGCGTGTGAAAGGCGTGGTCATTTAACTCGCGTGTGTACTACGTGCAGCGTGGTTCGGTATATATATATATATATATATATATATATATATATATATATATATATATATATATATATATATATATATATATATATATAGCGGCGAAGAAACGTCCCACGTGCGCGGGCGCCGGCCGACGCCACGTGCTGAAGTGTACGGCGTATAAAAGCGAGTATACATTAATAGCAGCAGCCGAAAGCACGAAGCGGGCTGACCTCTGTCCGCCCCTTGGAACGCACGATTCTGCTATCTCTTCGTAAGTGTGTGAATTGATGAATTAAGTTAAATTGCTATCTCCTCATAAGTGTGTAAATTGATGAATTAAGTTAAATTGTGCGGTTTAACGTCCTAAAACTGCTCAGTGGGTTATGACGCCGTAATCGATCGAGGGACCCGCGGAATAATTATTACCGCCTTACCTGACCTAAATAGTAGTTACACGAGCACTTTTGCGTTTCGCACCCGTCGAAATGCGGCCGCCGCGACAGAGCATCAGACCCACGATGAATTAACGAGACTAAGAAAAAAGTGGTGCGCCAATCACGCAAGCATCTATGTACGTTTCGTAATTAAGATGCATCTCTCAGTATTCCTGTTATTATTGTGGCTTTAAAAACTGCGCGCATTGACGTAATCGCTTTAGCACGTATTCGCGCGCGCATTTATCGTTTCATCCGCGGCATATATACAACGAAGCGCCAGCGCTTTGAGAGACGCGATTATGATGAACAAAGAAACTAACGCGCGCTGACGTCAGAGAGTTCTAAAGTATATATGGCCGAAAACAACTTTTCTTTAGTTTGAAAGCGGCCCAGGCTCGTATGCGTATACGTCAGAGTCGAATGTCATCGCATCAGCTGCTTTCGCGACTTATTTTATCGCAGTGGCCAGACATTAACTGACGTAGTTAGCCATGAATGTCAGATCGGTTGCGGCTTCTTTTCTGCGCCAGGGCATCGAGTGACGTCGTAGGCGGACTATAGAAGTCGGGTCGATGCCCTCGACAAACACTGATGTCGCTTAGAGCATCGTCTGCTATATAAGCTGCTCTATTTTCTATAAGGTGCTCTCTGTTTTCCCCCTCTTTTTTTTCCCCTCATATCGTTAACTTTCGTTTCATGCTTACTAAGAGATCGTCTGTCGGGCGCAGCGAACGTGCATTTTCTCTTTAACGAAGGCGCCGGGATTGTACGTCGCACGCAAGAAGTCTGAACTGCAGCATCCAAACCCGCGCGCTCTGAAAATTGTGAAGGAACGGCGTGTCGCGGACGTCGCTGGAGCATTGTCAGAGGGAGCATAATTGTAATTAATTGTACGTATTCGCATTTGTATTCCGTACGTATTTGTATGTGTAATTGTATTGATCAGGAGTATTTGCATGATTGCATGTCTATATACAGAGGAAAAATTGTGTAAAAGCGTATCTGCCAAAAGTTTATCAAGTTTCCCGTAAACTTCGCGAATTTGGGCTTGTTCTACAATTTTACGAACGTTTCGAAAATAAATTCTGTTCGCGAAAAGGGTTCGCTGGTCGGTTTCCGACCATATACTCTGTGTAGCATTTTTTGATGCTGTATAGGGGCATCGCGGAGGAATGCTGTTTCGAGCACGTTCACGAAACCGGCGAAATTAGCAACGGCAAAATCGCTGCGACGTTTTAAAGACTTCTGTCGTTTCTCAGTTTGTGCATGCTCCATGTTTGCTGCAGCTTGCGGGCTGCGGGATTTTTACGAATTTTTAGACCCACGGTTTGGCAGCGGCGCGTATGTGGCGTTACGTTCGACGCGTGTGTCGCAATAGGAGGCCAATCATATATACCGTGTTTCCCAGCTAACGTTGGTCAAGCGGTTCAATGAAAATAACGATTAAAAAAAAAAAAAAACACGATGCATGATACAGTTATGACCTATTGTCATAACTCGTCGTCATAGGTCTTAAAATCGTACAATGTACCTTGTTTCTTATTTTTTTTTTTCGAACAGCTTGGCTATAATGTTAACTGGGACACTCCGTGTAAATAAAACGGAGTGATAATTACAACGGGACGCCTAGCGAACGCCCATGCGTATAAGTTCAGGGTTTTCTATTGCCCGACAGGCATATGCGCCACGTACAAACCCTTTATTCGTCTCCGTTTGTATGCACTATTATATACCCTTAAAGTGACACTAAACCAAAACATTAAGCCGAGTTAAATCGATCGATTATTCTTCTAGAGGCCTGTCATCGTTTTCTGTGTGCCAATATATATGATTGTTGCTTGGAAAATTGCCACCGAATGTTCCGCAGCATGCTCCTCAATCTTAGTCGCCCGCGCCGAAGCGGAGTTGGCGTAATCCCCACGTGACCTCCCTCTCTGCCGCTCTGTCTGAATCACATTATCGTGGTGTGAATCAGCCAGTGCTGACGCCACATGAGGTGCCATAGTACAAAATAGATGGCGCCACTCGATTTTCCGACTTCGTCATTTTCACGCTTACAAAAGCTCTGTTAATTCTTTGCTACGAACAGAAGCGTAATCTTTCAATGTATATAGCTCGACATAATATTTTACTTTAGCGACCCTTACAGGCATAATGGATATGTACACCGACTCCCCAACTTTCAACCTTAATTGCTGCAGTGTGTGGGTTGTGACACTTCCTTTGGTGTAGCTCTATGGGAAGCAGAAGATAAAAATTCGTTTAAATGAAGACGCTGCTAGGCTTAACAGAATTGTGACACTGAGCGAGATGGCTTATACTCGTGGAATATAGGGCAGTGAAGGACCGTAGCTAAGTAGCGCGAAATGTCAGGCTGCCATAGCGGTCATGAATCATTAGACATCTATGGTGCAGCCTTCGAGGGCCTATAGCTGCGCGCTGCCAGATTCAATCGCCAGTCGCATTAAGAGGAAGCTTTAGCTCGGGCCCCAACTCCGACGCCGCCTGTTCGGGTACATGTAAAACGCAGAAACGCTTTGCTGACATAACCACTGTGCCGATTTTAATGAAATGTGTTGCATTTGGGAGAGAAAGTTGAAATATCTAGTAACTGCTGGAAGCGGATTTAAGGCCTGAAGATATTAAATTGAATTTTCAAGAATTGCTAAGTTTGTAAAATCTAGAAGCACGGCGTTTACAATTTCGTAGCTCTGCACCCAAGAAAAGATATCGCACTTCTGGAAACTGCATCCGTTAGAGCATCCAAAGCGGAAACATTTCTTGATCAATTTATATCTTAATTGAATTAGTTACGTTGTCTACAAGGGCTTTGCAAAAGTCCTGCCCATATATTAGTGGTCTATTTAAAAATCACGTATACTGCGCCAATTTTGTCCGCTTTAGATGTGCTATTATATTTATTTTACAGAATTGCCATATCGTTTTTCATTGCTGAGTTACAAAGTTGCAAACGTGATAGTTTCGTTTTTTGATAATTTGCAATTGTCAACAATTTTGTTAAAAATTTACGGCTTAAATCAAGAATTCGCTTACCAAAAGTCACTAGATTTTAACTTTTCCTTTTAAATGCAACGAACCCCATCAAATTTCGTGCACTGGTTGCGGAGAAAAACGATTTCTCGTTTTCCATGTATTTAGATAAGAACCCCGAGCTAAAGTCGCGCCGGTTGAGGACGGAGAAAGGTGTGCGAGTGCAGCTATGTCAGAGGAGGCGTCTACATAGGGTGTTTTTTTATTTTTTTGGCTGCACAATTTTTTTTAATTGCCTGTGGCAGATAAAATAGTTCTAACCCATGCGCCAAATTACTCGATGAGCCGTGGTTGCGCAGTGGCTATGGTGTTAGGTTGCTGAGCACGAGGTCGCGGGATCGAATCCCTGCCACGGCGGCCGCATTTCGATGGGGGCAGAATGCGAAAACGACCGTGTACTTAAATTTAGGTGCACTTTAAAGAACCCCAGGTGGTCTAAATTATTCCAGAGTCTTCCACCACGGCGTGCCTCGTAAACAGATCGTGGTTTTGGCACGTAAAACCCCATAATTTTTTTAAATTACTCGATGAGGCGACCATTACTTCTACGAGAAGTCAAAATGCCCCATCGAATGATTAATAACATAATTACGCTAATTATTTTGAATGAATTACCTTGCACATATTGCAATCTACGAATTGTAGCTAGTGAGTTTGCAAGGCGTATCATACGTATCGACTTGGAACGAATTCTGAGGATGGCATCGGAGATATGCACCGTCAAACCTGTGGTAAAAATGCACTGTTGTTCCAGGTACTTTTGAAAGAAAACCGGCTTCAGTTCGTAAATCGAAGTATGTGCCGTAATATAATTAATTACAAATTTAATAAGTTCAATTACGTTAATTACTCAATTAGGAATTTTGATTTCTAGTTTAAGTAATGGCCGTCTCATAGAGTAATTTGGCATAGGGGTCAAAATTGTGTTATCTGCCGCACTGCAGGCAACTGTATATATATATATTATGTAGCTAAAAAAAAGAAAGAAAATACACCTGGTATAAAACCTTTTCCGTGAACTATGCCGGAAATCTTTTGAGTGCCCCGTAGGTTTTTTTGTCACGCGTATGATGACGCCTTCGTAATTCGCGTGAAATAAAGTTGTTTGTCACTCGCATGCAGTCTTTCTCAGAATGCCGCGCGCGTTGAATCGCCTAGTCTTGAAATGTTAAACGTTTCGTTGGTCGCTCGCGAGTGACACTTGGTCGGCGGCACAAAGCTTCGCAAATACCGTTTCGCCACTGACCGCGCCGCCATCGCGGCTGTTCGTTCGTAAGTGTCTGAGCACCGTAAATTGATGTGCATTTTCTGCACGAGCAGTTTGTATATAGCGCAGGAACGCGTTTTGCGAATGTGGGCCCGCGTTTCCGAATTAACAAAGCCTTTCCGTTCGTATAAATGCTGTTTGTCAATTGGCCGACCGCCTTAGCTAATATGCCCGACGTGACGATTGGCTGGCATCTCCTTTTGCGAGCAGCTTTAGTTGAATATTTAATGCAAAACACTGTATCATTCCAAGCACTATGCAGTAGGTATATATAGGCAAGCATACAGTCTTGTCTCGCTTCGTTTCCTACCTCTAATAAAATTAAATTATACTTGGCCGCGCGATAGTGGAGTCGAAGCTCTGTCTTAAAGCGCAGTATAGTCCAGTACTCTGAGTACTTGGCCACGATAGTACGCATACCCGTACTATCGCATACCCACGATAGTAGCAGACTAGCTCATTGAGACGTTTGCCGTGTGCGTACCAGTTTTTCGTGTTCGTTCCTCGTGACCGCTCGCGCTTTGAGACGCTGTGTTAGATTGCACCGTTTTCGGGATTGGCGTATACACATGCCCATTACTTTCCCTGTATATAGCAGCTGACGCTGCGTAGGAACTGTGCGACGTTGTTGTACCGCATTCATGATCGACCGAAGTTGATCACGTTTTTAACATTTCGCCCGAGTACAAATGCCATCGTCGCTTTGGCATATATGCCACAAGGCACGCACGACTGTTTCAACGCTTAGTTGCAGATCGAGCCGCAATCCGTGTATACCTTGCTCGCTCCCGTTCGGTATCCATGCAGAACCCACCAATCAGTATGTCGTATAAGTTCGCGTCCAACGGACGCGGTGGGAATCGCGTTTCCTCGCATGTACGATCGTCATCACCGTCGCCTTGCCGCTGTCCTCACGAGCACGTGCGCTCGCGTCACACACGCAAAACTATACTCGATTTGCGCAAACGCATTGGCGCCCCTGTTAACAACGCTTAGCGGGATCCTGGCACAAAGCTGGATAAGCGAGCTCAGCTGTAGGTTACATGCACAGTGCTTCGCATAACATCGATTCCCAGACTGCGTGGGATCTGTGCAGCTCTTTATTTTTTTTTTTTTTATTTATTTATTTTATTATTATTATTTTTTTTTTTGTGAGCGCGTGTGGCGTGTTCCCTGAAGTGCTAGCAGGCGCGCGTGAGAACGTGAAAGTGCGCGAAGGGTCCATAGAGGTGTCGTTCCCGCCGGGGCGTGCCCGCGGAACACCGCCACGCACGGCTTCGCCGCGGATTATGAACTGCACATGGGCGACGACGCCGCGACCACACGTGGCCGCGACACGTGAATGCATCGGCGTGTGCGAGGCGCTCGGAACGAAGCGAAGGTCCGCGTAATCTCGCGAGCAGTCCGCTCGTCGGCGATAATACGCGCGCATGCACTGGTGAGCTATACACTCTCTTTTTTTTTCTTTTTTTTTCTTTTTTTTTGCGCGCGCGCCCTTGCCCGTTTTCGCAGAAGGACGCGGAGAAAATGTTTGCGCGAGGACGACGTGGCACGGAGCGATGCATGCAGTGCCGCCGTCGATGCGATCGAGGACCAACGAGCGCGTGACGTTTGTTGACGCTGTGCGAGACATTAAGAGCTGTGCGAACAGTGTCTTACGGAATTCTTTTCATCACCGCGAAGGTTATGAAACAAACAAGATAAGTAAATAAGCGAGACAGAATTCACAAAGACCTTGTCTCCAGATGCGTCATTGGGTGGTGCCTACTCCTTATAAGAACCTCTTTAGCTTTCGAAATCCAAGCAAGTCGTGGTCACTCGGGAAGATGGAGATTGTAATTGGTGGGCGATATGCGCCGCTGCCGAGGAAATCAGTTGTCGACAGCCCTGACGAATACTGGTCCCATTGTCACGACGTTGACTTCTGCAGGCCGAGGCTTTTCCCTTGTTCGGCCACTGTTGACCATTTGTCGACCTGGTAAACTTTACAGATACTAGCTGCGCGTACAAAAAGAAAAAAAAAAGAATATTGCAACATAGCAACTTGCAGCGACAATAGATCACTAAGCCTATGTTAGTATACAATTGCTTCGAGTGGCATACCAGGGGTGTCTGGGCAGGCGGAGCAGACGCAAGACCAACAATTGCTGTCTTGTTCGTTCACATCGTAAACGGGGCTAACAGCCGCGTTTATACGTGTATATAATTGCTTCCGATGACTCAAGTAGCTTATATACAGCTCCTACATTGTCTTGTTTATAGGTTTCCTATTGCGAAAGTATTTCAGCTTTCTATTTGCATTGCGATCACAGTCATCCATTTAGCCCAGAAGTTCGAACCTGAGTAGAATATTTCATTGCAGTGTTGCCCAAAAAGACAGATGCGGGGTTTTGAATTTATCAACAATGGGTAATAATTGGAATGTCTAAAAGCTGAAGCCAACGTTTCTATAAGGAGACGTTTCGCCAGGGCTGAGATTAGTCCCTTGTTGCACGCACCGCTGTGGATCGCTTCAGTGCCGCGGAGTGTAACTTTCAACATCCGGGGCTTCGTTTCACTCGCCATCTTTCGTTTGAAAATTGAGCATTTTATGTGTACGTTCTGGCCTTCGAGATTTCAATTCTTGCTCCGTGTAATTTTCTCGGAATTTTTCTCGGCATAGCCTTGTCATTCAAGCGCTATAGCTCACCGCGAAAGCGAAACGCAGAGTATAAATCTTGACGAAGTGCCACCATGGGTGTTCCTGTTGGTTCGGGACGAACCTTCCCGGTTATGCTGTACTGTCTTATTGGAACGCAACACACCGCTTGTCCCCAGCATCACGGGACCGCTCCGGGCATTGTTTCGTGGGCGCCACCACCACCAGCAGTTTCGCAGTTTCGTGCACAGTGACATCTAATAGTGCGGTCGTGACACGCGAAGCGCACCCATGCAACCATTAATTCGCATCGTACAAATCGACTGCAGTGCCGCGCAATTTGATTGTTACACAGATAGAAACCGACAAAGCTAGCAGCCCAATATGGCGGCACTCCGGCGCTGACTTCCGTAAAATCGCCCGTAGACGCCGGCTGGCTTGCGAGACATGTGAAGGCCGCAGGCAGCGGCTTAAAGAGGCGCATTGCAACTTGCGAGGCAATGCACCGCGTTACGTACGCCGTTCTGGTCTCTAGCAAGGCGGAACAGTTTACGCAGCAGTGCCCGGGCTTCGGAATTCGATTTCCAAACGTTAAACGTATACACACATACGGACTCGCGCGAATCGCCTCCGCTTCGGCCTCCAAGGTTTCGCAGCCGTTTCCCCTTCACATGCTCGGCAGCTCCTCACGCCGGCTTTTCGAAATGTCTATGTTAAAAAAAAGAAAAGGAAGTCGTGTGTCTTAGGGACCTTACGTGTGTCAACACGTGAGCGCCCCCTATATGTGCTCTGCAAAAGTTTCCGCGAGGCACCTTGTCTTTCTCCACTGTGACGTCAGGGGAGGAGCAGGCGGCTGTAAAATATTAAAAAGGAGGCATGCGTGGTGTCCTCCGGGAGAAGCGGAGTTGCCCGCGCCGCGCCGGTGCGTTGTAAAATAATTTCCGCGCCGCTCAAGTCGTTCCGAGATCCGTTGAACGTTGCATCCCGCCGGTGCAAGCTGTCGCCGCCAATTACGGGGGAAAAAGACGGCAAACGCGGGCGCGTGACGTTTCGTCATGCGGATGTCTGTCGTCTACCTGTAGAGCATGACGTCGTGCAGAATCTCCGCTCAAGGTCTTTCTGGCGCGGAGAGTTGACGATGAGTGGCGGTCGCGCTATATAACACCGCGCCTATAAATAAAGCCGCGAACGCGGGTAGATTTCCTATACGGCGTTGGCGCGTGGATGGAGGGGCTTTTAGGTCTCCGTATAGTGAAGCGGTTCCATATGCAGTCCGATTATTCCATATATTTTTTCGCGCATATACAGCTTATATACAGTTCCAGTTACTACTTTTGTGCTTCAATGCATAAAACGACGTTTTGTTAAGAAAGTAACTGGAACGCCAGTGCATTTCTCCGCAAATTGCGTGAATTAATATCTCAAAACAGGTGTCATCCTGAGAATTCGTTCCCAAGTGGATCCGCCTTGCGAACTCCACGGCTATATAATTTGTAAATTGCATTAAGGTAATTTGTGAAAAAACTTAATTAGTGAATTTTCGTTAATTACTCGTTTATGCATTTCAATTTTTGTGCGTGTCCGCGTCTTCGAGTAGGCCAGCTCGTGAACTGGAATTGTGCTCTCTGCCATAGGCAACCTTTAAAAATTTTGAAAGTGTTCGCTGAAACACACCCTGTATATAGTGCGCGAGCAACAGTTCTTGGAATGTTTCCTTTGTCGCGAACTGCGCCGCATTTTCTCATGCGGAAATTTACGAAAAGAGAAAGAGAAGGTATAAAGCACCTTCTATAGAGCCAACCGAGTCGCAAGGCAATTACCTTATACAGCACAATAATGTCATCGCTCGTGGAGCAAGCACAAATCGCACGGAACGCACACTTCTGCTGCGTCGATTGAGGGCATGTGACACTGCCGCACCCATTACTTGCCTGTTCTGACCAAAAGGTCGCGGGTTCGAATGCCTTAATTGATGCTACCTTAATTACCTGTGCCCTAACTACCCCTCGCCCTGATTAACACCAATGATCGTGGGTTCGAATGACCTAATGAACTCTATATTAATTAACTGTGCTTTAATTTCGCCTTATCGCCAAAGGTGGTGGGTTTGACTCCTACATAAGTTTGAGGGTTCGATTCCCACGGAAGGTCGTGGGCTCGAGTGCCTGAGTTAACTCTATCTTAATTAAAACACGATGACGACAGTGACCCGCGCACTATCACAGTTGTTGCGTGAGCGTTAGCATATAGGTAAGACACGATGCCGGGTTGGTGTAGTGGGCGAATTACTACACCGGGTCGTCATCGTGCACGATTTCACTTCGACGACACGGTTTTCGCTCAAGGACGTTGAAGGTTATTGACTGAACGATGAGACAGACATATATATATACGGCTTTCGCCTTAATAATCCTGAGCCTTCCACCTCCACACGTCTCGCATTGCCGGTGTGATATGCTTTGCGACGTGGAGCCCTATATGACTTATTCAATCGGCGTCTCGTATATAGTTGCGCACACGGGACAATCATCAAACGTGCGCGGCTTCCTTTGGACAATATACGTCCCGTAACTTGTGGTTCACCACTTTTGCGTGCTGGCCTTTCAACCGCCGGTAGGCATATACGTGTTTTATGTTCGCAAAAATTCATTTAGTCGTCTGTAGCAGAATAAATCGTTGAACTTCCAATTTCTCGTTTGTATATTCCCGTGATGAGGCTGCGCGGTGCTGAGAAGTGTTTTGAGCGTTCGGCGCCCACTTTCCTCTGTACTCGCCCACGCGCGCCAGCGCTCGAGCTTTTCGGTTCAAATGCGGGCAGGATGCGGCACACTTGTTTCTGTAGGCTCCGACGGTTCGCAAGAGCGCGAGAGAACTGCGCCGATACAATGTATACAGTTACGTTTGCTGCGGTTCGGGTTGTATAGTGATGGATGGATTTCTCGTGGATCTGCACGGACGCTCTGAAGCAGTCGCAGGGATATACGCTATTGACTGCGGCATCCACACATTTCACGTTGTCTGCTGAGCTCTATGACGTCATTGGGATCTAGCGCGTAAATTATAACTATAGGTCGTCGAATGTTCATTCTGTACCTCTTTGTGGTATTGCAAATCTGCGCTCTCGGTAAAGGTAGGCTGCTTTATATTGCAAATTCTAGCACGTCATATGGGCCTTATTCATCAATTTCTAGCTGAACACACTTTTTCTTTTTTAACATCCCTCTCGAAGTGTTATTCTGTGTTTGCGATTACATTTTAACCCCGGGGTGGCCCGTCTTCACAAAAAAAAAAAAAAAAAGCGTTTAGCATGACGCTGCTAGCGGTATTAGGCGCAGTATTTCTGAAATTGTTGCCCCAGACACTCCTTTCGTATTTAGACATAGAGGTGTTGGAACAGTGAAATTTACGAACCGAACATGGAATCCTTTATCATTTCTAAACCTAGTGAATATATATATATATATATATATCAGTGGCGCACCGACGGGGGGGGGGGGATTCGGGGGTTGTAACCCCCCCCCCCCTGAGGCCGACTTAACCCCCCCCCCCCTTTTGTTTAACCCTTTTTCTTTCCTTACGCATTTGAGTGCTGCAACTAAGATGTAAGATGCGCAAGCGTCTGCACACTCGCAAAAAGCGCATTTTTTTTACAATTTCCCGTGAATAAATCGAAATTAGTGCTGTTTAGATGGTATTGGCAAACTGTCAACCCCCCCCCCCCCCCCCCCCTGGCAGAGATCCTGGGTGCGCTACTGATATATATATATATAAAGTTTGTGTAGAGTCATCCTCGTGAAACGAGGGGAAAAAAAGCTTATTTGCATTATTCGGTACATGCATGCCATTCGTAGCTGGAAGACTGGTCAGCTATGGAGCTTGTAAACGAGAGACGACCACTTTCAGTTATCCGCCGCCCGATGATAATGAGAGTAATAAGAAAAGGCAACGTCACGTCACCCATAATGCACGTAAAGTGTTGTGCTCTTTGAAGGAGATGATTAAGTGCGATGCTACAGCACCGCACATTACTTCAATGTGAACATGATGAGCCTGGTCAAATTATGAATCGCTTTGTCAGACTCGAGACAATGTGCGAATTCGTATGTAGGCTGCGCAAAGGCACTCTTATTGAATGGCTGGAAATTATAGAGCGAAAGTTATATGTCGTCCCATGCGCTCGCTCGAGAACCGGTGGCTCGCGCAATACCGCGACTTCTCTGCCATCACGGGTAACCTGTATGCCGACAGAGCAGCTCGAGAATTTGCACATAACCGAGCACTCATCACGCCGACTGCAGATGACCCTGACCCAGTTGACCCCGAGTATTCAGCAATCCTGAACTACCACAGAGGGAATCGCTTGCGATATCCCCCACCCCATCGAATACTATAAAGACGGAGGATGCCGCTGCCTGGCGTAGGCTCCAGACAGACACTTACGCGAACCTACACATCTTACATCGCATGCACCCCACAGCCTACAGGGACGATTGCCCGTGGTGTGGGGCCACACCAACCCTATACCACATTACGTGGGAGTGCACGCTACACAACACAGAACACCATGACACGAACACCACTAGGGAGCAATGGGAGGCACTGCTGTCCAGCTCGGCCCTCGACGACCAGCTCGGCCCTCGACGACCAGCTCAAGCTGATCCAGAGAGCAGAGAAGATGGCAAGCGGAGCCCTGGACTAGGGGCCCCGACCATTAGCGATGCCCCATTGGGGCAAGAAAAAACTCTATCTTTGCTATAAAGTTTATCTATCTATCTATCTCTGCAGGAAAATCGTTCCGGAACACTTTTCAAGGCTCCGATATATGGGCTCTAATCCCTCATATATTTGAAGTGAAACGAATATTCGGAAATTTCGAATAGCCTCTTCTGGAAGCGAATACGAATCGAATAGCAGGGAGTAAACTATTCGTATTTGAAGCTTCGAATATTCACACGCCCCCTAATTTCAACAAAATCCATTTTAAGTTTCTTGCCGTTGCGCTCTCCGCGAGCTCGTTCGGGCCCATCACGAAGCACTGACGGCTCTCTCCTTGAGCCTGTATGCGATGGGAGGGAGCCCAACGTCGGCGTTGTGACGTCACCGTTTTGCATCTTTGTCCATTCTGTTCGCGTTTGTATGGCTCGTGCGCCGTTCACGAGCACGTGGTTTCGTTTCTGCGCGTCGTTCGAGTTCGTCTCGGCAGCAGGTGCGCGTGGCTCGCTTGCGTCACAGCCAACGCGCAGTTGCGTCATGCGCACGTTGTCGAAAGGCGCTTCGCGATCGAAGAGTGTTCGCTCTCGTAACGGAAAAGGCTGGCGCGCGGGCGTTGACGTCAGTTAACTGGTTGAGAAAGAGAGAGACTAAGATGCTGGCACGTGTGTCCTTGTCACCGGTATTGTAGGGGCAACCGTTTTACTTGAGATGCTGAAGTTCATCGCTGATATTTTGTTGATATTTTCTTCGTTAATTGCAACGGCACAAGTGCGTATGCTTTGTCTTTGAAAATAATCCGTGCTCAGCCAACGCCTCCTAGCTAGATAACACAAGGCCGGTGCACTTCGATCCCTAACGTCATGCTACCATGCTCGACTGCCATATAATCTAAGGGACGCTCCCGACTAAGCCGCGGTGGTTTCGACGTCATCGCTTTCGTCACGCCAGCCTTGGCAATGGAAATTTTGGGCCAGGTAGTATGACGTCATAGATCGGAGTGCGTAGGCCTGTGCTATGTAGGTGGTGTTGGCTCAGGACTGCTGTCTAGGAGGCGTTGGCTCAGCCGCCGTCACAGTGATGACAACCACTTTGCCGTTGAAGTGGAACAACAGGCGTGCCGACGTGTATGCACATCAAAAGCAGCGTCAGAGGATAGGCGCCCGAACGTACAAGGCTACCTGCTAGTGGTCCGTGAGTGTAAATTCACATGTATATCCTACATTTAGCGCTGGTTTTACATCGCGCTGTTGTGTGCGTGGAGATTGATTGGATCTCGTTCTTCGGTCCCTCCGTGATCTTGAGTGACAGCGTCGTGGGTTGCCGGACAGATATGGGTCCTTACTTTCTCTCTACTTTTGTTGATAAGTATATAAGAACGCTAGTTTTTATGGTTGTAGGAGTTATTGCATACGGTTTCCGTGTTCTATGGGCAGCTACCTCTCATATGGGCGCGCGGAGAAACAGCTGGAGCGCACATGAACTTCGATGACCGCCAATCGATTTGGTTCAGACAACGAGACCACCGACGTGACGTCATAGTGTGACGTCATAGCACGCTCGTACATGTGCATGGAAGAGAGCAGCCATGATGTTGTTGCAATTTTGTAAACCATTGTGTTCGCCTCTTGCTTCGCATGCCTTTGAGGACATGACATCTCGCACGCGGTCTCTTGTTAATAGTGTTTGCCTTGTTGGTTGAACATAGCGTGAAAGTTTTCCACCAGAAATAACTGACATGTACAAAAGGGAAGATGCCACACCACGAGAAGACAGCCAGTGGTGCATCATCTTCTCTTCTATCAGTGTCAGTACTTTTTGCCCGGAAACTTTCTTGTTAGCCTGTTCTTGCCAGGAATTTAAGGCGAAGCTTAAGACTGGTAATTGAACCGTTGTGATTCACTCGAGATTTGTCGTAAGCGCGCTGGTGCTTATCTAACCAGCTTGTTATGAGTTGTCGCCGTAAATTATCCAACCGGCTCTGTTTGAGCAGACAGGAAGCGGGCCCTGAAAGCGATGAACACTAGGAATGATGTTACATATCTTTTGCATGCGTTGTCTCGTCGAGGTCGCTGTAATTTTGCTTCTGACGGTCGATATTTAGAACCACTGAATAAAAAGTTCTTTTGATTGATCAGCTTGAAGCTTGGCAAGGTTCTCGATTACGAGATGTGTGAAGTTGAGGATTTTCCGGAACGTGCGCATTACCTGTCGGACTAAGACATGCGGTGGGAGGGGGAATGAGAGAGAGTGAGAAGTGTAGTACATCGTCCGTTTCCGCCCCTGAGATTCTCGAAATTAGCATAAGTATTCGTATCCTATATGTGACGCCGGATGGCTGGTATTCACTTTAATTGACTGAATTGCAGATTTGAAATGGCTGGGAATACTTCTTTTTTCACTGCAGTGTTTACAGATACCCTCTCTTCGACTTCCGCATATACATTGCACGTGCTGTAACGTTGGGTAGTAACTCAGTTATCTGTTTTGCGGTTTTTCAAAACGGCAGGAGATTGTGAACGAAGGAAGGTTTATGTCAAGGAGCAAGCAAGAACGAATGCTTCTGAACGTTTCGAGGATTCAGTTTGCGACTATAGACGCGGTGAAAGCGCTATGGCTGCTTCCGCTGGCATACATCGCAAGACAGGGGAAAAAGAAGAAAAATAAGTACTCTGTGCTTTTTAAATATGCGCTTCACGGTTTTTGCCTATATATTATAACGTGCTAGCTTTTTAAGCCTGTCGTGTGTCGAATATCGCCGGCAGCTTGATCCGAGCTGTGGTCGTTATCAGTGAGGCCATATTTCCTTCACTAATGCACAGCTGCCTCAGATTTTGTTCCGCTGCTGATCGTGGTTAGCCTTGGTAGCATGCACCGGCAGTGCGCGCGCCGTGAACGGCCGCCCTGTATACCATGCCGCTGCTAGCTTGCCATCTCGAGTACGGGAGTATAGGTCACATAAAGCACGCCTCGAACTAAACGGAACACCCCACCCCCTGGAGGCTCGAGAAGAGCCTGCCCAGCGCGGTGAGTGGAGAAGTGGTGAGGGAGATGAAACTAGCAGGCGGGATGATAAACACCATAGAGAAGTACACTTTGAAGAGCCCGAGAGACGTTTTTTTACGGGAACACTTTTACGGGAACAGTCGCTGTTTCCGCGTGGCCGGTCCGGACCGTAGATGGCCTGCTGGGGCGTGTAGTGGAAGCATTCCAGCGCAAACGCATCATGGTCCGCGGCCAGCCCGTCGAGGAAAGGAAGGTCGTCCCGAGCGTCGTAGAGCCCTGAGGCACTGCAACAGCAGCCGCGGTCCGGGCTCGGCGTCAGTCGCGTCGCGTGGCCAACGCGCGCCGTCGTTTTCTTTCCTCCTCTTTCTCTCTCTCTCTCAAAATCCCTTCTCGCAGTGGTCTCGCCTTTGCTCCTGCCGCCGCCGCCGCCTGCGGGTTCCCGACAGCGTGACCCATTTGTGCTGCCGCCCGCCGCCGTCTGGGCTCCTCTTTCCCTCTTCCGCGCCCTCGCTCTCTTTCTGCTCTCTGTGCTTGCGCTGTCTTCCCTCTCTTTCTATCGTCGAGCTCTTGCGGCTTCAGCGCCGGGCGCGGACCCCTGCTAGCGCTTTCGGCGCCGCTTCCAGCCGACGGTGCTGTGCTTTTGCGCGCCCGCCCCGCTCGGTTTCTGGCAGCGCACTGCGGCTCCCGACTCGGCGTCGGAGCCTGGCTCCAACGGGCCCTCGGACTTCCTTCGAAGGAAGCAGGAGAGAAGGGGAACGAAAACAGTGAAAATAAACTCTTGGACGGGCGGTGTGGCAACTTGATTGCGGGGCTCTATCCTGCCCGGATGGGCAACGAACATGTTTGGTTCGCGCAGGTGTATTCGTCACAAGACGGAATGTACTTCACTACGCATGTACCGTAAACGTCGACACAAACGGCGTCTCAGCACTGTCCCGTCCGGTACTCCCACCTATAGCCACAACACGGAAGTGAATGCATGTGCTGAACAGTTGCAGGATCAGAACGCCCGGACACCAACCAGTCTAACATCACCGGTCGATAATTTTGTTCTTTCTTCTTCTTTCTGGGGTTTTACGTGCCAAAACCAGTTCTGATTATGAGGCATGCCGTGGTGGAGGGCTCCGGATGAATTTCGACCACCCGGTGTTCTTTAACGTGCACCTAACGTGTGGCGCGGCCACAGGGCTATACCGTGTGGGGAGGGAGACCACAAACAACGGAGGCGTACAAAAACAGAGTCCCCAGTAATGGTTCAAAAAGTTTGATGCTGGGAATTATTTGTGTGTTTTCTCAAAAATGTAGGTAAGACAATTAGGCAAAATAAGAACAAGAATTTGGTGGCGCAACCCACCGCCCCGTTTCAAAGAGGTCGCTTATAGCATCCATCCATCCATCCATCCATCCGTGGTGGATGCTCTCTCAGCTCAGGAGGGGTGCGCGGTGCGCGCATTGGAGGGAAGCTGACCGCGGCCAGCGCACGATGTCCAGCGCGCGGGCCCACGCTATATGTGGGAGTGATGCCGACTCTTCGCCGGCCGAACCGAAAAGACACGTCAGCGGTCGGCGAAGTGTGCCGCGACCTCTGCTGTTCGCTTGCAGCAGCATGCACTCCGGACACCCGGTTGGGCAGACGCTTTCAACTCGTCTACTATAGCCAGCGTGCCTCCTGTTGTCTTCAAACAAGTTGCCTCCAAGATGACTAAGCGTGTATGGAAATGCGGGCGTGATCAGCTAGAAACTCCTGGCGGTGACATCATATCGATGGTCGCATGTACTCGCGTACTATACCTGTCGAAAATAATGCGCGGGAATAATCAAGTCTTATTCCGTAAGCATTTTTTCTTTTTTTTCAGACGAATACACGTATTGCACCGCGATAAAGATTGCGCATTAATTCTGACGATACGCAATTTTTTTATAGTACCGTCAATCGCCTAAAAAATTGTGGGGGTTTTACGTGCCAAAACCACGATCTGATTATGAGGCACGCCGTAGTAGGGGACTCCGGAATAATCAATCAATCGCCTCGACTTCGTGCATTTCTGTGAGTACTATTGAGTACTGCGAGATCGATCTATTGTGTCAGTGCAAGAAGATGATGCAATACAGACACATACATTTGTTGGGACACTAAAAAGAAAAATTATTTAAGCAGTATTTATTAAATTACCCTTCGATAATGCAGAAACAAAAAGACGGTTAATACTTTCACATGAAACCCGAAAGGACACAAAAACTAAATATACATAGCGGTTCCCAGACGCCGTAAAAGACCTTGAAACTTGACAAGTTTCAAGATCGTTTACTGAGCCAGCTATATATCACGCAGCACGATTAAAAAAAAAAAAAAATAGGTACGGCGTTACGCGATGCAAACCTAGTACGTATTGTTTCCAGTATACAGTGGAGTAGCCGCCAGTAATTTTTTCGTTACTGAAATTTAATTAGGTAATTGTAAATAATTATCTAACTCGAGAAGTACTGTCCTAATTATCAAAGTGCCAATGAGAAAACTGTAGAGCAACATGAAAAACTCCCGATACAGCTTTCTGTTGCTCAATACGTGCGACATAAAAGTGTTTTTCCGAGCGTGAAAGAAGCCTGCGAATACACGCAGAATTGCCGCGCGACTGGCCGCTCGAGGCATTCTGCGTGTATTCGCGGGCTTCTTCCTCTTTAGCATTGCGCCTCCAGTGCAAGCTACGCATTTTTTTTTTCTCGCCAAATTTCACTGAGTCGCTGGCGAAGCGATAAATTCGCACGCGCGCGGTGTAATTCCGGGTTTTCGGTTTCCCTATATAATATTCGCTGAAGTTGAAGGGGTCTGCGTGAGCACTATCAGTTTAGCATGCCGTGTCCAATCGTGTCATTTTTATGCATTCGCGCCGGAGGCACGCGCGTTTGCAACTGAAACGTTCTGATATTACATTACTTAAGCTGGTGTGCGTCGACTTACGTGTACATCAGCGGATAATTAAATCAAAACATATCTCGAGATCGTACGCGATACAAGCTCTATAAACGAAAGGCCCCTTCAATAAAAATATGCACTGAAATAACGCACGCAGAGATTTCGATAACGGCGGGAACTGGTTATGAATTCCGTTCGGTTGTTAGTAAAATTATTCGATGGTGTTCTATGCCTCAAAACTGCACAATCACGTAGAGCTGCATGACGCTGTTTGTGGAGCGCTCCGCGGATCAATTTCGGTTACCTGTGTGTGTGTGATTATATAAGCAAGGTGGCTGGGTTCCGAGCGCCGTTCGACGCATGCGTAGTATACTAGAAACCGCGTCCAACAAGTTTCCTACAGGTGGTTCCAACAAGATTTCAGCGCGTTGTATCGGGCACCGCGTCATGCTTTTATAATTTTAAAGTGTTCATTCAAAATTCAGTTTTCGTTACGTTCGCGGTAACGGGTTGATTATCAGAAGGAAAAAAAAGTAAATTCAAAATTTATTATTACTTTTTCGTGCGTGTCGCACGAAAACGCCAGTGTCGGTACGTCAGTACGACGTCACGTATATCAGAGTTCCTCTCCTCCTCTCCTTTTCTCTTGTTGTATTTCGGCCGCCGTTGTCACTCATTAGAAGTTATTGCAACTCGTTAAGTTTAAGTCTGTCCCATTTAGGACACAACGTAGTCCATCTGTACCGATAAGAAAGATAACTAGTTCCGCGCAGACGCCGTCGAAATCCATGACGTCACGACGAGCTCGTGTGGCAACTTGAAGGGGGCGTTGCCACCCGCCCTTCGTTTCTGCCTCTTTTCTGGCTTGTCGGGCGCCTCCTCTCAAGGTAAGAGCTTGCTATTGTAGTAAGGTAATTCACCAATACAGCCGAACCTATGTTTGTCTTTTAACGTTGCTTGTTCAAATTGCACAGCACCGAATTCTAGTAAGGCAAGCGCTCTTGCATTCCGCCGGAACGGGGCCCCGGGGCGATAACCCGGAAATATATAACCCGCGACCCCAACACCGCTACGTGTCTGTCTTTTAAGATGCCTCACGAGGAGCGACTCGCCCGCGAGCAGCGGCTACACTGCCGCTGCGCGCGCGGTGTTAGAGGTCACCCGCGTTCCCACGGTCCCGTGCATGCCGTGGCCGCGAGGAAGCGCCGCGCGATATTATGTGTGTAGTATACCTGCGCGCGCATTGCACAATCCGAACGAGGAAGGAGAGCCGCTGCAGTGTACGGCATGGGCCTGGCTTGCTCCGCCGAACGAGCGACCCGCTGACCGCGGGCTGCTTTTCGACGGTTTAATACGCGCGGCCAGGGCTGCTTTCTTTCCCCTTGGGGGTCATTACCGGCCGTCGGTCCGTCCGCGCGCGCGCGTTTCCCAGAGCGGCGTCCATCGTAGCTGCATGCCGGGCCGCGCTCGAAGACCGATCTGCACGCGTTGCCTCGTGTCCCGGGAATGCGCGCGCCGAGAGCCTCTGTTTTTTTCAAGTCCGGAACAACGGAGTTGAAACAATATTGTGGGTAAAGGTAGCGTTAGTGTTGTACGGAAAGGAAGCTGAAGAGCGCCTTTCTTGTTCGCCTTCACTAGATAGAGAGAGAGAGACAGAAGAAAGGGGTAATGCAGGAAGGTTAACCAGAGGGGAAGATCCGGTTTGCTACCCTTCGCTGGGGACTGAAGGAAGGTGAAGTGACGGGAAAGTAGAGAGAGAGAGAGAAAGAGACTACAAATACACAATCACAGTCGGTCATTGTCACCAAATGCTATCGCTCGCCGGCACAGCGCAGTGGCACTTGTAGGACTACATTTTCGTACTATACACTATAAGTGCTCCGGTAACCCCCCCCCCCCCCCCCTTTCCATTAAAAAAAAAAAAATGTATATCGTTGTTTAAAACACAGAGGGTTCACATAACAGAGAACCATTTTCAGAGCGCTGCGCGTCGCGGTGCGGTCTTGAGCGTAACTGTATATAAACGACAAACGCGCCTCGTGTATCACTTTAATTCCGGCCGCTGTTACCTGAATATTACATGAATACACTGCGCAAACGTTTGTGCCGCAGTTCATCCTATAGTTGAAACTATATGATAGATCAGAGTGCCTGTGTTGACAGCGTATCTGTACAGAGCTACGAATCTTTAGTTACGTAGTCAACATCTTGAGCAGTCAAGCGTTTCCTACTATTTTTTTCACCAAACTTCAGTATTTCATTAGCTATTCGACTGAAGTATTCAAGTTCTAATGGCAGGTATACGCCCAGGTCTATACTTGCAGTATTCCCATTGCACTGTCTCCTCCCTTGACCGCCTCATTCCGTCACTCGGTTTGATTGCTCGCTTTGGCTGAGCCGCCGTCATCTCATTGAACAATATATAGAGACTGCAGCACAGGGAAACAGCGCTGAATAAGCTACCGGTGCATACTGCGGTGCTGGGGCGTTGTGCAATGTGGGGTGGCGAGAGGACAGTGCGCTGGAAGGGACGCGTCGAGGCGAAGGCATGCGCAGCTACGTGAAAAAAAGCCGTGGAATGTCCGTTGGCAGGGCTGTCTTCGGTTACGCGAACGCGGCTCAGTGTCTCTCGGTCGTCTTACGTGACGCTGTCTCTGCTGTCTCGTATCAGCGCGCTGCGGAAGCCTCCCCGCAGTGTAACGAAATAACACTGCCTGCACTGTATAGAGCGACGCCCGATGGCATGGCGGGTGGTATGTGTACAGAAGGCCCGAGAATGGCGATGGAACAAACAAGAAAGAAAAAAAAAATCCTACACAACGGGTGACTATATACTGTAGTAACTGTATAGCACACTGTATTATATATACCTGCCGTATAGTAGACACAAACTGGAAGGAAGCTGCGAGAGCAGCGCGGTCCTGTACTCAAGTGTCCCACTGGGTCAAGGGAAAAACGCCGTGCCAATGAAGATTTGAAATGAAATATTGCTCGGAAAGGAGGCAAATACTATGAGCCTGAGTTGTAAGCATATTCTGGTGTGTTGGTTACGGGTGGCTGGCTGTACACAACCAAACTAATTTGGACAGAGAATGTTTAATGCTGCTGCTACTATACTGCTACTTCTACCTGAAGTCCCTATAGTCCATGGTGTCCTACAAAGTCCTTGGAACACCATAACCGGAGCACGGTAACGGTGCTGCCGCTCTGCGGCCGTCGTTCTCCCCACTTTGGACGCGGCTTCAGTTGTGGCGTGCGCGGGACGGATCGAAGTTCACTGTGAACACTGAGACTCGGCTGCTGCCCGCTAGTGATGATAGCGGCAGCAGCATGTCCGGCCGCGCACGCTAACGACGCCGAGCACACTGCGTGCCCAGTGGCGTGCCCGGGCGTCGTTGGCCAAAAAGCCATGATCACCGACGCTCTCGCCGCACCACGAGGGCAGTTGAGCGCGCGCGTGTGGTCTGAGCTCTTGTGCCGGGGGGGCGGGAACATGGGCCTGTTTCAAGTGAGGCTGGCGTGCGCGCGCGTTCGTGTGTCAGTCTCGACGGAACGGCTCGTTTGGCCAGCTACGGAAAGTTAGAACAGTGACCGGTGGCAGTGCACGCCACGGTCAGTTAAACCGCGCGCGGCCGCTTCTTGTTGAACACTCGGCGGCGATCAAGCTGGTATAACGCACCGCAGGCGACAGACCGCGGTCGGGCATGCATTGTCGTATCTACTTTTCCACTTTCAACGGCGTTGCTAATCTCCTCTAATTCGTATTATTTCTGCTCTCCTTCCATATTTCCCAGTAACTTTACACTCGCTATACGTTCACGTGAACCCGATAAAGCTGGGTCGAGTCGGCTTATTGTTCCGAAAACTGCTCGAGTTCATGCAAGCGCTAGCCCGGTTGTGTGGCCGAGTGAGCGTGAGTCGCGTTCGGTCAACCCGCCCAGCCCGATTGGTAGTTGCATGTAAACGCACTCGGGTCGTGCCGGGAGCCCGTGTTCTAAGTCTACCCGCTCGCTTCGTGTTCATGAAAACAAAGATACTGCCTGGCGAGGGTTTTGGCACGTAAGACCCCATGATTTAATAACTGTCTGCTTGGTTTCCGGATGTGGTTGTCTGGCTCTTCTGTCAAGTGCTTTAGCGAGTTCGGACTGTGGCACTTATGTCACTTTTTGTCGGTTCTATGGTAGTGTCGCTCGCTGCTCACGCAGTCTACGGATGTCTTGCATGTCCTATATGTCTGCTGCGCTGCTACGGGTTTGGTTCAAAAGTGCATGCTTGACCATTCTTGCAGCCGTGCTTACAAGGGATCGACGCGGCGTCGTGATCTGCTAACGTATACGCCCATGGGCTGGTTTAAAAAAACTAGAAATCTCGGCCTCAGTGTGTGTGTACTTAGGGATACCAAGTTAAAGAGCGCTGGTCTGCTTGTGTAGCGCCGCATTAAGAGGCATGCAGAAATGCGAGGAAATTTGCCTGGTTTCTTCAGCATGAGGCTGCATTTCGCTAGTTGGTTGAAATGGCGGTTTGCTCGTATATACGTTACTCTATAGGGAAGTTTGGCCTCCCTGGCGCTGGTGGATTATATATATCTGTATAGCCGAGACTGATCCACCCAATGCTTTATCCGCTGTGGTGTTCGATGACAAGGGGGTCGTTGGTATCTGGTGCGGTCTTAATACTATAGCCAGCAGTTGAAGTATTCTTCGTTAATCGACCGCCATTTCGCTTAGATGCCCGCCGAAGCGACAACCACAGTCACGATAACCACATAAACGAAAGGCCACAGTTGGGCTGTGTGAGGGACGCGGTATTGTAGCTGGATTAATTTCGACCACCTATAGGTTCAACATGTCCCTAGAGCTATATAAATAAGTGTGCACGAGCGCTTTTTATAAATTTCGCTATCGGAATGCGGCCCCGCGCTGCCCGAAATCGAACCTGCGACCTCGCGCTCAGCGGGAACCGAGCGCCGTAAAACCGTCCTGTGCCACCGCGACGCGTGGGTGAAAGAAGAAAACAAAAGTTGTGCCAGCTTTGCCCGTCTTTCCGCCGCAGGATGCCGGGCGGGGACGCCCGGAGGCGGGCGGTTCGAAAGGCGACTGCTCCTGCGTGCCGCGCTCTCGCGACCGCCGCATTCCTCGCGTGGCGCAACGGCGAAACGATTGCGTTCGTGGCATTCGCGGCTTGAAGGCAGAAAGGATATAAGTGCTTCTTGCGCTTCGTCCTCCTCCTCCTCCTGTTCCCGCTTGCCGACCTTGCATTGCTCGTGTGCGCTTCCGAAGCGTCTGAACTTGCTGGGCCAACTTTTCGTTTATTATTATGCTTATTATTTGTTTCATTTCTTCTCTGTCGAACAAACAGCGCGCGGCTTCAAAGGGGTGAACCGCGCAGCGACCATCGTTGTTCCCACCCTGCCCGCTTCTCTTGCAGCCGTTATTCTTGCGTCGCCTTTGGCAACACCCTCTCTCTCTCTCTATCCTTCGCTGGGCAGTCAACAAACGGCGGAAGCAGCCAACAACCGGATTTGTCGTGCTGGCTGCTCGGTTCTCAAATCGCTCCCGAGATGGGAGGGGGGAGTCCTTGCGTTATTTTGCTCTTTGCCGCCGTCCAGTTAACTGGGTGGGCGCGGAGAGGGTTCCCGCCCGCTAACCTAACTGCGCGTGTGTTCGGCTCAGCTGTCGTCGCAGTGAACGCAGCTTTTTTGACGGCGGATAGGGTACCTCGATGCCCAGCGACGGCGGCGCTGGCATCGAGGCACCCTAACGGCGGAGGAAACAGTCGGTACAGCTCACCAGCGGCCTCTCTCGACTACAGTCTGAAGGAAGCATTTTGTAGTAGACATTTTTTTTTTCTTAATTATTGCCTCCGGAGCAAGCACTGTTCGTATTTAATGCGCCTGCGCGCAGGTAATTTCATCGGGATTTGGGTGCTTCCCTGTTATTCTTTTTTTTTTTTTTAACTGAACCTGGGCGTTACAACCTCTGGACTGCCGTGTGCGGAAAAGTACAGGAAGGGATACGTAGAGACTCGGTGATGAACTGATGATATCGCGAGTGGCACAAGTATGTCTTTCGCTCATTTTCGAGTTCCGATTCGGCCGTTTGATCTCCCCGATTTCGGTTCTTACGAATCATGGGTGATACGAAATGTTCTCTGTGCCTTCAGATTCGTGTAGCATGAAAATTGCACTGTGCAGCAATTCAGTTCCCTTTCTGTTCCGAACGCATAGTTTACTTCCAGCCTCCTGCTCCTGGATCCTCCAGCTTCCGACGTAAGCGGTGAGTCAGCGTGGTAGGTAGCAGGAGCGGAATAGAATCGAGCTATAGTGCAAATATTAGTCGACTGCCGAGCGCTCCCTGACGTACCGCAGTAGGTTGCAATAATCGTTCTCGCTTTTGCGACTGTGTGTTGGTGGCGCACATTGCTACAGGCTACATATCCGAATTTCAAGCTGCGTGCGAAAGACTTCGCCGAAATTCAGCCTTCTCGCCAAATAACTGCGTCCCGTAAACTTTTGGAGCCCAGTAAAAAATACAAACGCGAGTGCTATGGTTGGAGAAACCAAAACAAGTATGCCGGGGGGGAGGCTGGCCCTGGCGCGAGTCATCCCCTCTACGAGCTCTTGGTAGGTTGCTGGGTGACTCCAGGAAGGACCGGGAATTTCTAGGCCGGATTTCCCCGTTTCCTGGTCGATGGAATGTGGGCGGCGTCGATGCGTTCGCTGTCCTCTTTCGCCAGCTGCATCGGGCACTACTTGATGGCCATGCTTATTATTACTTTTAATTTGTTGTATAGTTGAATATGACATGCGCAGTTGCGGTTGTTAGGTGTAGAGCTGATCACTCTTACGCAGCCAACCGCCCGCAGTCCGCGAGGTAACGCGCTAAGCGCATGCTGTCGAGGAAACGTCGTAACACGCATGCGTACTATAGATACAATCAGGTTATGGACTTCATTGCAGTGTTGAACAAAATTGCGCATATCGCTGCGTGTTGTACGCAATGCGCGCCCCCGTTGCTCCCGCCTTTTTTAATGGACATATTAAGGGCGATGTGTTATAGTGCCATTGCGGGCATCTTGAGATGCATCCGACCAACATAACTCGGGTCTGAGTAGCGTAGTGCCCACCGCGCCATATATAAAGGCTCGCTGTCGTCCTCGTACGTTGACGTCGCTTCTTTCAAGCCTTTAAAGCAGGAAAAGGTGAATGACTTTTTCATTTGCAGTGGCATCGCCACGCACAGCTTGTAAGGGCACTTTAAACTCGCGCCTCTTTTTTCCCAGCTTTAGGAGGCCAGGCTACACCTTATTTTCGCGGCACGTTTTGCAGCATGTAGTTCGCTCATAATTTTTTTTTTTGAGGTGTCAGTACCTGCTTACTTGTCCCGGCGTCACCTTCTGAAATGTTTGTTGTTCCACCGTGATTTATCATGTGGCCAAATGCCGCCTGAGCTAACTTACCAAGACGCTGTTCTGTGGAAAATGCATTATTCGATGCAACGAATCGATGCCAGCAAACAAAATCTTCACTGCCCGCGCCCGAGGCTCGTCATTCGACACGTTTTTTAACGCCTCGCACATCTGAGGGAGGGTGATAGCGGCGAGCCTACGTCACCACGACAGACCTCCCGCTTTCGGGAGGGAACGTGCAGCTGCGCGCATTCTTGGCATTCACGCGCACCGCGTTTGCTACCGCACATTCCACACGGGCCAAATGTGTGACGTGTAGCAACAGCGGCGCGCGCACGTCGCCCGCTGTAGCCCCCTGGTCCCCCGGGCGAGTTCATTGAAGGCGGCGGGACGGCGTGTAATCGCGAGCTGCCAAAAGTGGTCATCTTCAAGAGGAGGCCGGCACACACCGGTGCAGCTGCGGTGGAAGATGCAAGTGTTTCATCCCGCGCATATTCACAAACCCCGAACTGGTGCGCGGCGCCGCCGCCGCGCGGGGTACGGACGCGCAACCGTCGGCGGCGCCGGTCTTCCCTCAGGTGCCTCCACGGAGGAGGTCGGTGGCCCCGCAAGGCCGCCGGACGGCATTCCACGCGCGCCTGCCCCGGCGAGCAGCGACGACGACGACTACGAAGCCGAGAGCGGAGGCGTATGCCCCGACGCTGTTGCTATCCGCACGCCTCGGCCCACCACGACTCGGCATGCGAGTGAGCGAGCGCGCTCTGCTGCTTGCTACTCGCTCTGTGCTGAGAGAGTCCATCCCCTCGGCGCGGTCGCCGTGCCGTGTTGCTGTGCGCTCGCTGCTGCCTCGGTGGTGATGACATTGCCGCTGCCAGCGCGAGAAGGGATGAGGGGGGGGGGGGGGGGGGGGGGTCGAGAGGGGCGATGGTGGCCACCCTGAGCGTAGACTTGACGCCGTCCATCCCTGACGCGTGCCAATACGCCGCGCTCTATTCGTTTCCAGGTGCGGTTTTCATCGGCGCGTCTCGTCTACCACTTAGCTCAACGACGCTGCTGGATATTGCAGTTTCTTTCTTCAAAAACGAAAATAAATTTTTATAAAGCACTTCGATACGACGCTCTTCCTGCGTGAGAGCATACCGCATGCAGCTTGTGCACTGAGTAGCGCGCGACGCCTCTGTGAGCTTCCAGACAGCGGTACAGCGTGAGAAAGCTACTTGAGCGAACGGCGTCGGCGCGTGCGCGACTCGCGCTGGGTGTCAAGGTCGCTTATTTCCTGTGCAAAACATATTCCTCGTGCGCCTCCTCCCGTTTCCCCGACTAGGGGCGCGCGGTGTCCAGTTCTTTATCACGCAGCTGCGTGTAGTAGCACGACGATGAGGGTATCGACGTTGAGGGTAAAGGATTCAACAGAAGGAACCAGCCGGTATCATTCTGTTGAATCCGTTGTACCGTCAGCTTCCCCCCATACGCGTAATCCAGCCGACGAAGGATTGCACTACCGTCGTCACGTCGCTGGTATTTGCTGGTAGATTTCGCGTGGGGTTTACGCTAAAATCGCGACCAACGGTCATTTCGTCGTTTGCTGCCTGCATGCTTGATCCCCATGCGCTTTGTGCATTGATGTACGAACGCAACGTAAACGCAAACGAGTATTCGTCCTTGAGCGCTTCGGTGGGAATTGGGGCTTACTGTTCCGGCAGCTGACGCCTTGTTTCCACGCGGTACCGCGACACGCTCCGAAGCCTTACAATTACTACTAACGGTGTTTCTCACTGACTTGAGTTCGGGCTCGGTGAATATACGGTCGTCCTTCTTCAGAAGAAATACTTTGAAAGGAAAATGGGGGAGCTTGCCTTAGTGCGCGCAACTTTATATCCAGAGCGAAATATTGCGCAAGCGTCCACTTCTCCACAGGCTGAGACGGAACGTTGTCTGACGAAGACAAATCTCCTTGTCGAAACGTTGGCTTCTTAAGGACATTCCTTGTTCTACCACTGTTGATAGCTACCGCTCGACACGGGTCCTGCCGAATGCTTAAAGAGGAGTAGCCGCTGGTAGTCGCAATTAACGCTCATAATGTATGTCCTCTGGCACGTTGCGCACATTGGATAGTCTGACGGTTGCATAAAACGAGAGTAATTGCTTTATGCCACACTGACTGTTCCGGTCGGAGGCGTGCACGATAAGGCGGCCACGAGGTTTGCGAAGTTTGCAACCTGAACGTTCTAATTTGCTCACCCGAGCCCCCTGAGATCCTATATAGGGAGTCACGGATAGGTCAAACAAGCGAATTAACGCTCCCGATCGAAACACGAGGAAACCCGTCTTGTCAGCGATCGGTCAGCCGCTGCCGCAGCGCGCGGTTCGTGCAGGATCTCTAGAAGGATCCCGGTGGCGTATAGATCACTGGTGTCAAACGCGGGGTCCACGTGCTGCCCGCGAGTCTTCATGCAGTAACGCTCCATCCCAACCTCGATTCGTTCATCCTCCGTCGAACACAACAGCATCACATCCCTCGTCGCGTCGTATAGCGGCTGCCGGCATCAAGCCAGTGTTTACAGTGGTCCCAGGAACGAGACTCGTGCAACCGCTGCTGCATATACGTATGAGTTCGAAGAACACTTGCTTTCGTATAATAAGCTAGCGTTTCTATGGTGAATGATGCCCATTGTGGGATCTTTGTTGTTAATTCCAACGACAGGGGGGGCAAGTGAAGATGTCAAACGCGAACGGGGCATTCCTTTTCACGTTGGTTCACACTTTACGACAGCAATCGTTTGTCTGCAACTCAGCAAGAGAATTCGGAGTATCTTCATTACTTTCTATACTTTCATACTTCTTCACGACGCATGACAAGAATAACTTGGCTATAACATACTAAGTGTAATCGTGCTGTATAGTCGTCCAATCGTGGTTATGCCGCCGGTGTCTTGCCTTCGCCGTCATTCGTGCATTCGTTGTCGTACGTCACGATGCCGCTGTGGTCTTTCTATTGTTGTCATTACAGCGTCGTCATTCGATTCTCGTCATACCGTGGTCGTCACGCTGTCGTCGTTATATACCATAGTAATCCCATCGACGTCATTCCTTCTTTGTCATTCATTCTTGGTGAATATATGTACGTGTACCTGTACAGTCCAATTTTGCCAGCAGCGGAAATGTATAATCTTGGGAAGGACGCACCCTTATCTCGGCGCCATTTTCTGCGTTTCCTAATGTGACATCTCCCATTAACTATATAACTAAAATGCTTTTATGCAGGTGATGTTGTTTGGTCTTTATTCTTCGAAAGTTAAATCCACAATTTTATCGATTTGTATCTGTATAAATCCGAGTTCTGTCTTCTCTAATATTTTATTGACGTATGAGCTTAAAAGAAAACTTGTTGAGTTGAGGGTGACGCGGTGCTTTCCGGTGATTTATTACCCAGTATACGCTGCTTTTACGTAAGTACGTTGCACAGAATGCATAGTCGGCTGGTGACGTATAAATCATGGCAGCAAGAAATAAGCAGAAGATATGTAGCGACAAGGATCCGTAAAAGTATACGACGAGCGCTAACTGTTGTACGGGGCATTGCATGCTTAGTATAGCGACATAATGTGCCTAACAATAAACTAACTTTTGAGAAACACTGTTATATTGTTGAATACTGGGAAACGAGCTTAAATTTTGCCGCGGCCATATTACCATCGCATGCGAACTTCAAGTGCGAAGGAACCTCATGTTTGCATAATTTATATACGTGCTTCACCGCGCAACATCACTGCCTTTCCTACGGCTAAAATTAAACCTGGAAATAAAGTAGGCGTACGTAGGTGATTTTAATGCGACAGCATTATATTCATTTTTATTGCGCTAAGTACTGTAGGACGCAACAGGGGCGAAACGAAAACAGGATACGAAGCGGACACGGGGGAGCGCAAAGTATACCAACTGGTTTATTGTCATATCAAACCACAGTTCTTAAAAGCATACAACGACGCATTGCGACTGCGTGAAGTATGGTTATAGGGGATCCTCTCAGATCGCATTCTCACGCATATGGTTATTATCATGTGCGCGTTCGGTGTGCATGTGCGTTCCTTGCGTAAGTAATTTCAGCGTTAGTAAGCATGACTGAACGCGTGCTCACGCAGTTGTTTTCTAAAGCCTCTCGGATTTCCCTGGTCATCTTTTTCTTTAGCGAGGACTGCCGTCTTGTCAAAGTAAGCTGTGCACGTTCTAACGATGCATGGCCGGATAGCTGGATGTGGCTACTTGCTCGTTTAATTCGTCCCTGGTTGCGTCCTACATGCAGTACTTAGCGCAAGAAATATTCGACACACACCAACTAGCCCAATCCGTAGCTCTTCTAAATGAA
This sequence comes from Dermacentor silvarum, assembly GCF_013339745.2. Lineage (NCBI taxonomy): Eukaryota > Metazoa > Arthropoda > Arachnida > Ixodida > Ixodidae > Dermacentor > Dermacentor silvarum. The sequence goes on along the minus strand of NC_051159.1, from coordinate 149,343,766 downwards.
AACATTATGCCCCATGACGCGAAAATCCGTCGGCGTGACCGAAAGATGGTGCCAAAAATGGTCGACGCCACGAACAGTACCAAAGTAAAAAAATGCTAGGATTGACGTCACATTTCTCAGGGAGGTTTCTGTAAACAAAGTAAATTGACGGCTCTCAAAAACAAACAAACAAAAAGCGTACATTTCGGTCTGGGTGGGAATCGAACCCGGGCCTCCTCCGCGGCTGAGAAACGAGCAGGCGTCCCCGACGTCACGGTGGCTCCACGGTGCTGGATCGTGTATACGGGTATACGATGCTCGTGTACCGGTGCTTTGGGTGCCCCGTAAAGAACCACACGCGTAGTCAAATTTAATCCGGAGCCCTACCAATACACCGTCCCTCGTGCGGTGTGCTGCAGTTTAGGGATGCTCAACCCCGCAATTTGTCTTCGCGCCACTGTGGTGTGCCGTACTAAATACGCTTGTTATGTGGTTAACCACCGCCGCGCCGCGTCTGTTCCCGCCGCTTACCGTCCGAGTGGTTAAAATTAGGCCTCTCGTGCCGACCCTCCCCACGGCAAACTTATAATTGATTGTTCGCCTTGCGTTTCTTTCGTGTTCCGAGTTCCTGCCACCTCTCTCGTTGCTGCGGTGTTAAAAATAATGAGTGACCCCCTGTTGCACGCGCTTCGCTCTTTTTTTTTTTTTTTTCCGCCTCAACATACACATACAAATAAGCACACTGGGTTTCACCGAGGCGCCGCAGCTTGCGGGCTGGCAACGTCTCGGGTTACACGGATTAAGGGACCATATTCACAGAAAACGGTTCGTAGAACTGTTCGTAACTGCTGATTTGGCCTGCCGATCGTGATCCTGGACGTATGTATACATGGCGAAGGCGGCTGCAGATAATGGCAAATAACAATTCAGAACGATAAGCTTTGTAAATTCGGCCCCTGATCTGCGAACGGAGAGCTGCTCGGGCAGAAAGCTTTGTTTGCCTGCGCTTAAGAACAAAGTAAGTTATATTGCTGAAGTGTTGGGGGGGGGGGGGATTTAATTACCCTGTAACAAACCCGCGCGTATACCATATTAGGCTACTAAAATAGGAGAGGACCTAATCGGTCGTGTATTGCCTCGACTTCGCCTACGCAAAATATCGAAGCGTGCTCCGCGCCACTCGTCACTAACTCCCCGTCCAGTTCTGTTTCTTTTATATACTGGAAAATAAAGATTGATTTGATTTGAAAACAGATTGCTGCGCCGGGCACGATACGACCCAGAAGACTTGTATGCATTTTGTTGCAGCTAAGACAAGGTAACATATGAATCGTCCTCCCGTGGTTCCGCTTATCCTTATTTTTTTTTTTTTTTCGCTTCCCTCATCTGCGCTTTCTCGGAAAGCGCAGCGTTGTTTCATTGAAAGGGAAGGCCGTTTACACTGTCGTCGCAGAAATTGCCCTCAATAGGTAGGTACTTCTGCTGGCTGACTGTATTTCTTTTTTCTCTCTTTCTTGCTTTCCCCTTCTTCATTTCCTTCATTTTTTTTTTTTCTATGTCGCTCTCTTTTGTGTTTCTTTATGAGACCGATATATAACGTGCACCGAGGCCGATCGCGGTGTCCTTCTTGCGTGGCTCTCGTCAATGTCCGTAGCCGCGGCACGTCACGGTGTCGCACGGAAATGTCTAGAAGAAACGACGCCGGAGGCACGTTCGCGATGCATTGGCCGCGTATACGGAATTCGGTGACGCGCACGTGCTTGACTCACGTCTGGTTGGCGTCGCGTTGTTCGTATGCCCTTTGACGAGTTATACGAGTTCGTGTCGGTGATTACTTTTGTCGCCCGGCGCCAGTGATGTCCCTTTGCGAAAACGGCGAGGTCATCGAGAGGCCTCATCAGGGTGTTTTTTTCGCTCAGCCGTCGCATTTGCAGTCGGGAACGAGTGGCGGAGCACGCTTCGATATTTTGCGGAGGTGAAGTCGAGGCAATACACGACCGATTAGGTTATCACTTCGTGTTCATTTGCTAGCGAACGTGTCCCGCCTGTTTGTATGCGCCGGCGGAAAAAAAAAAAAAAAAAAAAAAAGACACCGCATAGCCATTTTCCTACCTCCCTGTTTTTTCGTCCCTCAAGTTGAGCGCAACGACGTCTTACAGATGCATATACCTATTCCAAGGACGCTCTGATTTCTCTTAGCCGTTGTTACGTCTTGGCGATCGCATTTCCGGACACCCTTCGTGTCCTGCTGATATCGTTTACTCGTAGAGCAGGCCGTGGAAGGCGTACATAATGTGAGCGATACTTGAGGCAAGCGAGGGGCGTGAGAAAAGGCAGCGTTTCGTGGGGCTATGGTATGAAACATGGCCGGATTGTGGGAACAAACTGCAGGAAACGGCCGTATATAGCCAGGTGAGAATGTAGCCTGTAAATCGACAACGTGCCTATAGTCTGTTCCAGTAGTTCTGCGCAGCACTGTGGAAGGTACATGCCTCTTTGACCAATCAGGAGCGCGAACACATCTTAAATGTGTCCTTCCGCGCTCTGTCGTCTGCTAGCGGCGAGCGCTGCAGCGCGGAAGCGGCGGGAGCATCTCCGAAGACTGTTCTTCTTACCACTCTCTCTCGAAGTGATGCAACGCTATGTTAGTCGTATTTGGCGACTATTAATATTTTATAAGTTGCGGACGCAGTGTTCTCGCTGGGTGTGCAGAATCGCAGTGCGCATACCTGCCACACTTGCGCTCCGGTGGCTCGCGCTTGGCGGCTCAAGCTCCGGCGGCTCAAGCTCATTGCGACGCGGTGAATGACCTTGCGAGACGACGGTAGTAGAGCTTTCGCTCTAAAACGAAGCAAATTCACCTAAAAAAATTGCAGCTCTAACATGCAGAGAAGCCTTCAAGTAAACATGTTCCGACTAGACCACTTGTTAAGGCCATTAAGACAAGCAACGGGTTCCGAAGACTGGCACTACATCTCGCTTCGCAGGAATCTGCGCTCGATGGTTACGTAGCCTTGGCTCTGCTGCACGGAACTACTGAAACAGAGTATAATTAACGTATCCCCCCTCCCCCCTCCCCTAGGCGTATCGTAGGCATATTTCTGCGCCCGGTTTGAGTCACCCCAGTTCGAGCCCACTTCACTTGCATTGTACAACCACTACTGGGTTTAAAAAAAAAAAAAAAAAAATCCAGCGGCCGTGTTACAACCTATTGCGTCAAGCTGGGATGCGGCGAAACTTATGAACAGAACAATCTCCGCTACCAATCTTTGCATGCTCCCGCGGGGGTCAGAATCTGGACTCCTCCATTGTGACGTCATATGGTAAGTGTATTTCTGCGACGTTAAAACCAACGAACCAACCAATCGATCGATCAATCACCTGCGGGGTCCGCGTGAACCCGACAGATTACGAGGACGCGGTGACGGGGGGAGTTCTGGGGGAAGAGGTGAGCCCGGGGCGCGCGTGGGGTTCCCAGACGGGCCGGCGATCGATGTCCTGCCGCGAGGCACGTCCCCCTCCCCTCCTCTCGTCGGGTCGTCGTCGTCGCCGCCGAGTCGTCGCTGTCTGCCGCAGCTGCGAGCGTGGCGCAGTGCGGGGGCGTCGAACGCGCCCGGGTTCAGCTCGACGTGAGGCACTTGCCGCCCCCCCCCCCTCCCCCCTCGCGTCCTGGCTCGCCCAAGGGGAGGGGGGATGGGGCTCGAGGCGCTGACGCGCTTTCCCGAATGTGTGCGTAGGTAATACGCGTTCAAATCGGTGTGACGCAAGGTCACGCGTCGCCGGAGGTCATTGTCGCGATTCTCGACGTGCGGTAGGCAACTATACCGAGAGAAGCCGACAGCTTTTTACCTCCAATGCTTAATTTAAATAGCGCGAAAAGGCGCGGATTCATTATGAACGGAAATCGACGTCTCTTCCAACTTGCTGCATACATGCAGCTTTTACGTCGCGCTTTTGTGAAAGTGACACTATACCTAAAACAATTCCGCGTGACTCAGACATCACGATAGGGACTCGTGAGCAAGTATACTAGGGCGTAGATACTATATACAACCGTTCTGCAGGTTATATAAGAGAGTCCTGACCTCTAGCTGAGTCGGTGCGGTTACGTGACATGTCGGAGCTCGGTGTAGTGGTCCGGGTTTGAGCTATAGACCATGCCGCTGGACCAGGTAGGAGCTCGAGCCGAACGCGAGCGTTCGATGTTGTCGCTGACGCCCGTTGGCGCTGTGCCGAAGCCCTGAAGAGTGGTGGAGGCACGCCACATCCGCGTTGTCGCTGTTGTTGACCCGAAAGTGTGCACAGCATATGGTTTTCTGGTGCATGGCACATGCCTACAATGGCGTCGCGCCAACTCTCCTCTAGCACACGTCACCCTGTCCACGTGTTGAACGTTCCTCTGTTCCACGCTCGTGACACGTGTGGGTTGTTTCTTCTTGGATCAGCTATAGTGCGCGCTTCTTCATCCTCTGCCACCTTGACCTGTGCTCGTGACAGTAGCGCAACCTTCAGGGCCACGCAGCGTTGATATGACGATGACGACCTAAAGGCAGTGAGTGGCACGCCCTCGAAAGGATTGGCCTGGCGTCGGGGCGGACTAGATGTATACGAATTTAGAAGTATGTACATGTGGTAACTATGGGGATAACTGATATTCTAGCTGACATTAAGAGAAAAAATGGAGCTGGGCAGGCCGTGTAATGCGTAGGGTAGATAACCGATGGACCACTAGAGTTACAGAATGGGTGCCAAGAGAAGGCAAGCGCAGTCGAGGACGGCAGGAAACTAGGTGGGGTGATCAAGTTTGGAAATTTGCAGGTAGAAATTGGAATCAGCGCAAGACAGGGGTAACTGGAGATTGCATGCAGAGGCCTTCGACCTGCAGTGGACATAAAAATAGGCTGATGATGATGACATATGCTAAATGAGTGGAAGGCACGTAGAACCGCCTTTCGCCGTTGAAAAATCTGGGTTTTAGCCGCCGACCCGGAACCTGCGGGAGTGCGGCGCGACTTCTCGATGGAATTAAAGTGAGTCTGGCGGTTGCCGGCCGTGCTCGAGTTAGCCTACTGTCGTTTCTGCATTTCTTTTTAAACCTCTCGCCCATAACTCCGATATTGTAAGTTCTTATTTGTTTATAATAATATTCGCAAGGGGAAAAATTATCATTCGCCGATGTATGCCAATCTGACAGCTGATACATCAATACAGCGAGGCTGGATGACGATCGAGTTTCCATGACAGCTTCGCTGTAGCAGAAAACGCTTGTAAAACTTGCCGCTTCTTGTTCAGTTCCCCTGCAGTGGGTAAGAGTCGTTGTTTCTATAAACATTAAACAAAAAGAAAGAAAAGGTAACACCAATACTGCCGGGTCGAGTCCTTTGAGGAAAGGGCAACGCCGTCGTCGTGTGGAGCGCGCGCGCGACCGCCTCGGCCTCCGATTGCGCAGGGCGAAAACGGGAGAGGCGCGAGAGACCGCAGCCGCGCCGCCGCGATGAGCACGTTGCGGACGGACCTGAGCCCACCACGACGACGAGCGCTGTTGTTGTGCGAGCCAGTGCCATCAGCAGCAGCGCGCACTGCTGGTCCGCGGTCGGTGGGCTACCGTTGTCGGCGCCCGTCCAACTCGGCCCGCGCAGCCGACGCCGCCGGGGCCCACGCCTGGGGGCCATGCGGCGCCAGGACAGCGGGACGCTCTGCCTGTCCACGCTGGCCGACGGGGTCGCCGAGGGCGTCCGGGACATCGTCGCGTCCACTGGTCGCCTGATTCTTGGTGCGACCCCCCGAGGCCCGTTTCTATATAGCCCGCTGTCGCCGTCGAGACAAATATTCTCGAGAGACCCGAATACGCCGTAGGGACGTGATCGCTTTTCAAAGTCAGTTGCTGTTACCGACTGCCATGTTACAACGATCGTGAAAAATTCGTTGTTTGTTTGTTTAAATGCCGCGGCTAGGTGCTGAAAGCATCACCCCCATGTGCACGGGCGAAGTATATGCTGTCTCCTCATATGGTAAAAACCGCTTTTCTTTTTTGGTCAAAACGCACGTATACTATATATAGTTGATGTGACATCTTTGGTTGGTTGCCACGTTGATGCTGTATCCTGAATTTTCCGACTCATTTCGCGGTATTCGAAGCTCACTTCGCAGTTGCACTTCGTCGTCTGTGACTACACCACACATGTAGATGGAGTTATAGTGTCAATTTTCTGGAAGTGTGTCGGCAATGAATCCGACTAAAAACAACTTTCACATGCATGCACAGTTCTGTATGCATCTGTCTTTGTATCCGCGTGAATAATTCACGTAATCGTTTCGGAGTCATAATTGAAAAGGATTGAAGGAAATATGCGATATAATGTACAAGCTATGGGGTCTCGGGAGGATATATGGTGAGGTGACGAGACATGGCGAGCTTAGCGACCGCGGGATTCGGCGCTGTCCTTGTCTTCAAACAGTTGGCGACCGATGCCTGTGCGGGAGTCGCCAATTTCGACGTTCTTCACCTTGCTCTCGCGTCATTTGAACAAGCGGTTCTTCCTGGACTTTGCGATCTTGCCACGATTTCTCTGTGCGACGTGCTTACGTGGTTTCTCTACGGCAGCTGCACTGTTAATTCACTGCTTCGCCCTTTCCAGTTGCGTATGCAAACTGCCTGCCGTGCCGCCCTGTTGAACCCTGGCTGTAGCGATTGAATGCCTGAGTCGAGGATCGGTGCGAGGCGTATTGATTACCGTGGCCCGTCGCGGCGATTGAAAGAACGAAGATAAACGCGGACTTTCTTGCCAAATTCGCTGTATGGCTAGGGACAGCTGTAAGGGGCACCATATTGCCTGCCGCCTTTAATAAAAAAGGCCTTGTGAAAGTGCGCCAGAAGTAGTACACCCTATCAGGTTCTCGTGGTTAAAGACTCGCTTTCGGCAAACTGCGCATTTCATATATTGCTTAGTAGACGGATCCAAAAAATGTCCTACTCAAGGTCTAACCATTTTATTCTTAGAGGAAAGGTAGCTTCACTGCATTGCCCCATAATCTACCCATAACAGCACTGTCTGGTTGGGTTAATTAATTATGGCTAATTTCAAGTGGCGACAAAAAAAAATTTTTTTCCGACGATTCGCTACCAACTCGGTTCCTTCTTCAGGGGGAGTGTGAAGACGGGAACTTAGTAGGAACGATATGGCGGCTGATCGCGCCGCCCTAATCTCATTTGGCCCGTTCCGGCTCGTAAACGCCACCAAAGCCGACGCCCCTTCGTTACGCAAAAGCAACACCGCAAGATTACTAAGCTACACAGCAGTCCTGCGTGGGAATTGGGTGTTGTACGTGCTGGACGCGGTTTATCCTAGACTCGCAGCGGTAAACAGGCGCGCAGGCCCAGAGCAGGAGCTGGACGGCCACTCTCGTTGCGTCTGGGCGCGGTTGGTAACAGCTGTTTGCCGTTTGCTGAGCCTGCTGCTGGATTCGACGTCATGCGGCGCCGCAAGGGTTGGCGCGTGCACCGTCCCGCCGGCGTCTGCGGGGAGGAAGAGGAGGGGGGGGGGGGGGGAAGAAAAAAAAATGCGGTGCGCTACGCGGAAGCGTTCCGTCTTCCCACCATGAACTACTGTAAGGCGCCGCCGCGGTGTACAACAGCGATGCCAGCTGGCGAGCGGTGAACTTTGATGGGCCTGCGACGAAACGCCGCCCTGGCAACGCCGACGGCAGAGCCCCTACGCCTTCCTCCTCTCCCTTTTCTCGTTCCCCAACCGTCCTCTCCCTACTACCCCTTCTTTCTTAACCCCTTCCCTCCCTCCCGTTGTTCTCCTGTCGGGCCGTCGTCTGGTTGGCGCGCTTTAAAATTAGGCGCCGCTCTGTAATCAGCCTCCGCATCTCGGCCTTTTCCTCACGATGTCGCAGTTCCGTTGAGGCGCGCTGCTTGCTTGTCAGAAACAACCGCAGAGAATGGCCGCTAAAGTCGACCGTTTTCGCCCGCAAAGCGTAATTAGGAGCGTGTTTAAGCTGTCGCTAATGGTTTGCCGAGGGCGTGTCCTAGTGACGCTTAATTAAGGTGGTAATCTGGGCTAGCGTTGGTTGGTGAGGATGAAAGCACGCAAGGGCGCGCACAGTGTTCAGTAAATACACAAGCTGTGTTCGAGTGGCGATGCTTATGCTCTTTGAAAGGAGAGAGCAAAGAATGAGCACGTGCTCACTCGTAGAAACGCGGGTGAAAATGTTCTACTGGTCTGACTGTCCAAGTCTCAAAATCATAACCAGTTGAGGTCAGAAATTACCAACAACAAAAAAATGGGCTTTGCGGGATAGGAACTTGAATATAAGCCATCGAAATTCCGCATTACGAAACAAGTTTCACAGTAAACCATTCCAACTGGTCTGCTATTTTCATCCGGAAAATAATCACAAAATTTAAACTAATAATTGAAGAAATATGTTCCACCTACATTCTGGCATATTGAAAGACTAATCTCTTAATACAAGTGTTAAAGAATGCTAATATAACGTGTTTCATAATGGCAAGTGTTCAAAGTAACTCTAGTTGCACGGTCATCTGCACATTCCTTCAGAATGCATGTCCTGTCAAGTATACTACTGGTTTCCGATGTGCGTACATTGTTAAAACAAATTTTCATTGATAAGACCAGAATGATAGCTGAGTTACAGAACTTGACTGGTACTGACTGGTACCATTGGTGGATTGTTGTCAAAGGGGCCTGCTACTGCAGATCAGTGAGCATAAGAGGAAGCGTTATCTAGGTGCTCCAAAGGGCATCAGCATTAATTGAAACACGAACGAAAAATAATTGTGCAGAACGCATGATATGCATAATTACATGTAAATGCAACCTGTAATTGCTCTCTAGCCAGTTTCAAAGCATGGAGTAGTCCCAGATGTATGTTTTGGAGTCCGAATCAAGCCACTGTTGCAAATGCAGGTGAACCTGCAAGAGGAACAATGCATCAGAGTAGTTTTGGAATTGCTTCATGTTTGGATTTATGCTGATAGTATGTGGAACAGAGCAGTAGTTTATCTTGGTATCCACTGCACTGAATTTAATTAGGATAGTTGCACTTCAAAGTAAAAGTTTAAATTTACTGACGGTTGCAAGCAGATCCTTTATTCAGGCCATCAAATTTTATTATACAAAATAATTACTGAAATTTTGGAAATTTCTGGAAAAAAAGTGAAGCATTATGTTTACAACTCATAACTCAGGAATAATAAGCATCGCAATTCTGTTAACTGCAGCAATTTGTACCGTATGGTCCACTGTTAACAGGAAGCAGGCAGTTAGTACTCGGTCACCAATAACTGCTGAGATATGGCATCATGGCCTATTGACAAATTTGTTAACATGTATATGTATGTCAGATTGATTATATCAGCAACTTATTTCTGATAAAGGAAATGAAATGTTCTATTTATATTGGCTTTATTGTTTGACCTAAAAGCTGTTCTTAAATGTGCCACTAATTTATGGGTTTACAGATTTGTGATAACCACTTCTGGTGCAGTCACAAAGCTGCCAGGCATACTGGTGTAGTGCAGGAAAAAGACAAACTTTGTGCTTCAATTCTTATTCTTTCGTTTTTAATTGACCAAGTTTCAACAATGTCTCCAATAGAAATTTAAAAAAATCGGATTGACTGGCATATAACATCAGTTTTGTCTGGTTTGAACGTCCTAATTGGTGGTCACAAAAATGCGACCCACGAATTACTTAGAAAGGAGATCCAGACATTAAAGTTTGCTTGTAAGAACTAATGCTTGTAAGAACTAAGAACAAATTTCTTTAATGTTTTTTCATATTGCCATCTTGTTCAGTTTTCACTGTTGCTGAGTTCACGCCATGGTCTATTTTGGGTCACAATGTAGAGGGGCATCAACAACATGTTGTAGAGTTATGTTCAACCTGCTAATAAGCACAGGCTGTCTCGTTCTCACTGGGACGTGTGCCATGATGTCTTGCTTACAGTGGCTGTCGGCTACTATAAAGGAACTTCCTTGTGGTGTTTTTGCAGGCGAGCAGCAGCAGCAGCAAGGGGCCGTGGTGACTGGTGCCAGTGCAAAAGGGGGCAATGCCACGTATGGCCGGCTCGTGACACAGGACCTGCTGGCAGCCATGGCCACGGACCCACAGCACTTGCCCTTCAAGTTCAGGGACCCCAGCCAGGCACCCTTGCGGAAGCTGAGCGTCGACCTCATCAAAACTTACAAGCACATCAACGAGGTGGGTTCCCCAGCCTTTTGGTCTCCTTTGACCATTCTTTTTAGGGGTGTGTCAATACTTGAAACTTTCAAATAACAAATCGAATAATGTCTTATTTGATTCAGTCTTCGAAGAAAACTGTCATTATTTGTAAATATGAATATTTTTCACATAGTTCTAGAATATTTCGAAACATCAACTGTGCGCAATCAGGCATAAAATTAGATTAGTATTGCGGAAATGGTGCCACGCTAAACGCAAAGAAATAGCGGGGTCAGACTGCGCATGCTCAGAACGCTATTTCAGTTTTGTGTGTAGCGTGCGCCCGCTATTTTTCTAATGTAGCGGAGACGCTAAACGCTTTAAGTTTTTAGCGTTGCAAATATGGCGGCACCCTCGGCCCTTTGGCTTGACCATGCAGGCTCATTTCAAGGCTTGGCGTGGATCCACACTGCTAGTTTGGTTGTCTAGCTGCTCAGTTTGCTGCTTTGACTACTCACAGCTAGATGGCACGGCGAAGTTTTGCGCTTAGCGGCGCATCGTTTTCTTATGCTATAATAAAACTCTATCAAACAGCGTTCCACAAAGATTTAGCGTGCGTAACATGCTAACGCTAACGCAAACATTTTCCACAATATTAAAACTCTCTGTTATTCTAAATGTATGATAAATTTCATCCCCACAGGCATAGATAGGCATAAAATGGGACAACTTGCATAGTGGAGCAAGCTGTGTCACTCAGGAAGCCAAACTTAAGCTGTCTGGCACTATAGTAGTGATCTGGACATTAGTAATCTGTACGTTTTAGTAGTGTAAACTTTAGCAGTCTGGTGCTTCTACTGTAGCACTCTGGTGCATCTGGCACTGTTCGAATCGGTCTCAAAATTAGTCTTTGCACACCCCCAATTTTTGTTTCCACCTGGAATGATTGAAGATCACAGATAATGTTGGGGCACAGTTGTCATACAAAATGCTCTAGTCTAGACGTTTTGATTTTCACTTTTCTTACCATTTGTGTCCAGTTTGTGTCATAAACACAGGTAGCTGTGTTGCATGTTTGTTGTTGTGGCACACCGTGCATCAAATGCATGGTCGTAAAAAATGGAGTACACCTGACAGTGCATTTCCAATTGCTCTCTAAGCTGCAGCATGCACATTTTTGCTTAATGTAGGCACCGTGATAACTTACTTTTTAAAATGCATTGTGTATGATTTCTGCGCATTCTGCATGCTGTTCATTGTAGTGTATATCCCGCAGCTTCGGAGATCAAAACCACCTTGTACAACGACTTATAGCATACTGTTAGTTTCTGTGTCCACTCATTATGAGTGATTGCAGTATGCGTCTTGCTGAAGGAAGGGACATAATAATGTTCCTTGTGTTTTATACCTTCAGAACATTTTGTACTAGTAGGAATAACGGAAGGTTAACTTTTTTTTTTTTTTTACCAACTCCTCTTATTGTAGCAATAAAAAAGCAGTATAAGCCTACATGCAAGAAAAAGCCCACCTGACAGAAGGACATTTGTTGCTAGCTTGTTGCAACTAGCTGAGGCTCAAGTCTTGCGAGTGTGTTGTGTAATCTAGCCATGCAGCAGCAAAGAGCACTCTCTCTCTCTCATTTAAAGTGAGAGTGGCTATTTCATACTTCATGCAGAACTGGCCATCTTTCTGGAGACTGTCAAGTTTGCCTCCTCTTCTAAAGCATTCTTCTTTGGTTTTTTGTTCTTGTATGAACACAGGTCTACTATGCCAAGAAGAAGCGGCGTGCGCAGCAAACCCAGGGAGATGACCAGAGCCACAAGAAAGAGCGCAAGCTGTATAATGAGGGCTTCGATGATGATAACCATGACTACATCATCCGCAATGGGGAGCGATTCTTGGACCGCTACGAGATCGATTCCCTCATTGGCAAGGGCTCCTTTGGTCAGGCGAGTACCCAGCTACACCTATGGCATTTTTTTTTTCTGTCCTTAAGCTTTGCAATGAAGCATATACAGTGAACATTGTGGATGCTAGCGTGTGATATTCATGCTGAAAGTCGACTGGTTTAAGTGGTATGTAATTGAACAACACTCTCAAAAGAAAGCACACATAATGAGGGCAGGATTTTAAATTGATAAAATACGTACAGTCGTGCATAAAGCAGTGCACTAATACACTGCAAACGAGACCCACATGTTAACATTCATCTTTGTGATCATGCGTGCATATCAGCAGTTTTTTTGGTGTTGTAGTGCTCACGCAATACCTTCTTTCTTTAAATACAAAAGGCTTTCAGATTTATTTTGTGCACCGATTTTTTTTGCCTTTACTTTTGTCTGCTTGAAAATAGGAGCGCAAAAGTGTGGACGTTTTTGTGGAAGAATTGAGCGTCCACTAGCTTTGGCTACTCGCTCAAGTCTTTTTGTGTAAAGCTCTGTAAAAATCTGGTATTAATAAATCAGCCAAATCAATGTAGTTACTTCTGGCTCGACCCTTTCATTTATCTAGTGAATCATAGAATATGATCATATATTTAGCCAAGTGGCATAAGTTGGCCCATGGCAAGGCTGACAGCATTTTAGATTTGACAGAATTTTTGATTGCATCCCTAAGAAACTTAGGAACACTTTTTGGCAGATAGATACTTGAAGTTACTGTTTTTATTTTATCTAAGTTTGGCTGAAATGCCATAATGTGCATATATATGCCATCCAAGCACTGCCTTTATATATATATTTTATGTCGAACATACATAAAGCTGGCATGCGAAATTGTATCAGCAAGAACACAATGCATGGGGTGCCAAAGTTTGAAAGGTTTGGTGGAAAGGGCTGCTGTCTCTAGCTTAAGTGCATTCCTTGATCCTGTGTCAAAACACTGTTTGAGATAATGATCACTTTACAGGTGGTGAAGGCGTATGACCGAGAGGAGCAGTGTTTTGTGGCCATCAAAATCATCAAGAACAAGAAGCCGTTCCTAAACCAAGCTCAAATAGAGGTGAAACTGTTAGAGATGATGAATAACCATGAGAGCAATGGCACCTGCTGTCATCTGGGCAAGGACAAAATAGGTGGGTGCCTTTCTTGCACGTTGGTTTTTGTCTTGTAGTAGTACTTGTAATGAAACCAAGCCATGTTGGTACCTTAGTACCGACTCTGTGGATATGTCAGACAACTCAAGTAATCAGCTGTCTTTATTTATTTTTATTTATTTATTTATTTATTTTTTTGTAGAAAATGCATACGTAGTGCAAAAGTCCGTTGTAAGTGGAAAGTATAGTTTCTTCAGTCTGGTTAGAGGAGATTGCCCATAACCTATGTGAGTGCCCAAGGTACTTCCACATATTTCATGCTCAACATTCATTCCATTGGCCATTTACTCCCGAGTTATACAATTTTGCTTTGCTCTTATGCAGTTGAAATATTTGTGCTGTTAGGTCTATGTTCTGGCTTATTGCAACTTTCAGTAAAAAGATAATTCTGTATATGTCAGTTATGACAGGCAAAGATATCCTCATGTGGCCAGCCTGTCTCAGGCACCTTAGACCTGTTCGTCCAACTTGTATCCCACAGTGTGTTTCCATCTGTTGGCCCCCATCTGGAATGTCGATTCTCGTGTGTTTAGAAAGCGTTCAGGACACCCCTTTGGTTTACTGTTTGCACAGAGCAAACTCAATAAGCTTATAGAAAGCTGTGTCATTATGATGTGTGTTGAGCCTTGGGTTTCAGTGCAAAAGAGAATGCTGCCTTCCAAACTTTTTGTTCATTTGAAGAAGAATCCTTGAAAGGGGAGCACATTTAGCTGCATTACTTGAGCATGTGAGAGTGCTTGCATACAATTGAACATAACCGTGCCACATGTGTTGTTTGAGATCTTAAATGTATGTGTATATTTTTTTTTCACCCCACCCCCCGCCCTTCTACTTGCCTGCCCTTTGGTGCCTGGTTGTGGTTCGGAATCACAGTGAAGTTAAAGGGACACTTCATGTGGCGCAACCATCTCTGCCTGGTGTTTGAGCTGCTCTCGTACAACCTGTACGACCTCCTGCGCAACACTAATTTCAGCGGTGTGTCACTGAACTTGACCCGCAAGTTCGCCCAGCAAATGTGCACGGCACTGGTGTTTTTGTCCAGTCCGGACCTGAGCATCATCCACTGTGACCTCAAGCCCGAGAACATTCTGTTGTGCAACCCAAAACGGAGTGCCATCAAAATAGTGGACTTTGGCAGCTCGTGCCAGCTTGGGCAGCGCATCTACCAGTACATCCAGAGTCGGTTCTACCGGTCACCCGAGGTCCTCCTTGGCATACCGTACGACATGGCTATCGACATGTGGAGTCTAGGCTGCATCCTGGTAGAAATGCACACGGGCGAGCCACTCTTCAGTGGGGCCAACGAGGTCAGTTTTCTTGGGACCTCTCACCCTTGTTAGCGCTGTTTTTCATCTTGTCTTCGCAACTCTGCACATAGATTGCGAAATGCTTGTGTACAGTCAGTTGTTTACAGATTTGTGCACTCTTAGTGAAAACACCTTGCAAAATGTTTTTTTGACACCCTTGTTGGTATGACGACATAATAAGGTGAACAGTGCAAGAACTGAACAAAAGATTAGGGCAGTGCCCGTGTCGTCTGTTCCCCTTATTTGCTGTCCAATGTTTGCATTGTTTGCCATATGTTGGCATTTCATCTTCTGATGGGAAATTTTGACTTTTATGATGCCTAATGTGGTTGGTTATCGATTATTGAAATAACACTCTGGTGGAGTACAAATTTCTGCTGGAATACAAATGCTGGAATACAGTCTGCTGGAACAGTCAAATTTGGGCTGCTATGAGTACTCAAATACTGATGGGGTGTCCCCACTAAAAGATGGCGACTCTGTACACTACTTATCTGAAATTAAACCCTTGTAATGATAATTTTATCGTCAAGTCATAGGGATTGGCTATGTTGTAAACCATTAGCACTTAAAGCTGGCATCTTGTAACTATTGCGGGCGGTGGTGCTACATCAACTCAACTTTTCAGTGCCGCAAGCCTGTAAACCATTGACTACTAGCTGGCAGATTAGAAACTGTGCATTCTAATGTGCAGTTAAAAAAACAAATTGTGTGATGTAGCAGTCAAGGGTAGGTCAAACACACTGATGTGTATGTTTAGGAGTGCTGCCAGCTTGTACTAAAACAAGGACACTGCAAGGTGAGGCAAAGAAAAAAAAAAAGCACCCCTGTAAAGAATGAAGGTGAGGGCCTTTACCATCCATGGAAAGATTTGCGAATTTCTTGGTGGGACATCTTATCATGATCAGCTTCTTTTTATGACATTCAGTTTTAGAACTGGGGAACATTAAGAGTTTACGTCTTGCACAGGTGGCACACCTGGCAGTGGTTGTGAAATGGCAGTGCTATGTGAAAATATTTAGTTTTTGGAACACGGCGCATGTAACAATTTCAGAGATGTATTGTACCTCTTATTGCTATATAGAGGATTTTTTATGGTGAAGAAATGAGAAATGCTGTAATATTTTTTGTTAGTTCTTCGTTAAAAAACTAAATTTGCATGAATGTACTGTTGCCATTCTGTTGGTAGTGTCAACAGTCCTTGATACTCCATTAGCATTGGCAGCAATGTGGGCTATGAGAGAGACCATTCTCTCTATATTTGCCTTGCAATATTTTGGATGATTTATTTTGTGTCATTTGTGAGGGTGCAGGGTAAGTATAACGCAAAGCTATTCAGATCTGTTTTATTCCAAATCACCCAATAACCCTCTGTGTTAAAGGAAACACATAAGTGTAGAACACATGAAAATTTGTTTCCCCCTGCAAGTGTACAGTTGGCTTGGCTTTGCAGCCAGTGACAACTTGTGGTTGGTAGCGCTAGCACCTTTCTGCATACCTGTGCAGTGCATTGACATAACTTCAGCCAGCACTTGCAGCTGGAGTGCCAGTAATGTGATAACTGCCCATTAGAGTGTTCCCTTTAACCGCAGACAGCACTGTATTTCTGCCCACTTCGGTTGTGTGCACGCACACTTGCATCAATTCATGTCTCTGTGGTGGCAGTGGTGTCGCCTGATAGCCTTCCGGTGCTTCTGCTACTGTTTGCAGACAGCATAAGTAATGACACAAGCAGAATAAATAAATAGCATGTCTGCCGGCTGGCCTGCAAGATTTGTGAATAGTTTATTTGGGAAGAAACTGTTAAGCTTCTTCTACCGTCTAATGTCGCTCAACTGTATTCCGCTGCATTTCTGAAGCAAGTATGCCTGTTCCATAGATGGGTTTTAATGCCTGGCTTTGTTTTGGTTAATACTTACAACTTAGTGCACCCCTTGATGTTGCCATTTGTGCAGGTGGACCAGATGAACAAAATAGTGGAGGTGCTTGGGCTTCCCCCTAAGTCGCTGTTGGACAAGGCCCACAAGGCACGCAAGTACTTTGAGAAGCTTCCCGACGGCAGCTTTGTGCTCAAGAAGACCAAGGATGGCAAGAAGGTGCGCTCTTGGTCCCACTTTTACATTTAGCTCCTACATTTGTCTTTTTAGGAACATTCAACTGCTGGCTAAGTGTGTAAGGGAAGAGTCCTTAATTTCATTAAAAAGGACACTAAATCAGTTTAGACTGATCAAAGTATTCTTTCAATCTCTATGTTTGTAAATTTTATGGTAAAATGTTTTTTACTAAATGAATAAGTGAAGAGTAGAACTTCCTTTTTTGACTTTCACGTCCAAGATCCAATGCTGGAACGTTGGTGTGACATCATACATTTAAATGTTTAGTGTCCATTTAAGGTGAATTGCACTATTTCTTCTAACATCTTAATGACTACCACCATCTTCACTCCATTACCTGATTGACCATCGCAAGCACACAAGGTTCTTGCGAAAGGGTTAATTTCACATAAGCTTTATTTGTACCATTCTCACACGTTCAGCTGAGCCAAGTGAAGCTAAGCTTCATGTTTAATTATGAGGAATTCTGTACGGTCACTTTGGATTGTGCGAAGTCCGCTCCTGCTCTGTTATGAAACTACTTTTTTTCCCTCCCAAATAGTACCGTGCCCCTGGTACGCGGCGACTGCATGAGGTGCTTGGCGTGGAGACGGGAGGTCCTGGTGGCCGGCGGTTGGCTGAGCCAGGTCACTCTGTTGCCGACTACCTCAAGTTCCGCGACCTGGTGCTTCGCATGCTCGACTATGACCCTAAAGTAAGCTAATGCTAAAGACTAAAGTCCCTAATGCTGCGCCGTATGCCTTTCTATCTGTGTCCCTTTCTTTTTTGTTTATTTATTTTTATTTTTGTGTGTGGTGTGTCCCTGTATCAGATACCATTAGTTATGAACAAATGCAGAGGCGCCTCTCAAACCCTGGCCTGTGTGCTTTGGCTGCATATGATTTCTTGTGTGTGTGTGTGTGTGTGCGCGCGCGCGCGCGCGCGCACGCAGGGGGGGGGGGGCAGCTTCTTTATATCATAATATAGCAGCCAATGACATTTTTAAAACCATGGTGTCAGACCACTGCCGAGCAGGACTCTGTGAACAGCAATGTCACAAGACTCGTTGTGTGATGTTTTGTCTCCTTGTGCTTTAATGGTGTAGTGCAACATGGCCAGTCATTATTGTGGTAGCTAGTGGCTATAGCATTTTGCCACTGAGCAATGAGGTGGTGGCTTCAATTATTGGCCACTGCTGCCACATTCCGGTGGGTTCAGAATGCATCAACATTTGTGTACCTGGATTTAGATGAGCTTAAATGTCCCCTCACCAAGTCTGGCCATTTTGAGCTGACAAGCACAGTGCATACAATGCTTCGCTAATGATTGTGTCTGCTAAGCATTACATCCCTACGTGCCGCAGAAAGAGCTTAAATTTCAAACCAAATGCCGTTTGCCCTTCTCCTCGCGGGCGCCGTGCTCCCAGCCGGAGAGTCGACGCCTCTCGTGCAAATGCACCTACGTACATGGCAGTGCTGTGATGTCACTCATAATGACACGTGACTTTGAGAATTATGCAAGGCAACTTCAGTTATTTGTTTAATCTCTTGCATCAATAGACAGATTTAAAGTTTAGAGAAATAATAAGACATACAAACCGAATGTCTGTGTGTTTTTGTTTTACTTCGTACCGTAGCAAGAGAGATGTACTTCTGTTTCGTCTGCTTGTTCCCATGTCGTGCAGTTGCGCACGCAGAGAACAAAATTAATTTTCTACAGTGCTCCAGTGCCACGATCATGCTCTTTCATCATCTCACGCTTGCCTCAATGCTCGTGGTTGTGGCACTGACTTATACCGTTAATCAGGTGTTCTCAAGCAGAGCGTGCAAAATCGTCTGCTGCACGAAACGTGAAAAATGCAACAGCTCACGTGCAGGACCTTCACCGGAAGTGCACCACTCAGCAAAAACGCACGCACAAGAGAGAGAGAGAGAAAAAAAAAGGAAGGCGGGGCCCATGACGTATTCGTTACTCACACCTCTGGCTTCGGTATGGGAGAACGCGCTTGCGAAGGAATTGTGCTTGCGGAGGCTAGATGGGCCAAGTGCAGAGAGTGTCTATGTTGGCGGTGATGCTTGCCTCTTGAAATCATGGGTTTGCTGCACTTTAAATATTTTTATCTTTGCTATTAATGAACTATTTTGAAAAATTCTTGCAGTAGAACACCCCAGTCAAAAGGAAAAAAAAAACAATTGACTCCAATTGGCTTTTCCAATAGGAATCAACTGGGGCCAATAGGAACCAATTGGAAAGTCCTTATTTCCAACTGGTTACGATTGAGTCAGAGACTGGAGTTATTCTCAATAGCACCTGCTCGAAACTCCTTGCATGCCAGCCATGTAGGAATAGGTTTGGTGGAATTTATGGTAGCAGTAGTACATTGTAACCAGTGCTAAGCTGCCCACTTGCATTTTTTCAGGGGCGCATCACACCACATCATGCACTGCAGCACTCATTCTTTCGGCGCACTGCGGACGAAGGCACCAACACATCAACATCACCAGCCGCCCTCGAAGGGAGTGCGTCAACAGCTGCGTCGTGTCTCATGCTGATGGCACCTCCACAGGCGGCTCTCAACAATGGAACTTCCTCCACATCCTCCTCATCAGCATCCTCGGGCGCCAGCTCCTGTGAGTGTGATCAACTGTAGTGCATCTCCCTCCTACCTCCGTCTTCCGCGGCAGACATTATTGAGCAGATGAAAAGGCTTATATGTGCTTGGGGCCCCTGTTATAATCTCTTCTGAATCAAAAGCTGTGAAAAGACCTGGTGTTAAAAATCTATTGTGGGCTACAACTGCAGTTAAAATGGAGTGCAAGCAACTTTCGTTTTTCCATACTGCAAAAACTCGCTTTGACGAAGATAGGTCTTCGTATAAAAACGTTGGCCAGCCTTTCTGAGGCAGCTTATTCCTGTTTATAACCTTAATACTGCATTTGAACATGTACTGCGAGAAATCGATGCAGTCCTCTGTTAGACCTAAACAGGCTCTTGGTAATTATATTCAATTGAGAAGTTGCATAGACTGACATTTTTAATTGCCCAGGAAATTACATAATGCTACCTATTCCTTTCGGGAACCTGTGTCTTGTTGAAAGCTTTGCCTAGCCCATTCAAATAAGACAGAGGTGAACAAGAAATGTCTTGGAGCCAATGCTTTGGCCATGTTGGCTCCAGAGAGAGATCCTTCGTTCACTCCCTGTTGATCGCTGCCTAGCCCATGGGAGAGGAACAGGGTGTCACGCATGCACGCCATTGCGTCACTAAGAGTGTGTCTGTATGTACATTTCACGCAGCAGCCTCCTCATCGGGCAGCCGAACCCGGCCAGACCCTGCATCACTGCTGCACTCATCGTTGCACTGCATGATGGCCCCTTCCAAAGTAGCAGCAGCAGCAGTGGTTGGCTCCTCATCTTCGGAGGCTCGGTGCAGTCGTGGCACGGCTCGACTGGTGGCCGAGCCACAACTGCAGCCACAGCCACCGCAGCAGCAGCAGCGCCTCAGCCCCATGGACACCCTGGGCTATCACCACGGTTACGGGGCCCCATATGCACGGGCACCCGACGGCGAGGACTCGCCCATGCTGGGCGTCTGCGTTGACTCCGCACCAGTTGTCTCTCATTGATGCGTCCCCCACCTAGGAGAGAGGAGAGAAGAGGCCACACTCCCCCAGTGCTGCTACTACTGCCCGGATGGGGGCTGCTGCTTCTGAGAACGTCAGATGACATGGGCATTGTTTAATGCGCGATGATGCTGGGGCACCCCGAGCATGTGATCTTCTTTGGCAGCCTGGGTTGGATTGCGGGCTGTAGTGGATGGTGGCTGCCTTTGTACTGACACAGCGAATTAGTAATGCTGTGCACAACTTCAGCTCATGCGGGAGTGTGTGCCAGATTGAATGTGAAGTTATTTTTCGCAGTGTAAGGGCTTGATAAGAAAAATATGGGAAGCAAAAATTTAGTGCACGATGTGCTTGCTGTCCTTTGCTTCTTTTACTTGAACAGTATGTTGCCCAGTAAATTGTTGCTGCACTTTGACTGCAACAGATATTAGCCAGTCTGCAATCTGGGAGCTATTTCTCAAAAAGGTGCAAGCTCAGCCTTAAATGGGGACCTGGCTGTAGCTGTTTTTCAAATTTTGGTGAAGTCATGGCCCCTAGTCTGCAGCAGCATTTGTCGCGGTGTTGGTACAAAGTACGTCGAGCTCATTTTGTGATGTGGCCGCTAAAGAAGATGACATGCCTAGTGTACACACACTAGCACCCATGGTGGACCCTCACGACAGGCTTGACCAGAGAACTTTTTGTTGTGTTTTCGGGAGCCGAGAGGGTGTTCTTTGAAATTTCTACTGAAGTCACCCAAACAGGCTTTAGCGCAGCGTACAGTTGCAGCCTCACAATGCTTCTCGGTGCGTGCCGAGCATGATAGCTTTCATTGACGGCACTGTTAGTGCTCTTGTGCAGTTTTTATCTGTGACGTGTGGCATTCTTTCCACTTAATAGGACGAAATTTCGTAAACATTTTATTCCTGACGTCTCTCTTATGAGAGAAGCATACTGAAACGAATGCAGGGCCACAGAATTATGGCAAAGGAAAATGTAGCTCCATGGAACACTGGAGACGAGATAACTTTTATCTGCTTTCTTTCTTTTTTTTTTCAACCTTCTTACAAGAACTAAATTTTAGGCACTTCGTTTCATCTCTCTCCAATCTGATGAGGTCACATTGCTAACATATGACATCCGAACATTCAGTGGCGAGCGATTGTTGTGGCGTTCTGCGATTGCAAGGAAATGGGCAGGTCCACCAGCCAGCCTGCGCACTCTTAACCCGCGCTTGTAGGAAAGGGAAACTTTCACTAGACAACCCTACAACATTTCCTCTCAACACAGCAGCCAGGCTGGGGGGGGGGGTGCGGACATGGTCGCTGCATGGGAAGCTGTTGAGAAGAGGGTATTCCTCTCGTTGAATGGCCTCCGCTGCGCCTCTTCAACCAGTTGGTAGTGTAGAGAGGCGGGAGTACTAGTGTTGTAGCCCCCATTAGGAGTTTGTGGGGCTGGAGGGGAGTGTGGCAGTGTACATAGCTAGCTGGAAAGGGGGAGGGGTGTTGAGTGTGCATTGTCACCTGTACATAGATGGGGTGTGCCCCAACACCCTCTTCTCATCGTTGGGCCATCTTGAGAAAAAAAAAAAAAGGCGCTAGAAGGTAGTCACGGTGAGAAGTAGTGGGTGGGAGAGGGGCCCCGATTGGTTGCTCGTGCCGAGACTGGAGAAAAAAAAATAATTTATACTACCTGTACATCACATGCGCATTCACTGAGAGGGTGCGCCATGGTCGAGATATGCTGTATCTTACTGTACATAGCTATAAATATTATACATACATTATATAAATATATAAATATGCTGTGCGCTACCCTTCTCCCTTTCCCCGTGAAATTGGCCACCGAACTGGGATAAAAGAAAATGTGTGTAGCGCATGGAAGCAGGTGGCAGAGCACGTGTTCGAAAGAAAAAAAAAAAAATGCCGGGATATTTATTTTGCTTTTATTGTTTCCAATTTTCGTTTTTTATTTTTTCTTCCCCTTGTGTCTCTCTTCCATCCTTTTCTGGCAGAACTGTGCCGGCTTGTTCCTTACTACTTACGAAAAGCCAGAGAGAAATTGAAAATCACTCCTTCAGTGTTGAGGCTCGAGTGGGAATTCTGTGTTTTCACTGTGCCTTTTCAAGTGCAATTTGTTGTTTTTTTTTTTGAGAAAAAAAAAAAAAAAAAGACCCTGGAACTATATTTGGTAGCTCTCGACGACTGCGATGTGCAATCTGGGTCAAATGTAGAAAAGCAACAAGAAACTGACCTTCCCATCGGCTTGCTTCTTTAGGGCATTTAGTTGGGCTTTTAGTGAAACACATTGAGTGAAGTCATTTTTTATCCCTTTCACTTGTTTGGGGGTGCTGGTTTGACTACCCTCTTGGCATGTAGAGGTTGTGCTTGGACTGCCTTGTACAGTAAGTACCGATTCAAGATGCTAGAACCACCACGGGCACAAGCGTGCCGTTTCCCATAGATTTCTCACTGCAGAAGTAAGTCGGTTGCACTAGAATGATGAGGAACCCAAGAAAATTTTATACCGCAGCATACCTGTGCACTATTAACATAAGAATGGCGAGTTTGTAAACGTGACTCTCTAACGTGCAGAAAGTAAGTAGAATTAAGAGGGCCTATAGATAACTGTGTGTTGACATGACAACAATGAGTGGTATCCAAATCCACGCTATCCATGTTATCAGTGGGGACTGATAACAGAAACTAATCTTGAAGGCCATGCTTTTGCTGGCTGAATGCACTGTAAGCAATTTTCAAGAGCCAGAAACTTGTCATGGACAGCATGTTTTAGGACCGCCTATTGTGGTCCAGCTGTGACATGACACATGTGGGTAGAGAGTTGTACCTCGGAATTCTCGACGCGTTGCACGGCTGTAGGTGCACATGCATTAATGTTAAGTGCAAGGCCCATGGCGTGGCCACATTATAATCGCCTACATGCTACTCTGCAGGAAATGTGACAAAGGAAAAGGCCCTTAAAAAAGGTAGGCATTAGAATAATAGAAAAATAATAAATAAAAGAAAGTAAATAAAAGTACATGTCTTCAGAGTAAGTGCCCTAGGTGATGAGGGCATGTAATCTTGAAACTGTGAAAAAGTAGACATTCTTGATCGGTGGTGGGTCACAGTTAAGAGAGCGGGCCTATTAGGTCTGTGTGTAAAACTTCCGTGCTTCACACTGCTTCAATGGGCAAAGCCATTGGCAAGAATTGAAAGCCAGGCACTCGTGCGAGGCTTTGGCATTGAGATGTTTCTGTGGAAACCACACACTTCCTGCTCTGTTGAGAAGTCAGTTTGGCACGTCTGTGCGGGATTCGAGATGACCCAGGTGGCACTTCCGAGGGGCCGCAACTGTTTTCTTTCTTCGTTCTGTGAAGTAATGCAACAGTTTCGCGCAACGAAGAGGAAGGGGGTGTGGGGGTGTTCTTTGGCTGCAACAGAGAGGATGATCCCCTTCTGTGCGCCGTATCCTTGCACTCTTGCCTCCAAGAGGCCAGTAGTGGCGCAACCTCTGCTTTTCGATCCTTCTCTCACACACATGCTCGATCGATCGCTGACTTCTCTGTCCTACCTGTTGATTTCATGCAGTGTAAATAGTGCCATTGATATATATATATATACATATATTATATATATATATATATACATAAATATATTGCTGCATACCGACACAAGACAAGATGCATTGCAGATGCCACCCGGGGGATTGTGTCGGTTGGTGAAGAGTGTGTGAAGAATCAACTGCTTTTCTTGTTTTTTTTTTTTTTTCTTGTAAGTGGTCCTTGGAGTGAAAGGACGGTATTCCGGGCTGTGTTCCGATTCTTTGTGGCACTGCGGGCTGGGTATCCGTACACGTCACTCAGCTCTGTCGCTGAAAATTGAGGATAGTTGCCTGTAACATGGTAAGAAATGGTGTCTGTCATCAATTTGCCTGGCGGACTACCTAACACAGACTGCTGGTCTATTTATTTCCTGGTTTCCAGAACCCGAGAGCAGGACTACTATACCCTCGTGCAAAAGCTGTAAGGGTATGTATACTCGGGTTCTAGAAGCTGCACGTTCATAAGGTGTTATATCGGGCAAGGTACTAAGCATGACTGGCTGCCTTACATTCACATTGTGCTCCTGAAAAATTTAGAGCAAAGCGAAATTTTTTTCTTTCTCTTCAGCCCTCTCAGTACCCTTCTACACAGAGTAGTATGTAGGCAGTTAGATACAAGGTGGAAAAAAATATTTTCATTAAAAAAAAAAATCGCAGATGTGTGCCAATCTGAGGAACTTGTACATC
Organism: Dermacentor silvarum; assembly: GCF_013339745.2. Taxonomy (NCBI): domain Eukaryota; kingdom Metazoa; phylum Arthropoda; class Arachnida; order Ixodida; family Ixodidae; genus Dermacentor; species Dermacentor silvarum. The sequence continues at coordinate 149,319,212 of NC_051159.1, read as the reverse complement.
AAAGACGAGGCTGCATATGGGAGTTCTCCCACCCTTCAGTGCTAGGGGTGTGTTTGCTGGCTGTTCTTAGCGATGATTTATCACCAACGCTGCCTATGCATTCTCACCAATGCCCTGGTCATACGACCGCTTCAAGGCTTCCACGCAGGCTGCGTTACTGGCTGCTATTTACCACCACAGGTGTATGAACTCCTAGCTGATGTACAACATTTGCAAGAAACAGATTATGGACTACTGGCTAAAAAAAAAGAAAAACAAAAGTGCCCAGAAAAGTTGTCTATTGTGTGAGGTGTATGCAAGGTAACTTATTTCATAATCGTAATCATGTTTGAAGCAAAAAAAAGTATTTCTCATTGTTGAAACAGTTTGTAACTCATGTATTGTGTGTTCATTAAGAATTCCCTTCTTGGCAGCTGCCTTGGAAGTGCAGGAAAGCTTTCATGCTCATTTGGACGTCACTTGCATCGATCTTTTGTCGGCTGGAGTTGCCACATGGAAAAATGTTGGGATGAAATTACAGATAAGCATGAAGGCCCATTTCATGCAGATATTGTCCGTTAACTATGAATGATGCCTCATAGACAATACTTTTGATAAGAATCATACTTGTTATCTCTGCAGTCTGTGAATTGGTGGCCATCTCTAGAAAAGCCTTGAAGTTTCCAAAGGAATGAAAGAGATTTGCTTTGAACGCACGTAGCAGTTCAATCACTGAATAGGAACACAGCCCATATAATTTTTTTTTTTCTCTTGAAAGTTGTCTCTAAGGTTTGCTTTCACAAATTGTCATCTGTTTCACTAGTGTGCCTAGTGTGTTCACGTGTTGGGACGTTTGTTTTCTTTTTTCTCGTGTGGAGAAGGAAGCTGTGGTTCCCCGGGGGAGGAATAAAACATTACACTTCCTCATTTTTTTTCTTAAAAAAAAAAAAAAAATCTGCATCAGCTTTTGATGCTACACTGCCACGTCACGTCCTCCCACTGCCAAAGCGGTTGGTGGTGAGGGATAACTGTTTTTGCTGTATAACCATAAGCTCCCCCGGAATCACGGCCTTTCCTGCGATACTGCAATGTTGCCCCTTCACACATACACACACACATTATGTGGATACACGCGCTGGCACATGTTATCACCATAACCTTGCAGTTTTCTCCTCTCCGCTGCTTGTCATGCTCTCCGAGACTGTTTATTTGTTCGCTCACTTGTTTCTGGTGACAAGGCAGCATAGAAAGGTTTGCAAGTGCTTGTGTGTGTGTCTTTGAAAAAAAAAAAAAAATACAGCTGAACTTGTTTGTCAACAAAGAAAAAGTTTTTTAGCATTTGGAAGTGTAGAAAGCAGTGTAGCAGTCTTTACTTTTCTTTCTCTCAATATATGTGCGCAATCCAACCACAACCAAGCAGCTTTTCTCTGTCCTGGGAAAAGTTTTTTTTTTTTTTAAGAACGCGATTTTCTTTCCTCCTGCGACCATTGTTTCATGCAAATGTTTTCTCAAGTGTTATGTGCTTTTGCTCCAATATTTTTGGCTCCTGTATTTTTTTGTGTATGGGAGAATCTAGTCTAGCATTGCTTCTTGGCAACCAGTTTTTTTAAAAGCAAATGGGACAGGGGTTAATTTTCTAAAGAAAAAAAAAATTGCGAAGGAAAAACAAATTAATTGACGAGAATGGTATATAATTCCTTTTTTTTCCCTTTCTTTATTAAGAGGGGAAGGGGGCGCGCGCGTCCTTGGTCGCGCGCATATGACGGCAAGCTCACACACTTTCAAAAGTGAACGACTGCGGGAGACAGAAAGTGACCAAAAAAGGCCCATGATTTTTATTGTGTATATAAGTAAAAGAGAGAAACAATGATATTGATGACAATAAAAGTTAAAACCAGCAAAACGAGTTATGTTGTTGCTATCTTTTCTTGACACCTCCGTGTGGCACCTTACTGGTGACACTGCTCGAGCTGTGCTTCGGCTAACTTCAGAGGCGAAGTGATGCAGGGGCTGTCGTCTTTCATCTCTTTCAACCTGTGGATAGAAGACATGTATTGTTTATTGCCACTGCAGCGTTAAATGGCAACTGCAACAAAATTTCACCTTGGATAAATTGCTTATAAAGCAGAAGCGATACTACCAAAAAAGAAACTTAACGTGTGACAACCACTATCTGATTATGAGGTTAACAATCCTGAAAGGCAGCCACCAACGACAACATTGATCCCAGCTGTGGCGGCTACGTTTCAATAGGGAAAGAACAGAAAGAAAGAATAATAATTCGAAGCTCCCCACTATGGCATTTCTCGCAATTTACACAACAGTTTTTGGGAAGTAAAACCCCGCAATTTACGTGTACCAATTTCCCTAGCAGGTTATTGTAGTCCCCAGTTGTCTTTCAAGAAAGCAAACAAATAAATAATGAAATAAGTAAATAAAACAAGTTTGGGAACTCAAGGTCTTATGGGAGTATATTGGCATGTTTTTGTACGATGACCGTCTTTTCAGGCTAACTTGAGAGACTCCACCTTTTAAGCTCAACATGATATACATAAAAGAGGCAGAGCTGTTCACCTCTACTAAAACTACCGTAGCCTGCTCCATGCAATTTAGGAAGGGGAGAAGGCTTAAATGGGGAATATACTGTAGACAAGCTGTGGGGCAGACAAGCTGTGGGGCACTGCATTACAGGGCGTGTAGGTAAAAATAGCTCCGCTTACATCACGATGCACAGGGGAAAAAGAAAAGCAAATGCGTAAGCTGGCTTTTCCCACTTCTTTTCACTTTTTCACCACATTGAATGATAAACTGTTATAAAGGATTCCGGGTGGGGTAAAAAAAAAATGCAGCCGACTGAAAAGCATTTACTTTGCATTTCAATGCAGCTTGTGCCAGTTAAGTCTGCCATCCCAATTTGCCAAATGCACCTACAGATGTATGCAAAGACGTTCATCAGTGGCGATGACCATTTGCACCAAAATGGATGACAGTTGCTCCTTACCAACACGTGGGCATGATCAGTGAACGCTTGCAAGTCTTAAGTAAGCTCAAGGCATTAAGAAATCGACGACTAAGGTGCAGGTGGCGTGGCAAGCTTGTCTGGCAGGGTCAGTAAGTGTGCTCAGCAATACGGCCAACATCAACTGTCTGCACGCACACACTTGAGGCGAATGCAAAAAGCATGTTACCCACAGATTGGAGGTGTGTGCACAGGCCAGTTTCAACAGGTTGTACACGTAGGACAAAGGTTTGTTACCCTGTCAGCATGTCAAGGTGCTAGTATACAACAGTACAGATGGCCTTCACAGAGCATTCAGAGATGCACTAAATGGGCGTGTAAAGTGTAGTGCCTGGACAGCAGTATACCCCACAAGTGAATAGGTTATTATTATGAAAAACAAAGTTGAGAGAAGAAAAAAAGATTGCAGAGTGCCACTGAAAGGAAAGTCACAAATGCCACATGCATCGACGTGATTGGCCGAGACCATTTTGGAGCAGCTTCTTGGAGCAACCAAAACTGTACTTTGGAGCAGAAGAGTGAGCTTTTGGAGCATCTAAATGCATATTTCCAAGTGGAAAAATTGTCTTTGAGAGAAGCAAGTGAGCTTACAGAAGGAGGAAGCCCAATTTAACATGAAACATGCACATTTTTACCAAGAATTATTTAGCTCAACATAAAGTTGTGGCACTAAAACATGCGAATCCCATGCATGATGACGATGGTGTCATGAAAATTAGATGAAGCTGGGTGTCGATAATATGACCACTGCAGCATCACGATGATAGTATGACCACAAACCTCTCTAATCTCTCTCTGCTTTAGCTTTTCAGTTTGCAGGAGGCCGGGTGCTAAAATGGCGGGAACTGTAGAAGTGCACATGGAGATGGAAATTTGGGGAACTCGACTACGGAAGAGCTTTAGGAGTGTACAATGCTCGCTCGCTAAGCTACACCAGCCGAAAACAGCAAAATGGCAGCAGGGCAACGAAGAGAAACAAGCTCAGTAGCACGTGCAATGAGCTGCCCCCATTTAACAAAATTTTCAGCCGTCATGTACCCACTTGACCAAGTTACAGGATAGTCACATCGCAAAAAGGCTTTGCTGTACCAGCAGAACGCTTTTCCATAAAGTTGTCTGCTCTCACCTCTCAAAGCGCCATTTCAGAAATGGCCAGAGCCACCACATTTTGCTTCCTCCATGTGCCCACATGACTAGTGAGTGTGATGAATGACGTTGCTTGTTAGATTAGTTGGTTTCTTAAAGTAGCAGAAAAAAACCTTTTGGAGCAGCTTTGGAGCACATTATCGAAAATGTAGCAGGTTGTAGCATAGAGCAGCAATCGCATCACTGCACATGAAATGGCAGTGTCTGACAACACAATTGTGCCATGTTAACACACACATACCCATACTGAGTTGATTAATAGCCCATTGCAATAACAGGGCTACGAGGGGCAATGAAGCTGAAGGCCCACCACAACATCAGTTTGTATTGACCAGTTGCCCATTCCAATATGAGTGATGCATTTACAGCAATAGCAAAGTATTAGAAGATTGCACGAAGTAAGGTCCCTAGTTTTATAGGCAGTATAAATTGCAGTAAAGATTTGTTTACTATAAACGCATTGTTCATGTTTACTATAATTACGCATTGTGTCATGTACCCAAAGGCACAAGAGCTCACGCAATGACATAACCACAAGCATTCAGTCACAATACTGACATGATGAGCAGTGGCAGTGGGGGGCGCATGTATACTTGTCTCGGAGCAAATTTCCTGTGCTGCCATTTCCCTTTGCTGTGCTTTCAAAACTTGAGCAGATCACATGACTGCCAACACTAAGTATGCTCAGGAAAATGGGCATCAAGACACCAGCCGTAACCCCTTATAGCTGCTCACCCTCGCCCCCATAGCAGATCTCGCAATCCAACACTCCGGGTGCAAGCCGATGGAGCAATAGCACCTAGAGTGTCTGTATAATTGCAACCACATTAACGTATTTGCACAAATATAACACGCTTTTGTTTTTTCGAAATTGACGGCCTATGAATGCGCCGCTAGATTTATTTGGATTTGCGACATGAATGTAATGCGGTTATTAAAAAAAGTATTAAAAAATTTTTTTTTTTTTGCCGCTTTAAACTGCAGTGAGCTAAACCACTAGGCACCACTACAACCGCGTCCAAAGCCCCTTGTTCAGACGCATCATCAAATACGGCTTGGCCATGCTTGGTTGTGCCATGAGCACTTCTGAAGTGCTGCCTGTCCGATTACCTTGGTGGCATGGATGCTGTTCTTACTGACATTGACAAAGACATCAACAGTGACAATGAGTAAATCGTGCACACACTCTTTTTTTCACTATATTTTGCGACAGCAGTTTGCAGTAACGGTGAATAAAGTGTACTGCGGGCATCCACTTTTATGCATCGTTTCATGTTGTTATCGCAATACTATAATAATATAGTAGTTGTACTTTTCTGAAAGACCGCAAGTCCCGGCCTTGGATTATATTTGTGGTCGCAATATTAACGTTCAAATATGGTAAAGGTGTTGCAAGCAGGAGAGGGCCAGGAAGACGCACCTGGAAATGAGTGTCTGCAGCTGCCGCTGGTCCAGGGAGATTTTCTTGAGGGCAGTTGAGCAGTGCGCGGCGAGGGTTCGCAAGCAAAGCAGCTTGGCCTTGTTGTGGCTGCTGTCCTGCCACTCGGGCATCTTGCGCGCAAAGTTCCACGCCTGCTGTGCATACTCCAGGAGGGAGCTCCACTGTTCGGCCTGGCACAACTGCTGACCACGTTGGAGGCACTTGCGCTGCAAGTTGAGCACATGTCCCCATGTGAAGTTCTTCGACCATACTGGCTGCAAAGTTCTTTGTTGACCCCAGCACCCAATCCACAACAATGACTGTTACTACAGTGGAATCTCGTTGATACAATTATGCATAATACGCTTTTATTTTCCGGTACCTGTGAAGATCGTATCAACGAGATTCCAATGTATTAGTAAAACTTTGTATCTAGGCCCTCGAGCAAGTTCATGCAGTCGAATCGCGATGTAAGAAACGCGGATATAACAATGCATGTATGTAAATTTTGGTTAGTCGCGCTTTTTTATGAGTATTCTATTGCTTATAACGAAACCGAAAATGAAAGACCTTAGACAGTATCAGCGTGCAGCAAATATCTGTTAGCTTGCAGCTCAATATATGCAGTTTAGCAAAAACTTGAAACTGTATTCTGGATGCTGATCCGCCAGAGGCATCGTGCTTGCCTTTTTTTCCCCACAGACGCGATCATGATCCCCTCTCACCTCGACATCAATGTGTACGTTTAAACAAACAGAACGGAACGAAAGTATTTTCGTGTCGGATGGGACTTTAAATTCTCAGTTTGGCATAAAGTATAATCACTATACTATTTTCTTTATGCTGGCATTTAGCTAGCTTGTCAAAGACTGAGCAATTTCTTCCATGTGCACCAGATATGGCTTGAAAATGAAAAATGTTATCTTTTACTCTATCCAATAGGCACATGTGCAGAAAACTGGTAGGCTGGCTAGTTAAAAATTGGACATGTACGTATTACTGCACAGCATGCTATAAATTGATTAATTCTAGATTGTGCTGAATGTAGGCATTCACACCGATTACAAAATTATGCCAGTGGCTCATAAAATGGCTTGCTTGCACTGTGCTCACCTTGAAAGTCTCGATAGGGATCTGCACACGACGAAAGCAGAATGCGTCGCGACTGTTGCCCCAGTGTTTTTGAGGGAAGGCTCTGTAGATTTGGTGCAGCAGCTTCTCTAGCTTCTGCATTGAGTGAGCAAGGTCTGGCTTTGGCAGCAGCTCCTGAACAATCTGGTAGCCCGACGGATAAAGAAAAATGGTTGGCATGACTAGGAAGAGGCTTACATGACAAAAGAATGAATGAAAGGTAGCTGTCACTGAAACGCCACTGAGCAGCCACTAAAACAAACAGGGAACACAAAATGCAACATGACCCTCGGGTATTCTCTCACACAACAATATACGAGGAAACCCAGGTCCATTAAGTCAAGGGTTTGGCGACAGTGCATCTTGTTACTATGTATCGTTGAACGACAGAAAGTTGAGCTAGTTGGTGGGTATTAATGTTAGAAAAAGGTGCAGACATACACACAAGCAGGTGGTACCTTTTTCTAATGTGCATCATAGTTGCAGGTAAAAATGGATGGCGAGTATAAAAAAAGGACAAGGAAATTCTGGCTTCCACGCAAGACTTCCATCGTGGGAGCCAGGGCCCACATTTTAGAATGTCCTGTTTCATTTTCTACACTTATCATGCATCACGACAAATGGCCGATGCCAGTGATGTCATTGGCGTGGCAAAGTCATGTCCAAGCCAATGACGAAGGACAAAAAGAAGAGAAAATCAAATGGACTGATACAAAAAATAGCCCCAGAATGTGTTATTTTCTGCTTTCTTGTGGTCACGTTTCATTTTTACTTTAATTTTACGCTGACCTCTAGAAGTTATTAACCTTACAATCTCTCAGCAACTCCTTTAGTCCTGGGCCATGGCAACACTGGTGCGTTACCAAGTTTCACAACTGTTTGCATTCCAGAAGAGATCATGCAACCGAAAACACATATGTACTTAGATTTAGGTGCACGTTAAAGAACCCCAGGTAGTTGAAATTTTCCGGAGTCCCCCACTACGGCGTGCCTCATAATCAGATCGTGGTTTTGGCTCGTAAAACCCCATAATTTAATGTTTAGATCATGCAACCAGCACTCTCCATAAAAAAAACATCCCTTGTCAGGAACAGAAAAGCATGCAGGGGTTACATTTGGAATGCTAATCGTGCTAAACTATGCCAAGCTTTCTTTTAACGGACTTTTGGGGCCAGGTGAGACAGCGGGCACCTAGCTGAAAAATCCGTCCCCTAGGCACCTGCACTTAGGATATGCAAAGGGCAGAGTTCTGTTCCCCTTTGTCACGCCGTGAGGCATGCCAATATACCCTTTGTAATGAAGAGAAAGATGCACCTAGGCTCGGGCACTCAGAGTGCGGGCGCAGACGGAGAGAAGAAGAGGCAGAAGTAAAACAGGAATTCTGGCGGACGGCTGGCTGTCTGTCTGCTTCTCACATTACACCTTGCACAACCCCCTTACCCGACTCTAAAAGCGAGAAGGATGTCCTGAATGGGGTGGATGCATGCACACCTACGCAGCTGGTGTGCATGCAAATGGTGGAAGCTGTCAAAGTTGGCTTCACTCAAGAAAGGAGACAAAGAAACAGCCTAGATGTATAGGGGTTCGCAGCACGAGTTGAAGGTAAGTACCACAGCTCTGTTATGGCTTGCCTTACTTTTCATGTGCTGAAGTTGCTAAGCAAGCTAAATTTAAGTGTATTTTATTGAAAAAACACAACATACGTTTCAGTAAAGGATGTATATCATGGCCCATTAATCAAGCTAAAGTGATAGACTAATGCTCGAGAACGTCTAAAGCATCAATATTATTGCAAACAAAGATTTAGTATTCGAGAAATTGAGGTAAATGCAGGACACAATTTTAGACTCGCCCGGGACATTCAAGTACAAGCGCAATGACATGGGCACTCTTCATAATAATTCTGTCACTAGTACTCAACCACCCGTAATAAAAAGACCATTGCAGTGCATTTCACATTTGCTTTGACATTTTTTATTGCTTTGGTATTTATGTCCCTGTGCAGTGTTTCACAAATTTCTTATGCTCTCCCATGCTCAGTGATTTCTTTGATGATGCACTCACCCTGGTTTTTATTGTTTATCACAGGTCATCTGATCATTGTATACTGAAAATAGTCCACCATATATTTAATTTTGCCACATTTCCTTCTTCTGAGTTTTCTATTTTTGCACTGACTACTCTCCCTTATATTATTTTCATGCCTTGCACCATGCTAAACACGTCAGGAGTTTGTGGTCATTTATACGAACAAAACAAGGAATACAGATTTACCTGTTTAGCGGCCGCATTGCGTCCCATGGTGTCCTTCAGTAAGGCCACCAGCTGAGCCTTGGTTAAAGCGGTCAAGGCCACCTCAGTTTCTGCTTCAGCTTCTCGTGACTGAAGCCTCAGGCGTTTTACAGGTGACACCAGCTGTGATGAAAACAAACAATTTGGTTGAGTACATATTAAACATTCATTTCTCTGTAGTTTTGAGAGCAGGCATACAGCCTTGTGCCTCTGTGTTTCTACAGTACAAATTAAATGACAGAATGCAAAAGGTATTCAGCATGGTACAGCTATAATAAATTCCATTTCTGAAGCTTATTACACAGAGGATAGCAGAAAATCCTAGCATACACTAAGTGTATCAGCTTTGTTTTCAAACCAAGACTTCTACTTTCCCTTTCTCTCTCAATTTTTAAAAAAGTACATGCAATAAAGTGCGGAAATCTGCTTAGGAAAATAAATAATGCTCTTCAGTAAGTCACACAGAGCGGTTACAGACTTTACTGCAATATGCATTTTGATTGCCACATATTATATGAAAAATAGAATGGCCTGATAAGTATTTATAAGACAAACGGAACCACTGTTAAAGAGCTCATAAACCACTCTGACCATGAAAATTTGTTATGTAGTGCACCACCCGACAAGGGAATATACAGCCACAAGAAATTTTAAAAAATAATGCTGTAATAGCAAAGTTGCAAGCATTTGATGAACGGCTAATGGCCACTGCGGTTTCTTTCTCACCTTCCCTACCCTCCCCCACAGGCTCTCTCAGCAACTCCACGCAACTGAGCAAAAGCTACGGTTTGCATCAAGACACCAGAAGAAAGGCTCCACCCCTGTTGGCCTCTAGTCGCCTTTCCGCAACACCGACTAAATGGAAGCTTCATGGAAGGATCAATGGAGCACAATGAGCACGTCCCTTTTCCTTCTCAAAACACACAGCCGGCTTTTGTCATGTTGGCGCAATTGTCCTTCGTCAGCTGTTGGTACGATGCTGGCGTCACAATGTCCAAAGAAGAGACCGAAAAAGCTCGGTGAGGAGCACGGGATTGTACTTTTTGACTTGTCGCTTTCCCACAGCACACAGCATTGCCAGGTTCGCAAAAGACGATAGTTGCAGCATTCTGAGCACATTGTGTGTTTATTTAAAAATGTGTTCAACTTATTGAGGGTAGTTCAGGGTTAAGAGTTACACAACTGTTCTAATGGTTTTGCAAATAGAGCAAGTGAGCCTTATGACAATAATTACTAAATACTCTAGTCACACTGCCTGTGTGCCAACTAAATAAGCTTGTACGCGTGCAATAATGACCCAAGTTTGCAAACCGCTTAAAATGCCACAGGTTATCTTTAGATCACATTTATGATTCACAGTGACTGTGCTGTATACCTTGACGTGGTAGCAGCCAGCTATCTTAGGCAACTGACTGAATACTGTGAAATAACATTTTTTATACAGTTATTGAACAACTGTTCTAACAACGTAAAAAAAAAAAAAAAAAAAAAAAATCCCACTGCACATGCACTGTAAAGGCTAACTGCAACAGAAATTCACTATAATTGAGTCGTATATACCATCAAAGTAATCTTGGAGAAGCTGCCAGGGCTGGTAACTGTGTAACTTTTTCTTTGTTTACCATCCTTGAAAGAGCATGTTAGAAAAAGTGGGCACCTGGTGGTTAGCGGATACTTTGATGCATATCCCCCCCAGAGCATGACCTCGGAGATTTTCAGCACCATTGCTGCCATCAATGCCTGAGGTCATGCCCTGTTGTCACACTGGCTCTCAATGTTTTGGGCTCTGTGTCATTTTCAGAACGCGACAGTGGCGATATTTTATTTTTTCAGTATCAGCATCTATTGTTGCAAGCATTTTACAATGCATCTGCTCATATTTTAAGCATAAAATTTCGCACATAGGATGCTCTAAATCTACTCTTTGAAACTAGGCTCTTTATGCGCTCAAAAATTTTGTAGGAGTTAGCCTTAAATTTCAGCATGAGATCACCTACAATAAAGAACTCAACATATGGCCTGTGTGACTTTAGGTACTATCACGAATTTCCTTTAACTTGGCATGTTTCAGGTAGCTTTCCCAGTTTCCCTAAAGAAACTAATAGTGCGACATGCCATGTGCGGGGGAATCATTGTGAGACCCACCAACCACACAGGAGAACAGAAAGAGTCCTGGACTCTCTCCTGGAGTACCTCTAGGAGACATTTCTGTCTGCAGGTTTTTAATGTGCCCCTGTCCAAGTTCCCCTTATTTTCTCCCTGTCCTACCCAAACGGTCACCACTAAGAGGGGTGGTCATATCCGTTCATTATAAATAAAAGGTTTTGAACAACAGTTACTAGACGAACGAATGTAGGTTATCACGGCACGTATTGCAGAGCTCAGTTCCGAATTAGAGAATGTTGAAAAGGGAGAGAAACTTCACCTTCTTGCTGGGCGATGCATTGACGGCATCTGATATATCGGCAGGAAGGAGCAGACGCTTCCTGGGAGAGCTTCGAACAGGACTCATCATGAGCTGTGCTTTGCTTGGTGTCTGAGGGTGTTCCGAGCTGGAGCTGCTTTTTGGAGACTGCTGACGTTTTGTCGGTGTGCGTGGGGGTGTCAGTGCAAACTGGTTTCCTAAGGAAAGATATAGACAAAAAATATGGAAGTGTAAGCACTCAGATTCAGAAGAGCAGAGAAATGGGCAAGCTGGTTTAGATTCATGGTTGGATTCACAAGAAACACTGCAACGCCGTGTTTGTTGTCTCTCTGTGCTGCACCCAAACATCAACAATTAGAACTTTATGAGGAGCAGTGATTTCACTGTCCATGAAATTTAACTGCATTGCAAATAATATACAAGAGACTACTGCAAAGATTGAAAGACAAGCCAGTAAAAAACAAAAATAATGGAATAACATTTCATTTGTATGATTGCTGTACAATGCAATCTGCTATTGTTTTATAGCTGCCCAGCGAAAATGCTTCATCCATAGGACATCTGAATCATGTCCCAATGTTCAGGCACCATTTCGGATACAAATTGCATATCTGCCGTACGTCCAGTTTGGGATATTCAACCACGGATATCTACACATGAACCTGTTTAGGATGTCCTACCATAGATGTCCCAAGGTTATCCCACATGGACCTTTCTTGACAAACATGAATATTTGTCCTCCAATTGAGGCTGTCTTTGAGTTTTCTTGTAACAGAACTGTTTTCTCACATGTTTGAACTACAGTCCGAAGCTATCGTGTCTGCAGATTGTGTGTACATCACACTTTATGAATTTTCTTATGCAATTTACTTTGAAAACTTCAATTAGTTCAATAAGGCACTTCCACTTGGCGGAAGGCCTAGAAGAATGAGGAGTACAGTCGAATCTCATTGATACGATTCTGCATGATAAATTTTTTCGGATAATAAGATTTTCGGATGATACGTTTTATTTTCCGATCCCCATGAAGATCGCATCAACGAGATTACACTATATGCTAGCTGCAGCACTTTTGCACATGTGCGCGCACACACAATATGTATCACCGAAGACTAAATAAAGAGGAATCGGTCAGTTGGCGACAAATCCAAACCGGCACGTATCCCAATTTGCACATCCTCAGCAAAATACAACCTACGGCATACCCTCCTCGCTGCCCATGGCGCTAAGCTAAAGCAACCTTATTATTTCATATCACGTGGGCATGTCAGGCTATCACTGCTGTACCCCCCATACAACAACCTACAGCGGAGCGATGGGAAGAGCTGCTAGCCAGCGTAGCCTGGACAATCAGCTGAGTCTGATTGACCGGGCCCGCAGAGCTGCAGCCGCAAGCGGAGCCCTGGACTGAGGGCCACCATAAGCCAAGAACCTCCGACCACCCGGAGTCTCTCCGCAGCAATTTTAGGGCCAATAAATAAGTTTTCACCACCACCACCACAATGTATCTGTTCTTGATGCGTAGGCACTCTGCCTGTTGCATGTCACGCAGCGTGTGTTGCAACTGTAATGAACATTCTTGCATACACTGTGCAAAAAGTCCTGGCATATGCCCGTAAAATGTATGCAGCATGTCCCCATAATGTTCCTCACGGACATGCAAGGGATGTACGCAGGGTATGAAAAGTGTGGCCAAACGGTCATGTGAGGGACGTCCGCAGGACATGCAGGTATTGGACACATCCCTAGGATTTCATTTAATTTCCTTAATGTATTACATAAGGGGTGGGAATACAAGAAATTTAATTAAAGGGGTTGAGACATCAAATTTGTGGCTTATGCATTCTTTGTTTCAAACGTTTCTTATTACTTCAGGAAGCATGATGCACGCTCGAAAATTTATATATTCTCGGTAAATAATTTAATATCGCATTATTTATGTGAACGATTCTCGGTTTCTGGGCACCGAGTTGGACAGTGACGTCACTGTCTAGGAAGCTTGGTCATGTGGGTGCACAAAGCTGCAACGCACGCACTGCTGCATCGTCTGCTCTCGCACACACAATCTGTACCAGCACAGGCAAACAAACCCACATCGACAGTTGTCATGGCTAGCTGTGACAGCTCCGATTCCGACACTACATCTGCGTCCAATGCAGCTAATTGCAATCTTACTCGAGGCTCTCTAGGCTTGCCCGGTGCTGTGGGTCACCGCTCATTGCATGTCATTATAACGTGGTACGACGCCACTAAAACTTTTACGATTCCAACACAGTGACGTCGGTGTCAATAGCGCTAGCGATGGGTCTCGATCGCAAGAACGGGCATTTAGGCACTCTTTGGAAGCAATATATTTTGAACGTTTGCTGTGTCCAACACTTCATGTTGAGTGTCTTTGTATACAGAGAAGCCTACAGCAGGCTTTTATAGCCTGAAAATTTGGTGTCCCAATGCCCTTAAAGGTTGTTCACAATATTATTTACAAAGAACATGTCATTTCATCCATGAAGGAAGATGAAGGTCATGGCAGCTATGTGGTGGGGAAGGCCAATCCAATCTGCTGCTGTGTGAGGAAAAAATGATGAGAGGGTGCCAGTACGTACAAGTGGGCGTGCAACATTTAGTGGATAGCCTGCGCACAGCAATATGCGTGAAGGTGATAAAATGTAAGGCACATGGCGAAGTGAATTGATGTAAGACTTGTGAAATAACTTTAGACTCTCGATACAGCGCCGATAGAATAGGGTGTCTAACTCCGATTCTGCTTTTAATGATGTCAGAGCTGATATCATACGAGTATGTCGAATGAATGAGTGGCGCGATTCTGTATGCATTGCATTGGTGAGCTAAATCTGGTGAGGATTCCACATGGGTGATGCATATTCGAGTTTCGGTGGGCGATGGGTGATGCACCCATGTCCTGGCATTGGATGTCCATAGGACGTCATTGTTGTCACTGAGTGATTACTATGCCAAACAGTAGTCAAACTCCATATAGCTCCACCTGCACCATACCAATTCCACACAAAGCGGCGAACATGGAAATACAAAAACACATCTTGGTATTTTTACATCTTGGTCTAGCACACAAGTGTGCATATTTCCAACACCTACTCAGTCAATGGTGTGGTCATTGGAAAAACACATTCTGACGACAAACAAAGCACAGGGCCGTTGGCACACCTGACAAGGAGAATAATACTCCAGTCACACGGGCATACCGAAGGTCCTTTGAAGTTAAGGAGCATAGAGCTTTCAAAGGAACATTAGTTCAAGGGATATGTATCAGTGCTACACGGTCGCCAGGTGGTCTCCACTGAAGCTTTTGACAGAAACCGCAACGTATTCTAAAACGCAAAAGTGACGGAAAAAGAAAACACGAGGACACTTCGATGCGTATCAGCCGAACCAAATCGCACATAGCACTCATTTTGCTCACGAGGGTTGCAATGTGTGCTTGTTGGTAACGCATCTTGGAGGGTTAACGGTGGCGCGATTAAAAGTACGAACTGGACTTCGATAACAAACACTGATGGAAGTTAGCGCCGTGTGTGTCGCTGTGTGTCTTCTTTTGTTCTGTCTTTTAATCGCGCTACCGTAAACCCTCCAAGACCCATTTTGCGTCGGTGTTGCCAATTGTGACAGGCCGTGCCGGCGCTGTTGTACCGGCGCATTCATCATTGAGACATGCGGGTGTCACGAAAGTCTTTAGTGCTTATAAACTTCTATAATATAGTTAAACTTGTTTTTAACAGGTAAAAATTTTACTTTCGTATTTATGCAGAATTTTGTTTTCTTCTGTCGGACGCCCTCTAGGCTCAAAAGTATTCCTTTGAGATTTCAAAGGACAAACGCGGACTCCCTTGACTAAAAGCTCCCTTCAACTAGGCCTCCTTTGATGCGCCCATGTGACAGCGCGCGTCTTCCCTTGAAGTAAAGGATCTTTGATTCAAAGGACTTTAAAAGTGCCCGTGTGACTGGGGTATAAGTGCTTTTGTACTACACACCATGTGGCTGCATGTCATCACGGCGTGTCACTATCTGCATGCAGATATGATACCAGCATAGTGAACTGAGTGACATACCTGGTGATATGATCCGCCTTCCACGCCTTCGGACAACTTCTTCATCAGGTGATGTAGATGGGGAGGGAGAGCCAATGTACACCATGTTGGCAACCGAAGGCGGTGAACCATAAGCTGCAATGAAATTTAAAGTCAGACTTTCTTTCCTTCTGTTTTTCCATCATGCACTTCAGAACTAAACTCTATAGTGATGTTAGAAAAGGTCATGTCATGTTTTACAGTAGCCATCATTATTAGTTTGCTAATTTTCGCTTTGTATAACGGTTGTCGTGCTTGGCTACGGTACATCGCAAAGCTTTTTTAGAAATTACGGTGAATCACACTCAGTGGCTTTGAATAGCGTGGAAAGGTATTTTCAGCGATGTTTCTGAGAAACCACAAACAGAAACCCAAGCGGGTATTTCGTACGCCTCGCGCAAAAAGAATGCGCCTAAGCGTTTTTCTCTTCACAAGCATGCGCAACTCATTTATTGTACGTAACGGTAATGGACGTGACAATAAAGCGCGATCCATATTGAACGTATTTTATGCGCAGCGTCATCGTTCGGTACTTTACTGTTTCTCTCATTACATTAATTGTTCCATGAAATGATAGCTAAGTAAGCGGGATCAGGTGCGTAAAAGCAAATGACCCAGCCGTCTACCAGGTTTACAAGCCGCAAACGATCAGCAGTCATACGTAGGCCTACAGTTTTCGCGCCCTATGAGATCCCGCCTTTATAATTAAATTGAAGGGAAAATACAAAGAAAGCAAATTTGCAGCATGCGCGATCCGCGGCAGAAACAGCAGTGTGTCTGCATCATGAATGGGGCCGTGGTTTGCATTTGGCTCGATTAGTCGATCTGGCAGCCAAGTCCGCAATTGCAGTTTACGCTGGAAATACGGAAATAGCTAACATGCAATAAACTACGCTGTATGTTTCATTCTTGAAATCAAGCCACGATCGCGTGAGTAGGTGCTTGCTTCCAGCATTGCAAGCACTTTAACCAAACACTCCACGGCGTTACGTGCCCTTGGATCAGCGCTAACATGACCCCCACCCCTAACCAAGTCGCAAAGCTGCTAGGGGGTGAAAAAAAAGAATGCATATGTTCTATAGCTTACCGCTTCTGGTTATTTCTCTTAAGGCTGATCTCGTAGTCACAGTGTGCCCGGCGTTTCCGCCACGGTTCATGTTGACGCCTCGGGTTGACACCGATCGGCGGGCTAAAAAAAGGCGCGCAAAACGCTGCTGCTTACGCGGCACGCAACTGATCAACTAGCAAAAGACGCCATTTGGTTTGATGAAAATCGCGCGAAAGACCCCCGCACATCATCAGAAGCTGCTGATTGGTTCGGTGAGCAAAAGTACTTGAAATTTCGTCCAATCGTAATTGACATAGACGGCGCTAAATATGCAACGGCGGCGCTGCATACCACTACCATTCAACAGTTACGAATGTTAGCCCTAGTTATTATTTATGTGATTCTATCTATGGTATGGAAGCCACTGTGGTCGATCTAGTACAAATGATGCCTATGCAAGTGCTGTTTGGCGCCAACGGTAGCATTTGCGTTTTAAATTTCGCTGTGTTGCTTTGCTAACTGTTAAATGTATAGGTGTCCGTATTTAGGTTACTGCGTTAAACCCAAGCGTTTCTGCTGCATGGGATGGTATAGCTAGCAGGTATTGCCCTGAAAAAGCCTTGCGAAGAGTCGCAATTTTAAATTGTGTCTGATGGAGTCTGGAGCTGCTGCGACCTTGGAAAAGCTACTGCCGCTTGCTTCTTCCGTAAGTCTTTTATACGCACTTCACATGTTACTTAAAAGCAGCGACCGCTAGAATAATAACGTTGTACGACCACTTCTAAAGACTGATATTTAGGTTAACCCGCAGGAGTCAAGAACTTCTTGTGAATGAAATTACAACTCCAGGAAATGCCGCGCCAACGCACCGTGGCTTGTTTCAGATCACGGTTATTGCGACAGGCAGCTAATTGTATGTTCAGCTTGCCACTACCACTGAAGGCGTTTTCTGCGGTGGCGTGGCCGTTAGAGCTTGTTACACACCACAGAAACGGGCACGCCTTTGTATGGCAGCGTTAAAAAGTTTTACTGTTTTCTGGCGGCTCCTCACTTGACTGTGTTCAGTTGGTGAGCAACGCTTGTGGCCACGATGCGTTGTCTTAGTTGGTTGGTTGGTTACAGTGATTGCTACAGTTTTTGAACTTTTAAATTGTGCGCGAACTACGGTTGCTCTGGTTGGTGTTTTCGTGGTTTCGTTTCTTGCGATACGTTATTTGGCGCCCTGTTGCTCGCGCTTCTTAGCGGGTGCGTAGCCAGTGAGGAGGCCTTACCCGGTACGTGCCCCCTTAAAAATACTCTTCTGACCCACTTCCCCGGGCGAGCCCCCACCGTCCCTCGGGAAAAAAAAAAAAAAAAAAAAAAAAAAAAAGAAAACCTGGCTATGCCACACTGTTCCTCAACCGAAACTGATAAAAACGTTCAATCTTTCCTTTTTATTAAAAGGATTAAAAAAAAAAAAAGGTAAACACAACAGATGGGTTTTCTAACACGTGCATATCGGAGCCCACGCACGGCCGTCCCTTGGCGCGCGAAGGTGCAACACAATTAACACAATTACGCCGCTACCGAAAACTTACACCAGCAGCGAAGTAGAATACACTTGGTTACTGCAATATTAGTTCCGTGTTATAATTCTATGAATGAGAGGTAAATCGCGTGGTTCTGTTTTGAATTTCCAAGATATCTATCAAGTATTTTCCGTGGGAAGACCAAAGGGATGAAGCAAACTCGAGTTGAGGTGGACCAAAGTCGAGTTAAGGGGATTACAACATAAATATTTTAATGATCTAGATACGTTGGCGCAGATATATTTAATATGTGAAGACGAAGAAACATCTCGGGTGAGGTTGAAGCCAAGATACATGCACTCGGAAACATGAGAGATATGATGTTCTTATTGAGTCGGTATGAAAGTGTAGTGCTACTGAGTTTGCGGCTGAAAGAGATTACCTTGCATTTTGAAACGTTAGGTTGCATGAGCCAAATCTTGCATCAAGAACTCGCACCCTGTAGGTTTTCCTGACGAGTATACCGGTAGTCATCAGAACACTTAATAGAATGGTAGATGATGCAGTCATGGGCAAAAATATGCATGTGAGATATATTATTCTGGAAGTCATTAATGAATATTAGAAAGAGTAATGGTCTAAGAATGCTGCCTTGAGGTATGCCAGAGGTGTCAAATAAAAGGGAAGAGGAAATGTCATTAGCTGCTGTGAACTGTAGTCAGTTGAAAATAAAACAGCAGATCCATGATAAGGTTACAGAATCTAAGAGCTGACAGCTTCAAAATCAAACGGTGTGTGTAACGATCAATCGCTTTTGAGAAATCTAAAAAGATCGTCTGTTTGTAATTCTTCGTTCATATGAAAACGCAAGTCAGTGGTTAACTCTAGTAGCTGCATTTCACATGAGTAACCCCTCCGAAATCCGTTCTGATTACTGGAAAAAAAAAAAAAAAATGTTCTAGGTGGTTGCATACGTTGGAGGCTAGCATTTTGCAGCATATACATGTTAGCAATATAGGGATAGCTTTCTGGTGAGTGTTTATTACATGATTTAAATATCAGTATTACTTCAGCAAGTTTTTCAGTCTACGGAAAGCATACCAATTTTTGATGATTGCCTGAGGATGTAAGACAAATTTTGCTGAACATAGAAACAGTGTGTTTTAGTACTTTAGAATTAATGCCATCAACGTCTGCAGTAGACAACTTAAGGTTGTCAGTGAGGTGTGCGATGCCCCCAATAGTAATTTCTATAGACGGCTTGCACTCGTAATTAAATTCAGGAACATTGGGTAG
Organism: Dermacentor silvarum; assembly: GCF_013339745.2. NCBI lineage: Eukaryota > Metazoa > Arthropoda > Arachnida > Ixodida > Ixodidae > Dermacentor > Dermacentor silvarum. The sequence continues at coordinate 149,299,845 of NC_051159.1, read as the reverse complement.
AGTAAAATGATCTGGCATAGTGTGCTCACTTTTCACTCTGTATGTCGTTTGCATTATGTGCGTAATGCGTAAAAAACTTATTGCAACGAGGGCACACAGAAACAAATTCTTGTAAGCACAGTCTGTTCTCGCCTGACTAATCTGTTGCTAGATTAACCAAGCAAGTAACAGAAGTAGTATGTTGCAATTCTCGAATTACAACCTCCCTCTTTTTCTCTCTTGCTGAGAACATAGGCATGTGTAAACAAGGATAAGTGGACAGGTTGCTGTCTGCACAAAAGGAATCGAGTAGGGCTTGTCTGTCATTACAAAATATTGTTGAAATGTAAGGCTTGGATCTGTTTATATTGATACATGCTGTGCTTGAGTCTGCATGGATTCCTCCCACTTGCAACATACCATAAAATCAATTGCATTTCAGAACTCTTGCCAATGCCCATTTGTGGTTATCAGCAGAAACATTGAGAACATGTGCATTTTTTTTTCCCATGTGCTATCACTGCATTTAGTCTTAAATATTCTGTTTTCTGTTCACAAAGGCTTTGTGTGGCATCATTGCTTGCATCCTGGCTTGTACAGCTTCTGTACGGTCTTCCTTTGCCATTTCTTTTGAAAAGGTCCCATGATAGCACAGCAAGCAGCATAAGCCCTAGAGCTGCTCCCAAAGTTTTGTTCTGTGCGTAAAATTTCATTCACATGCAGCAAGCTGCTGTGGCATGGAACTTTTTAAGCATTCCTTTGGGAGCAGTTGAGATAAACAGCAGGATCAAGGTTAAGCGTGCTTTAGTACTGCCATGTAGTGGCGCTCAGTTTTCGTAGACTCTGGCGTGATTTAACGTGCCTGTTAGATAAGTGCATATCATTTCCAAGCATGCCAGAGTTTCTCATATGTCTATTCTGATTTCTTTTCTTTTTCCTTCTTTCTTGTTCCTCTTCTGTGAGTTGCCTTGCAAGTTCTCATTTTTAAGTTAGAGGTACACATTGCAATTTCTCTCTTCAGAAAAATGCTGCTGCAAAAGCAGAGCTTCAGCAAAAGATTCAGGAACTTCCTTCTACAGAACTGGGGCCACTTTGGAAGGCTGTGTTTGACCAACTCAAAACCACCGTTCTACAGGTTGTGTCTGAAGAAAGACTTGTAAGTTTAAGCCTGATCTGTGTGCAAAAAAAAAACAAAAAAACAAACTATTGCATGTAATTTCTCATTGATGACTGTTGCGTTGTGGGTTTTTCACCAGCTTTGATTTCACTATGGCTGTTTTGTAGCATCTGTAGTCCACCACTTTAATGCCCTGTAATGTCGTGTTAATGTATTCATCCCTGTTGTCTGACTGTGTCTGCTTGCTTCACGTCACCCGACTGGCAGCGTTCTTTGTTCAGTCGTTCGGGCCTCCCACCAGCTGCACCAGCAACACCACAACTTCAACAGCGGATTCAGTTGCAAATATTGCGCCTTGAGCTTCGAACCCCACTGCGCTATTTCTAACTGTGGGTTGGAGCAGCCATTGCGACAACATATAGTAAACACTACAAACATTGTGACTGGCCAATTGTTGCCGAGGGCTGAACTTGGACAGCAGTCGTTATTTCTACTGGAGGCACTATTCAAGCATCAGTGCGAAATGTTACTGCACAAAAAGACTGCACAGTGTCTTAGTGGGAAATGAGTGTTAATGAGACAGTGGCAAGCTTTTCGAAGTAGACAACTCGTAGTGCAATTTTCAGTTGCATGCTACACCTGCCACGGTAGCTCTGACTATAGCGTTGCACTGCTGAACACGAGGTTGAAGGTTCGATCCCGTATGCTGCGGCCTTATGATAGAAGCAGAATGCAAAAAATGCTAGTGTACTGTGCTTTGGGTCCGCAACAAGATACACCAGGAGGTGAAAATAATCCACTGCGCATTTCCAAATTTTATTAGTTACATGCTACATGCCTAATCTTCAGCGAGTGTTGAGTGCCACATAGCAGTAATGGTCTTGGTGCTGTTTTCCTAAGTTGCACTTGCTTTGGTAGCTCCATGGCTTTGGCATTCTGCTGCCAATCACAAGTTCAAAAGTTTGATTCCTGGAAGAGGCTGCTGCCTTCTCTGATGGCAGCAGAATGCAAAAACATGTTTAGAGGTAGGTGCATGTCGTGTGGAGCCTCATACGGGCTCTTAGGACAAAGGAACAACACAGTAGTGCAAACAGAAGGCCACATACATCAATCTAGCCAGCCGAAGTACTACCAGTCAAACATTCCAATGGGCGCTGACAAATCGAGGAAGCGCAACTCGGCACAACAGGATATCGAGCAAATATGTTTGCCGCATGCCGGGCATCTATGCCTAATCATTCACATGTACAGTCACGCAAATGGTGGCGCATTACAACAATTGTTTATTAATTTCGGTGCCCACTTCGAAACCTTTCGTGGGATGGTCCCACGAAGCGGGCCGCCGACCCGCAGTCAAAGAAAGGCTTGTCTCTTTGTGCACGAGTATCCATGCCCCCAGGTAGCGTTGGCATCCTAACACTAGCGCTATCGCTCGTCCTGTTCAACTACACTGACTACTAGCAGTGCACAGCTACGCAGGGAAGCCGGATTAAAGCACAAGAGCCATGCAAGAAAGACATTAGGGGACGCTCGAGATTCAAGTGTCCCCACAGTGTTAAAGAACCCCTGGTGGCCAGAGTTAATCTAGATGCTTCACACTTATTGGCACCCACTCATGTTCATACTCACGTGAACTCACACTTGTTGAGTTGCTCACTTCCACTCACAATTCCTCACGCCGAATTTCGTGTCCACTCAAACCCGCCGGCACTAACTCCTGTTCATGTCCATTCACAAACTTTGTCGCTCACTAACGCTCTATTTCACGCCTGTGAAATCGGTGTCAAGGCAGTAGATGTCACTGTACTTGTGTGTGTGCCGGCCTATGCTGTGTGCCACTATGGGTAATATAAACTCCACAATTTGCTTTACTCCTTTCTGCAGTAGCGAGCCATACATGTGTGTTTGTTCTAACAGCAACTGCATGCTTTGGGCACTTAGGCATATCATTTTGTAGTTTTAAATTTGTTTTGCTGTCATGAGTGTCGTGAATATATTGTGGAGTTTGATGTGCTTTTGACAAATGCTGGTGATTTCTTACTCAACATTTTCATTGAATGTAACGGATATATATATATATATATCATTAAGAACATTACATTAAAAAAAAGCAAAGCAATAAAAATGGGATAATTTGATATATTTTTGACGCAAGGAACTTGGGAGTTGGATGGTTAACTAGAATTTCATTCACCCAAGTTTGACCTAGTCAACACTTCAGTCTTTTCATGTGTATTATTACACTCTTGATTTGTCGTTTCATTGCTTTCTACAACTTTCTTTCAAGTTCCTTTATTTTCCTCCAACTTTAAGTATTGGCAGAATAGTGATTATATACAGTGGAATCTTGTTGATACCATCTTCACGGGAACCAGAGAATAAAGTGCATCATCCGAAAATCGTATTATCCAACCAAATTGTATTATCGGAAAAAGAAAAAAAAACGTATTATGCAGAATCATATCAACGAGATTCCACTGTACATTACTTTTAAGGATATTGGTAAGCTGTCATTTGTGTCCTTGGAGCGCCTGACTAATGCGTTTGAAACCTATATTTATTCTTGTGCAAACTGGTTCTGGTAGAGCCTATGTTGTGCTGCTGCTTTTGGTATTTTAGCTTTAGTGTAGCCGCTCCAAAAGCAGCAGCGCCCTGAAGGAGCACAGCATGCATACGCTAATCTTTTTGGCTTTTTTTTTTTTTGCAGGAGGAAGAATGCCTTCCACTGCTTGCACTCTGTCATGCAGCTATGAAAGCAGACACATTGTGCAACACTCTCACAAATGCAGCCCATTTTCTAAATGGTAAGTTTGCCCACAGGCTGTAAATAGTATACTAGTGCTTCACTGTTCTCAAGGTGTCCTGCCAGTAGCAAACAGTGGTCACGAAAACAATTTTCTTTCCTAACAAATTATTAGTGGCTGTCTTCTCTCGGTAAGGGTTAAATAGTGAAAAGGTGTCTTAGGGTTCCTATCTTAGTAGTGTCCTTTGTTCTTTTGCAAGTCATGCTTCGTGATTTGTGAACCTCAGTTATACCAAAAAACGCATATTTGTCTTGGACGAAGCTGATGATCAAGAAAAAAAATTCTCCCAAGAAATTAAGTCTCGACACACTGTCCTAGCCTGCTAATTATTTTTACAGCTGTTGCAATGTTAGACTGCTTTGGCAGAATATAGCAGCAGCTAAGGAAACCCCTGGCACAAGGGTTTTTTTTTTTTCTGCATAGGCAAACTCCTTTTTTATTGTTGCTGGTAAAAGCAAATAGCTTTCTTTGAGTATGCTATTTTTTTTAAATTTCACTTTGGCTAAATTAGTTATAAACGAGGAGTTACGTGCTGCTGCTGAAACAATCTTAGCAGAGCTGCAACACTGCCAGTTGCCCAATTCTTATTAGTAATTGCATTTCAGTAGTACCTAAGCAGATGATATGTGCACCTGGCGTTAGCTGTCAATCCCAGATCATGGCCTCGGCGATCTTCAGCAACCTGCAGGCGTTGCTTAATTCTGGAGATTATGCTGAGGAGCCGCCGCACTGGTTCTTAACGTTTCGGATCTCGCTTCATTTATGGCGAGCGGCAATGGAATTTTATTTCCAGTTTTGATGTCAAAAAGGTAAATCCTTGATAGCACTTCTTGGCGCTTCCAGTGATATTTAAAACATAATTTTATGTGAAAATTGTTCTATTTTTACACTATCTGAAACTAGGCTTTTATGTTGTGCACAACTTTGTTGCAGTTGACCTTTAAGCTTGTGTATCCAAATTTCTTATGAACAACTATCTTAACACTTGTTGGTTTCACCTTGAGGACACTGGTCAGTAGTCTTTAAGATGACTAATACTTATAAGCAAAGTCTGTATTTTAACAGCACACTCGCTGGCACCCATGGTGAAAATGTGTGTGTGTGCCTATCCTGTGCTGAATGTGCAACTACCAACGCTCGATCATTGTTGGGGAAAACTAAAATTAATAGCCAGTTTTATTTCTAGTGGTAACTTGCTCCACATTTCTTAAAGCCCAACTCTTCCCCTGTAAGTACCTTAGCAATTGGAAGGAATAAAATTTCCGCTAAATCTGTGCATAGTGCTTTTAGAGTGGTAAAGAAAACAAGCTCATCAGAAAATTTCTACGCACTAATATTGACCGTGGTTAACAGGAACATAGGAGCGTTTGGCTTTGCATGCTATCAGCACATTCACCATGTGTATAATAAACAAGAGAAAGGGGAAACGGAGCATGTGTCATTTTGTCATTTTTTTTTCAGCAAAATTTGACCCCCCCCCCCCCCCCCCCCGCCCCACATGATCGTCAAACTTTTCGCTTACATATATTACCTGAATTGCAAAAGTGTGATCTGTTTGCGATGTTTGGTCTGCTCAAAGAAGGTGCATATTCTGTATAAGGTATACTAGCCCCCATGCCTTTAAAAAAAAAAAAAAAAACATTGGCAAGAAAAGGTGTAAAAGGGGTGCTATGTGACCCTTTGCTTTTACTTTCAATCGCAGCACATTGCCATTAGTACCAGAAAAGGTCGTCTGTTGCGTGCTTGCTTGTTGGTGTATAGAAACTTGTTTGCAACAGATTGTACCCTTTCAATGCTGTTGTCAAAGCGTTCATTGCGGTTTCCTTTGTGACTCAGGTGTTATGCCCCTGCTGGAAGACGGAGAGCTGCTCGACTCCATCCACACCTTCTGCGTCACATGGTGCACCAAGAAACTTGAAGGCTGGAAAGACCTGTGGTTGAACACATTCACAAGATCTGTGCAGCTGTCCCTGAGGAAACACTCCAAGGTAGTCTACGCTCAATATCTGTGTTTCGGCTCGCAGTAGAAATTTGGCATACAGTTGTGCATGTACAGACAGCAGGGTCGCAAGTTTACAGGATGCAGGTTTTATGAGATCAGATACTATCAGCCCAGTTTTAGCTTCCAGCCATTAAAACAGTGTAACGCTATCCTTGTCGCGTACGTTGGTACATGTTGGTAATTGTAAATCGTTAGTAATGTTGGTACATTGTAAATCCATGCTGCGCGGCTAGGCTTCTGAAATGATGCCACCTCCCATAAACTTTTAACCCTGGCTGTACAGTCAAGCCTCGTTATAATGTATCTGCATCTGACACGAAAATACGGTACCTTCATTATATCTAGTATTCATTGCAGGCTGGCATTGGTGATGAGTGGAGGCGTGGAGTGGAACTAGAACATCGGGTTTCTATCCTCGGAGTCCTAAGTTCAATTTCTTGTCAGGTCTCTACATATCCAGGCTTTGAGTAACTCCTGAAACCGGAAATTAAAAAAAAAGAAATGTTCCGAGAGTTAGTGGGACTACACCAGACCAGGTGCATCCAAATTGGGAAGGTCCACTGAGCTTCACCAAGACACTTCTTCACCAGAATCGGAATTGGCCTGCCTGGTCTAGTATTAGACCAATGTCTGTCATGGCTTGCAATTGGCGGCTGTGGAAGACCTGACCAAGGCAGCAGATAGCTCTGTGATTCAGCAGAGGGTGCTAAGAATGTCTGCATCTGTACAGTCTATACTTACCTCCACTGGAAACTGAACCTGTCAAAGTTTAAAGGAGCCCTGAAACACTTTTTGAACATAGTAAGAGCATATTGCCAATCTGTTGGCTAGGTTCCTGTGAACATGCGAGCCAAATATTATTGCACTGCATGTCGCAGGAAATTTACAATCTTAGGTTAAAAGCAGTGCAAAATCGCTTGCTCTCACTTCCGCAGTGTCTTCGTGCAGCGTCATTGCAAGCAGCTCAACCCACAACAGCAATTCGTTTATTTCGTGATCGCAAGAACAATCTCAGTAACACAATTGTTGCTCATTTAAGTTAAATGAATGAAATGTATGTCTGCGATTCCAAAAAGATGGAAGAACCATTTCATTTTTGCACTGCCGATCCTAGCACTACAGTCGTGCGTCGCTGTGTCTACCGTGCGTGGCCTCCGAGATAAAAATCGTAGGACAGATACCGCGGCCGCCTCAAGCTGTGTTGCATTCAATCTTTGGGCGGGGCCAGTGGGGCATTGCTCTCGTGCCCCCCCTCGCCGTCTCTCCTGTGTAACTTCCAGCGCGCTAGTGGAAATGAAACGGAAAGCCACTGATTGGTCTGATAACTACGTCTGACTTTTCTTGTGCTTGAAGGATTTGAAAAATTTTTGTGGCAGGAGATTCGTGAGGCGATGTAATTTAATGATGTGATTATATGATTAGTTAGAAATGTGTTTCAGGGCCCCTTTAAAATGTGAACCCTTTCGAGTGAAGCTAGCTTAGCAGGGCTCTTTGAGGAATTATCAGGCATTGCCTGGAATATTGTTGACCTTAGCCAGCACTGTATAAGCCTCGCCAGTTCTAACCTCAGTAACGGCCACGTCCTCTGCTACAGAGGTCTTCCAGATAAGAGAGAATACAGGGTAGTAATTCTAATTCATATGGGCATAACGGGTCACATTGGTGGATTCTACAGCGTTAATGAAAGGCTAGCAATTGTCGTATTAAAGGTAAATAGGAGGCGTAGATAGTACAAGCCTACACTAAACGTTCATGCATAACAATGAAGAAATACAACAGTTCTATGATGTTGAATTAGCAATGAGAAATGTACAAACTGTGTGTAGCAGTTATGGGTGACTTCAATGTGAAAGTGGGGGAAAAAGCAGGCTGGGGAACAGGCACTTGGCAACTACGGCATCAACTTTAGTGGAGGAGAGATGTTGGTAGAATTTGCGGAAAGGAGTCTACTCCAAGTAATGAGTACCTTCTTTCGGAAGAGCAATAACGGGAAGTGGACCTCGAAAAGCCTTAATGGGGAAACTGGAAGTGAAATAGATTTAATACTCTGGGCCGACCTCGACATAGTGCAGGATGTAGAACAGTTAGGTAAGGTAAAGGACAGTGTTTATAGCTTAATGAGGTCTACGAGTGCTTTCAATTTGAAGAGAGAAAGAGCGAAATTGGAACAAAAAATTTCAAGTCGGGGAAACAGGACAGCCTAGACGCAGTCAGGGTAAAAGCAGATGAATTCAGGCTGGTGCCCGCAAACAAACATGCAGCTTTTGGACAGAAAGATAAAAGAGAGATAATGAATGAAACCATAACTAAACTGATTTCAGAAGCAGCAGTTGAATTGGGAGGTGATAAATGGCGAAGTGGTAGGTGACAAAGCTGATAAATAAGTGATTCCAAATTATGTCTCGTAGATTGAAGAAGCAGCAAAATATGGTAGCAGCATGATATCAGTAAGAAGGAAACTTAGCATAGGAAAGAACAGGACTTATGCAGTGAAATATAAGCAGGTTAATGTGATCAGTAATTTCAATCAAACAGTAAAGGCAGCAGAGGACTTCTGTGCTGACCTGTGCAGTGCCTAGAGCAGCCATGCAACCTTGATTGGAAGTAGTGAACAGGATACCGAAGCCACATGAATAACTAGTGATGTTAGAAGGGCTTTGCAAGACATGTCTAGGGGAAAAACGGCTGGAGAAGATGAATCGTACGGGCGACCTTGCAAACTCTTCCAGGAAGCACATTTTTATATCCATTGCCTCAAGACTTCAAGCGTATCAGAGAGCTGGAAGAATGCCAACATTATACTGATCCATAAGAAAGGAGACAGACTTGAATCATTATAGGCCTATTAGCTTGCATTCAGCTTTTATTTTATAATATACATTCTGCATTTCCAATAGAACCAGGGCTACACTTCAAGACTACAGGCTGGCTTCAGGAAGCATTCTACATTGGATCACATCCATGTTGTCAATCAGGCAATTCAGAAATTTGCAGAGTACTACCAACCTCTCTATATGGCTTTCATAGATTATGAAAAGGCAACAACAGTCATGGAGGCAATGCATAATCAAGGAGTAGAGGAGGATACATGAATATCTTTGCAAGTAACTAGTGTATACCGCTTATAACCTAAGTCGCGAATATCCGCACTATAACCAAAACAACTATTTTCAAACCCTGCACGTATGCAAAACATGTAGACCAAGCAGCCGTATCTGAGAATCGAAGCGTGCGACCGGGAGTTTCGCATCTGTTTAAATTTACCAACATTGAAAGGTTAATGTCGACAAGTACCCACAATCTTCGCATGAAACAGACAAAGTAATATTTAAAAAATAATACAAACAAAACAAACAACGGCGATCGAAATTTCAGGCATAGTATAATGTCTCATCTGATTTCACGGACTGATCGGCGTATGCACGGTGCCGAAAACATTGCGATTGCGGACCAAATTGCAGCCATTCGAGTATTGCCCGTGCCCTCACTTTTGTTATGAAGGTGGTTTTCCTGCTTTCCATGTGCCAAACAGCCGTTGCAATTTATTTCGTTGACTCGGCCCCAAACCACAACTTTGGTCGTCGATGAGGCGGACTGGTTAGGTCTACCCGACGGGGGTGTCGGGCGGCATGCCATTGCAGGAAGTTCGCCCTTGATATGTCCTTACCCGTAGACGATTACATAGACTACTGCACGCGATCACGCGCACGGGCTGAACTGATAGGAACGCGTACGAAACGGAGTTTGGTTCCTTGGGCGATCAGCCGCGGTAAGTACTGCGAATGCCTACCTAGTTCGTATGTGTGCACACACGCACTGGTACGAATGGCGGAAGCTCACAAGTGCACATAAAGCCTAATAGCTCCAAACCAAATTTGCGGAACACTGCTTAAATTGACAGCGTCACTCGCGTGATATCTGCACTTCACGTCGCACATCGCGACAGGTGCACAGAAACTGAAGCCGTATTCAGTGCAAAGTGCACCGCTGATAAGCACCCAAGCAAAAGGTTTCTCTGTCTCCTAGACAACCACCGTGCGCCTTTCAACAGCGAAGCTGTTTAAGCCAGTGGTTAGTCCGGGGAGCGTGCGCAGGGAAACCTCGCATAGCAATGACGTCACTCCACGTCGCCTAGCAACGTCGAGCCTCGCAACAGCTGTGTAGGTGGAGCTAAGCCGTGACGTCAGCGCACGCGCCGTCGCTTTGCCGAGCCATGACGTCATCACGCTGAGCTCCCACATAGCCAACACCACCTAGATAGCAAGGCCTACGCACTCTGATCCATGATGTCGTGCTTCCTGGCCCGACTGCCATAGAATCTAATGGGGATGCTCCCATGTAAGCAACAGTGATTTTGATGTCACCGCTTTCGTCACGCCAGCCTTGGCAATGGAAATTTCGGGCCAGGTAGCATGATGTCACAGATCAGAGTGCGTAGGCCTGTGCTGTCTAGATGGTGTTGACATAGCCATGTCTCCACAGCTGTGGTAGGCGGAGCTAAGATGTGACATCACTGTGAGGATCCTCATAATAATAGCTCCGCGTCACCGCTGCGGCGACAGAATGCCCCATGTCTCCACGCCGAGCAGATCGCCTTGAAAATGGGGTGACCGAAGAAGTGCGTTACTCCAGAAGAAGAGGAAGCGCGGCGCGAAAACCGTTGTGCCGCTACTTGAGAGCGGATGAGACAACTTCGGACCAACCTCTAGTATCGCGCCAGTGAAGCGGCAGAGAAAGGTCTGCGATTTGCCGATGATTCGGAGTTATGAGCTCGCGTTACTGAGCAAAAGTGTGTGTGCAGCCAGAAGTGTTGACAAAACAATCCGGGCCTGCAACTTAGCTGATCTGAGATAAAGCTAGATGGGATCGACAGCTTCGCTGTTTGCACAGTCTTTAAACCACTAGTGTGAAGCTGCCACCATTTTTTTTCCCATTCATTCGCTCCGTGTCTCATGCTTCTCCCCCGCATCGCCCTCGTTGCTCTCGTCTCCCATCGGCCGGCGCACCTCGTTGATAAGCGTGCACGCTACCGTGCTTGTTGACTGGATTTTCCCGCGGAAGCCGCATCATAACCGGCCGCGTTGTAGTCAGTTCTGCACTATAAATGGTTATAAGTGGTCTGTACTGTATGTATAAAGGTTCCACAGCTATCGTAACTCTCCACAAGAAAAGTGGAAAAATACCTGTCAAGAAAGGGAACAAGCAAGGAGACACTCTCCAACGCTATTCGCGGCATGCTTAGTGTTCAAGCTCTTAGGCTGGCCAGGATTAGGCGTGAACATCAACGACAAATATCTCTGCAACCTGTGGTTTGCAGATGACATTGTCCTGTTCAGCAACCTTGACGATGAATTGCAATAAATGATTGAGGACCTTAGATGAGAAAGTAAAAGTGTAAGAAGATAAAGGTAATGTTCAATACCCTGTCAAGAGGACAAAGAACTCATAATTAGCATTCAGCCTCTAGACTCTGTGAAAGTGTGTTTATCCAGGTCAATTATTCAGAGTACTCCCTGGTCATAGGAAGGAAATTTAGAGAAATGTGTTCGAAGTGCATGCAGGAGGCATTGCCAAATCTTGATCGGCAGCTTACGGCTACTCTTGAAAATAAAAGTGTACAATTGTTGCATTATGCTGGTACTTGCATATGGGGCACAAACTTGGAAGTTAACAAAGAATCCTGACAAGGTGAAAGACCGCGTAGCAAGTGATGGAACCAAAAATGATAGGTGTAACATTAAGAGATAGGATGACAGCAGTGTTAATTGGAGAGTAAGCAGGGGTAGCCGATATTCTAGTTGACATTAAGCGGAAGAAATGGTGCTGGGCATGGAGGGTAATGCGTAGGGCCCGTAATGATTTGTCTGTTAGTTACAGAATGGGTGCCAGGGGAAGGGAAGCGCATTTGAGGACAGCAGAGAAGTAGGTGGTGTGATAAAATTTGCAGGCACAACTTGCAATCAATGCAAGACAGGGGTAATTGGAGATTGCTGGAAGAGGACTTTGTCCTGCAGTTGACATAAAGTAGTGGTGATGATGATTAGTAAGAAGCATTCTATATTTACTTCGTTATGTGCAATAATTTGTTATACTTGTTTTCGTTATATCAAGGTTTGACTGTACACTTGCAGGGTGCGTTTGTGTGTACCTAGTATTTGAAGTTATGGCTCATTCTTGAACTGTTGTCCACTTTTTTTTTTTTTTTTTTCATTGTACACAGATCGACCAACTCTGTAAATGGCCACAGACAGTAATATTAAATATGCACACTAGGTGCATCTTGCAGTGGCCGAAGGTGGTGTTTGGTCTTGCATTTATGTAGTGCATGCTTCACGAAAACGCACATTGGCAACAAGATATGGCAAACTCGTCTAAGTGTGGTCAGTCATTCACCAAGCATGCCGATTGTTATCACTCTTGTGAATTTTCAAGTTAAATCTAAATTTCTGCTCGCTCATCAAAACTTTTTCTAATACATTGTGCCTGCTAGGTGGATGAGCTGTGACTATGGATATTATGAGGCTGCCAGTTTTGCTCTATCAATAACCTTTACCAAAACATAGCGCCTAAAGTGACAACCTAAGAATTCGGTACAAGCTGTGCGCACCAAACTCGCACTGCATCTAGCACGCTTCCCAAGAGGTGCTAGTATTGAAAGAAGTTGGTCTCTGCCATGATGTCACAGAAATAAGTGAACATACCGTATTTTTCTGCGTATAAGTTGTACCCCCAATTACAACACCTCGAGAAAAAAAAAATTGTGTGCATATAACTCAAGGAAATAACTGCATGTAACAATGCTGAAATCTTTGTAAAGAGTCTCCATTCGCGGATTCACAATTCGTCCATGTCGTATTTTCAACCAGTGGCCTTGTTCCCTACCTCTTCAGCGACTGTGATAATTTGCAGCTTCTGCTGTGCTGAAAAGGACTGCCATTGAGTAAAGCTCATTGTGATGAGTTCTGTTTTGTCTGCGCCATGCTAACTGTTTGCTAACTAGTACTGATAAGGAATGGCTTTATTTGGTTAGCCATAAGTATTGTCATTTGCAGTGCAATGTTCTTGCTGTTGATCTGTGCCATATGTGTTGTTTCAGTCAAAAGCCGAGAAGCTTGTCACGTCGGTCTTTCTGATGAAATGTGGCCTGGGCGAGGATGAAGACGGACTGAATGCTGTTGAGCTGGATCCTGATGACTGCAAAACTCTTTATGATCAGCTGGCTCATTGTGCTGTTTCGCCAAACTATCTCAGCATTGCCAAGGTGCTGTGCTTTCTTAGCTTTACTTGCTTTGAGCACGAATGGGCAGAAATAGTAAAATGTCACTTGTAGCATATGCTCATACTACAGTGAATAAGCCTGCAGAAGCAAACAAAAAAGTGGGGAGGGAGGAAACATGTTTTGCAGGCACATCCAAGTCAAGAACAGCAGCTTGCTGATATCCTATTCAGCCATTACCGGTCTTATCAATAGAGGAAACATGTGCAGAGATTGTTTGAAACCGTCGAAAGTGTTTATTTTTAAGTTTTAGCTGTTGGTAGCTTGTCCTACGCTTTCTCGGAAGATTTGATAGGGATCTTTCGGGCAGCCTCTGGGCACCACTTCTCGAATTATAGATGGCCTTGTAACATTGCATCTGCGGCAGCTTTGGAGGTTCAACAGAACTAACACAGTACACATGCCAGTGAAATCTTTTCATGCACGGTGCATAGTGCTTGGCCAGTCTCGCAGCAATGTAATGCTAGGAAGGAGGGTATCCCCCCAACACGAGAACATCACTAATAGGTTCGTTTAGGGTGTTTCATGAAAAGCAGCCCTAGGGCCCTTATTGTAGCCTGCTACTGACAGGGTGCAAGCAGGTCCTTGAAACCCTTGAAAAAGCTTCAAAATTGAAAGGTATGTTTTCAGCTCCCTTGAAAGTCCTGGAAATGTTCCCTTGAAAACCCTTGAAGTTTTGAGTAATGCAGTCTAAGATCAATTTTGTGATCACCTTTCTGTGGTGGATCAGAGTGCACCCAGCAAGCTCCCCATTTTAGACACAATGGTACAGTAAAAGAAGACAAAAAAAAAATGCAAGCTGTCCCTGCGCCTGCATGCTGCACCCTTTCGCCACTTGCCTTTGATCCGAGTGCCCTGCACGGCATGACGTTGTCAGTCGCACTTTCTTGCGCCTCTCTCCTATTCCGTCGGTGCTGTCAGACTTGTTTCCTAGGAGTGGAAGGGAGAAAGGCGTGCGAGGCTCACAATAAGCCAAAACCCTGCTGCATTGGATGCGCTGCACAAAAGCGGGTGCGATGCTCGCTTTTTTTCACGCAGCACTCGCGCCTTATTTTGGAGGTAGTCTGCTGCGGGTCCCACTGTGGGCGACGCTATAAGCCACGGTTGGCAGAGTGGACGCGAAAGCTTTGCAAGCTTCGTTTTATACTGTTGATGTTAAGATATCATTGACGTGGCATGAAACCATCTTTGGTCACGCACTCTCAAATTTAAAAGTTTTTTTTTCCTCGATGAATTACAAAAAAAATTTTTTTTTTTCAAATTGCGCAATAATGCGAAAAGCTTTATAGCCTCTTCCATGCAAGTAAAATATGTTAGCAACTGTACTTATTTGCATAAAAGGTCCAATTTCAGTAACTTAATTTCAATATAACGAAGTAAAGTGCCGATTTTATCGACTTCGTTATATCTAAGTTTAGCTGTGGTGTTTTGGAAACATAGTAAAAGAGTGCTACTGGGTATGCTGCTCAGCACCCTTGAAATAGCTTTGTCAGGGTCTTGAAAGTTCTTCAATATCCTTGAATTTTTGTCTACGAGAGCTGTACGAAGCCTGTACAGTCAAATCTCAATACAATGAACCTCGATTTAACGAAATTCTCGATGTAACGATTTATTTTTATTTGCCCATCTTAGTTCTATTGAATTAACGAAACTTCGATATAACGAAGTTTTTCACTGCAAATACAGCTTCGTTATATCAATGTCTGACTGTACTGAGTACTTGATAGAAGTTTGAAGATGCAGGCTCCTTCCTCTATTAGTTCACTTCTGAGGAAAGCAGAGTGCCAGCTCTGATTTCTACCATTTCTCAACCAGCAACAAAAGCGGTTTCGAACCCACATCTTGCACCTGAGGTCGTGTTTTTTTTTTTTTTTTTTCTCTTAAATGTTCTGGCCATATTTTCGAAACTTGAGAGAATGCTTACGTTTTGTGTCATTAGCATTTAATCAAGAACCTCAACTCACTCTGCTATTCTTTATTGACAGGAGTTCCTGAGATGGTTTGCATTTTCCCCTCTTTCTTTTCCAGGGAAAGAAGTTTATCTCCTTTCTGCTGACACTGCATAAGGACCTTGCCAATGGCATATACAAGGCAGTGGATGATGCCTTGCCAAACATGACAAGGTTTGTAAGGTTTGCTGTATATTTAGCATTGATTATCCAGTTACATACTTTTGTCTACTGTAGCCAATACAGTCGACTTCTGTTAATTTGACCCTAACCGGACCGACGAAATTGATCGGATTAAACAAGGTGCAGAAAAAGTGTCAAAACATTGCTGATTCATTTGGCAGCATTTGCCCGAATCAAGCGTGCACATGCTTTCGATGTGTCCAAAGTAGAAAACTAACGTAGGGATAACAATAAAGGTCCTAAACAAAGCAGAAATGTAACGTACCAATTGATTTTCTATGAAAAATAGGCAAAGATATCTGTTGCACAGTGGTGGCTGGTTTCCTAAAGTCAACTTCGCCGCAATACTGCCGCGTTATGCAGCAAAGCATATGAACGCCGCGAACGTGGTTTTTGGTCCAATTTTCCGTGGGGAAAAAGCAGCGCGTTAGAATTGAGTAATACCGTGATCAGACATTGGGTGACTACCGTTACTGCTTGAGAGTCTTCTTGGGCACGCTGAAAATGTTTTCAGCAGGAGATAATGTGTGCACTAAGCTCTGGTGAAACAGACGCTGCCAGTAAATGGGTCATTATTGGGATCGCCATAGGCGTACGGTGAGTGTAGTCTGACTGGTAATGTTCAAATTATCCGGCAAAGGCCAGTTTAAGGATCGAAATAAC
Source organism: Dermacentor silvarum (assembly GCF_013339745.2). Taxonomy (NCBI): domain Eukaryota; kingdom Metazoa; phylum Arthropoda; class Arachnida; order Ixodida; family Ixodidae; genus Dermacentor; species Dermacentor silvarum. Next base: position 149,283,872 of record NC_051159.1, on the reverse strand, counting down.
AAAATTTTGGGCCCATAGAGATAGATAGAAAAGGACCAAATTAACCAAAAAATGGAGTTAACCGGAGTTGAATTAACCAAGTATACAATATTTTAGTTGAGATTAACACATTCACTGTGAGGTGGATTGTGGCCAGTTATTCCTCTTGTGTGGCTGTGCAGGGTTTTCCTGCAATGTGCAAGCGACGTCTTTGCTAAAAATCACTGGAGACGAAAAACTCATCTTGCTTCCGATTTGATGCGTTGTGGCGCCATCTTTCTGCACCTTGGCTAGGTTTCAAAGGAGCAGAACTCCCTGGCGACTTGCCTGTGCGTCACGACGTTCGAGGGGAATATGAAGTTACCCATTGGTGGGTCAACACTTGTAGAAATGAGAATTTCAGAAAAGAGAGAATGAAACATTTATTGGTCAAAAATTAAGTCGTTTTGTGGTTGGACTTCCTAGTCCGGAAGACCATTGGCTTTTTCCGCCGTCTGGGAATGGTTGACCAGGGCTTGTTGCTCTTCTGGGTCTGAGCTGGACAAAGCGCTGCAGCATTGACCGTGTTAGAAGAAAATAGTTGGGCAGGCATCTAATGCATTGGGAAGATGTTCAGTGGTGTAATAGAGTATCAGAATAGTGTGTTGGGAAGGTAAATGCAGTCAAGGATGGCAGATAACTGGGTGGGATCAAATTGAGAAATTTGCAGACGTGGGATGTTGTCGGATGATGCAAGACATGCTGATCAAAGGTTTCGGCATAAATAAGGCTGGTAATGATGACTGCACTTTGTGTCGTGGGACACCCATTGTATGCACCAATCTGTTTCAGCTCTCAGATACAAGTCCTGGCCCGAGCCTATATCTCTGCGTGGAAAGCAGTGGCTGACACACCGCAGGCTACGGTGAGATAGCATACATTTTGCTTCACTTTGCATTATTGCTTCCTTGTGTCAGATAAACCCTTTAAGGCGCTGTGTACACAATTGTGTATGCCAAGATTGTGCGTCAAAAGCGTTGATGAAAGTAATATTTAAAATGTGTCACATACGTCTTTATGTACTTCTGATTGGACTTGTGCTGCAAGATTGAATAAATGTGCAAAATGTTTTAGTAAAACGAGCGAGAATGTAGACAGCTGGGTATTCTTGCTCGGTGTGAGCACGTTGTTGTATGCAGCGGGTTCACTTCTTTCATTGTTTTAGTGTGCTAGCATTCTTGAGTGACTTCATGCACTTTCAGTGGGCCAACTATCCATGTTGGGGTGTATCTAACCGTTTTTTTCCTTTGCCTGGGTCACTGGGTAGTCCGTGGTCGAATGAGTAGCGCATTGGGCTGCTGTGCTGAGGTAACAGGCATCGAAACCAACCATCAGACCAACTTGGGTCATGACTACGTGGCAATGTGTAAATAAGTGCCACTCTTCATTGTACCTCTTTCACACCGACATGGGTCACTGCAGATGCGGGACTGAGTAGGTACCGTTGTTCGAAGAAACCTTTTGATGCAGACTTGGATTACCGGGTATGTGCCACTCAGTTCGTGCTGGTCTCCAATGAACCTCTTTGATGCCAACTTGGGTCACTGGGTATGTGCCAGTAGGTCTGTGCTGCTCTATGACAAAAAAATTCACTGACGATTACGATACTCCCTAATGCTCAATTTGACCGCAGCTCTATACATGTTTTCATTTCGCGATATATTGGCTGGCGCGGACAATCTGTTTTGTGCGGCACATTGCAAACAGAGTGAAGTGTGGCGCGACTGCTTTGCTAATTAGGAGGTCGGTACGGGCAGTGCGCAGGTGATGCGTGGGTGCGATTCACAGCAGCCGCTGCAGACAGACCTCCGCGCATGCAGTGCTTTGTTTTCATACAGAAAATGCGTGCTCCTCTGGCGCCATCTCGTAGCCATCGTCGCCGCAAAGCTCGTCTTGCGTGGCACTATGCTGTTCTTTTCACGCTTTTGCCATGCCCTCCCCCTCCCCTTTCCACCGCATGGTTCCGCTGCACCCTCCTACTCCGCTTTCCTCCTCGCACTGTCTTCTCTATCACCGTCTTTCATCTCCTGCTGCACTCCGCGTTCGCTTTCATCCTTTGCTGCGCTCATTCACTGGGTTATGTCGAGAGACAACACCGACGCTTGCTGCCCTAAGAGCTGTGCTCTAACAAGATGGCATAAATTTCTTCGATGCTCAGCGGAATTGAACCCACGACATAAGGGTTCCTCAAGAATAGAAACTCGATGCTTTAGCACGCTGTGCCGCAAAATGCACTGCATATGTGCCACTTTTCAATCAACATCATTCATGCCAACGCTTTAGCTAGCTGTGCCATGAATGCACTGGGTATGTGGCGCTCTTCAGTGAACCTCTCGGCAACTTGGGTCACCGAGTATGTGCCACTAGGTGTCCGGCAAGCGAGGGAACAATTCTCAACAATCGCAGGAATTGGTGCACCAAGCTTCTGTTCTTGGGGGCCACGCACGGACCTTTAGGCATCGCCATCAGATGGCACAGCGTGTCTAGAAAGAAGTGCGAGAGACGAGCCCGGTTGCTGTATTACAGTGAAATCTCGATGATACGAATCTCACGGGGTCACGAAAAATATTCGTATTAGCCGAAATTCGTATCATCGAAACACAATTAAAACTAGCTAAATTAAAGAGTCGGAGGTGAGCTCACTCAGGCACGCGCACGTAAAAAGCATTTACAGTATAGATCACTTATAACGTAACTGTTTATAGTGCAGAAGTGGCTACAACGCGGCCTTTTCCGACTCCCGTTTAACCTCCCATAGAACTCCATGTATATGCATACCGCTTACAGTGCAGCCGCGTGAGATGAAATACCGGTTATAATGCGGCTTCCGCTGGAAAATCTCGCTGACAAGGTCGGTAGCGAGCACGCTTCTCAACGAGGTGCGCCCACCGACGGGAGAGGAGATCAATGAAGGCGATGCGGAGACGTGGAGCATGAGTCCAAGGGCGATAAAATCGTCACCGCGCGCCGTATGTGCGAGTGAAAGCGCGCCTTTCGTGCGGGCGACGCGGGCCTTCACGCACAGAGAGCAAACGCGACTTCCGTCACGGCCAGGTGCGCCAGTCGAGCCCGGCCCTGCTTCCGTCGCGTGAAAGGCGGGGGGGGGTATGGGAGGGAGGGAGGGAGGGAGGGAGGGAGGGAGGGAGGGGAGGGGAGGGGGCGACTCTGTGCTGCGGGGCACCAAATGCGTATCTTGCAACCGGGCGCAAGGGTAACTGGCGACGCAATCTCCCACCGAAAGGAGCAAAGCGGGAAGGCAGCGCAGGAGGGAGGGAGGGTGGGCGGCTTCTACTCTGCCAACAAATGCGTTCTTGTACTTTGCGCCTGTTCCGGCTGTCGGGGTTGTCGCGTGCGCCGTATCTTGAAAGCAACCTCCACACGGCTCTGACCTTTGTATGCGCTGTGATTACGCCGCTCAGTTTTCGTTGAAGCGATAGACCGCACGAACCTTCGGTCGCTGCGGCGGCCGCGCGCAAAAGCAAGCAAAGCACCACCACGTCAAACTCTTCGCACCCAGTCGCTGCCTCCGCACTGTCCGGCGCCGCATCCGCGCCTCCGCACCAAACGAGAAAGGGAGAAAGCGCGTGACTGCGCGCTGTTCTTTTTCGCGGCCGTCGGTGGGGCGCCGTTTATTCTTATCAATCGACGCGGGTCGAAAATCGATTCGTAACAACCGTTCTCTAGCACGTTGCAAAGTAATGGGGCTCAGCCGGGACCACAGAAAAATTCGTATCATCCGGAAATTCATATTAGCCGTGATCGTATCATCGAGATTCCACTGTACATGTTTCTCAGTGTTCGCACGCACTGGCGCGCCACGCATTTGGAGGACACGTAGTGGCTCTGCTAGATGGTGCCTAGTGTTCTTGGGGAAGTGTGAAAAAAGTCCCGTTGCAGTACATGCCTCATACTTAACTCGTTTCAACAGTGGCAATATGTTACATTTCTATATTTATTCAGTGTTAACAACATTATCGTCAACGGTCATTGTGAAATGGGTTCTGCCAATTTTTTTCACAATGTGTTGCAGCAGGCATAATAATTTTGAAGTGGCTGGATTGGTGATCTTGAAGCCTGCTAAACGTGAAATAGTTGATGTTCACATATCTGATGTTCCTGTAGAGTTTTTGCATGGCATCCACATTCTGGAAACTTGGTAAAACTCGCCAGTCCGAATTAACGAGAGTTTGACTGCATTGAATAATGCATACGTCGGCCGGGAGCATGCACCTTGTTGAGAAGCATGCTCGCTGCCGCCCTTGTCGGCGAGATTTTCCCGTGGAAGCCGCATTATAAGCAGCATTTCGTCTCACGTGGCTGCACTGTGCACTGTAAGCGGTATGCGTATACATGGAGTTCTATGGGAGGGTAAACGGGAGTCGGAAAAGGCCGTGTTGTAGCCAGTATAAACGGTTACGTTATAAGTGGTCTATACTGTATTTGCTGTTTTGGAAGTGCCATACAGTGCTTCTAGAATAGCATGTCATTTGCTTGAAGGCTGCACCATGCGCAACATCTTTTTGTTGGATTCCTAGCCTTCTGGGCAAATTTTGCAGCGTGCAAGCTGCCAGATGGCAGACAGTGTAGAGAGGCCATGTGCGACATTGACTCCGAGACTGTGCATGTACTTCCAATTTTGGAGGCTAAGCTTCATGTGACCATTCCTTGTCTGCAAGAAGGTAGCGAGCATGATGCGATTTGACCAATTGCCAAGTGCCAATCTCTGGAGCCACCTTAAGTGTGACGTTTCTGTTGTGTGGCAGCATGTTCAACATAATCCACTAAGCTCCAATGCGGAGTGTAAAATTCATGGCAGTATATTATGTATGGTATTGGTGTAATCTACTACTCTGGCTACATATACCGTACTGTTTAGCATTCCTTTAATGGTTCCTTCAAATCTTCCTTCACAGCACACTTTGTATGTTGTTGCAGTGTTGGTGTTTTGCCTTATAGTTGGTTACAAGTGTTCACCATCTTGCTGTTTTAACATTGCAGGTTCTCGAAGAAAACATACAAGAGATAATGCATTGGGCAGTGAATGGGGATCTCGTCGAGGGCCACCATGAAAACTTGTTTAAGGTGAGTGGGGAAATGCTCATTGTCAAGCACGGTTGTTACCCGATTTCTTCGTGCAGTCCTTCGTTGCTAGTGTCACGCCACAATAGACAGTTTTAGTTTAACGTTAGCGTAATAGCGGGGTTACGGAAATAGGGTTACCGTTCCACACACAAATTTTGCAGAAAGAATTTTAGTATAGTGCGATAGTGTAGTTTACATGCGGGACGCTATTACAATACGCTTTGAATTTCGCATACATAGGGCACCTAAGTAATTCTGTGTATGCGTCCAGAAAGTGCGAGAGGCAGCTCAATGGAAGCCAGGAGTGCGTTGTATTTTTCTTCCCATGTCCGCCGACCTGCAGCGAAACAGACAAGCTGTACTAGCTGTCTACCATAGCCTCCGCAATCTTCCCATCTCAGAGGCCATATGCCGTCATCGCGCCTATCTCTCGACTTTACCGATAGGTGGCGCTCGCATCTTGCAGAAAATTTCTCTCGTTAGGCTTAGGCGCGTTCGAAACGAGAAGTGATCTCTAAAATTCCTCAAGGTTGGCGTTAACATTCTCTCTTCGAAGCGGCATGAGACTAAGCGAAGGCAGCTTGCGCAGTCATTTGCTACGAACGAAGTGAATTCTACAAAAAACGAGAAATTCAGTTCGAAGCGGGCGACTGGGACCGCTGCCATGTTTTACGTACACCACGCAAAGACGGTAACGTTAAATCTGAGAAATAGCGTGCGTACGCTAAACGGTATGGGTCGGTTAGCATTCTGTGCATGCGCATTTCGATCCCGCTATTCCAGTAAGGCCGCTATTATGGTAAACACGCTATACTAAAACTGTCTAATGTCTTCTGTTTTACGGAAACTGTGGAACAGCGAAAGATGACACAGCTGTTAATACTGTTGAACCTTGTTACAACGAACTTCAGTATAACGAAATTTCACTGCCGCTAGAAAGGAATACCGAGATAATAAATGGAAGATGGTGAAATGGTTTAATTACAAGTGGCTGCTGGTTTGATGAGAGCTGTCTTCCCGTGCGAGCAAGGGGAAAGGGGGAGTGGAGCAAGCTCGTAGTAACACGATCAAGAGCGTAGAAGGGTGGTGAAGAAAGGGAGGGGGGCAGGTTGGCGCGAATCTGCTTTTCTAGTTCCCCACTGCAGGTGCTTTTCATGAGAGTATTTTGCCACTACGGGCGACACTATCAGCCGCGGGGGCAAAGTGGACGCGAAAGCGTGTCTGGGTTCGCTTCCTACTGCCAATGTGAAGATAGCGACGCATCATGAATCCATGTCTTCCATCGCCAACTCTCAAATTCAACAAAATGAAAACTTGCTTTTTCCTCATTGCCCCGGTTACGGTTACGGTTACCCGGTTTGCCCCGGTTACCCGGTTACGGTAATTACTTGCACAAAAGGTAGAATTTTGATATAACAAAGGAAATCGCCAATTTTGCTGACTTTATTATGTTGAGGTTTAACTGTAATACAAAGTCAACCTACATGTCTGACTGGGCGGGATTTTTGTACTAATTCAATGTACTTGTTTTGCGTTTTATGTTACTGTACCCATCAAATCTGTACAGTGACTCTAAATGTAGTACTCACTAGTGGCTACATTTTTCATACTGTTTTGAAAAGGGTAGAGCACAAAGCAGTTGGTGTCCTTCTCCTGTTGGAGCTTGCACTCCGTTTCTTTAGGGCATGAACTGTGCTGCCAGCCCAAGTGCATTGGTTCAAAAGTAGTGTTGAAGCCTTTCCTATAAGGCTGGTCTTGGTGATAGTGCTATTAAATCGGTGCACATTGGCATAGTGCATGAAAGAGGACAAAGCTTTCTTGCCATTCTTGCTTTATAGGCGGGTACTAGATGTCTTTTTTTTTCTAATTCGATCTGATTTTTCTGATTCTCTGTAGTGGATGTGCATAACTTTTTTAAGGAAAGCAATCAATACTTGTGTGTGCGCAAGCAGTTTATGGTTTGTATTATAGGCTTTTGCTAGCAGACTATTCTGAAATCTAGGCCATGCGCAGCCATGGCTGCACTAGAAAAGCAGATTCGCGCCAACCTGCCCCCACTCCCTCTCTCCACCCCCCTTCCCCGCATTTGATCGTATTGCAGCGAGCTTGCTCCACTCCCTTTCCTCTTGCTCGCACGGGGAGACAGCTATCATCAAACATGGGTGCCCAGGAAGTTCATGTTACTGTCTTTCAGTAACATGAATTCCCATAAACTTGCTCAACTTTGAGGTTTGACTTGCAAGTACTTATTTAGTCTGACATACTTCAGTGCTGTCATCACCTACCCTTGTGTTACTTTCTCTGGAATGGCCTGGCCTTTCAACTGATGTTTCCATACAATCACCTTGTGCCAGGTTGTCCTATGATGCTCTGATGAGTTTGATGGCACAGTATCGGTTGTCATTGGCAATTTAATCATGGCTCTGCATAAATATATAAAATGCTCATGCCAGCTGTAGGTTTTGAGTGTGAAGCTGTGATAGCTGAACATTTGCTTAAAGGCAGTTCCTATGAAAATGTGCTCAGCTGCTTCTGTGTGTTTGTGCGCATTGCACAAGACTTCATTGTTCATTTTCCTCTTCTTTCATTTCAGTTTCTGAAAGTCCTGCATGTTGAGCGAAAGGACAGACCCTTTGCTATCATGTTGTGCCATGCCTACTACCCTATCCTTTGGCGAGGCCTCCAGGTGAGCGCTTTCTCTCTTCGTTGAATGTGAGTGAAGGCCTAGTGTATTTACTGCCCGTGCAAGTTTCATATCATGTAGACGTTGCACTGTTCAAATGTATTGCACTGCATTTATTGCAGTAACCAGTGCTTTACAGCCGGGCCTGTGTACTTCTATAGTCAAGATGTTTTGATGAGAGTTTAGCTTGTTTATATCAAACAGTGGAGGTACCTGCTTGAATGTCTCATGCATGGGGGTGCTGTGGTCCTAGGCCAGCTCCGTCAACCATTGCATTTATTAATGTGTCAAACAAGGCCTCGAGCTACTTCCTAAGGCACGCTTTCTCTATGCACTGGGTTTGGGATCAAGGTAAGGTGCCTTCCTGCACCTTATCTCCTGTTAGCATGTGCTAATATATTTTGCCTAGCTCCAACTGCGATTGCAGTTCCAAGAACTGCAATCGCAGCAGCAACATGGAGGATGCCACAGTTATTTTCCCACAAAAACTTTTCCAGAACGGTTGGTGTGCAAGCCATGATTGTTGTGCTGGGGCACCATATTATTTGTTTGTTACATGGATGTTTTCCTTGACCTCTAATTTTGGCGGCTTCTTCACATGGTGTTGCTAGGTCTACGAAATTTGCTGCTGCATCCCTTTGTGGACATTGAGCGTGGTGAAGTCATGTTAGCTCATCCTCACATGCTTTAGTTCCACTGGTGCTTCATGTGTGACCGTCGTTTATGTGTGACTCTCGTGTGACACACGAGAGTTGCTTCTGAGGCACTTGGCACTCTGTATGACCAGCCAATCTGCATGCTTTGCATTTACTTCGTTATGCTAATTACTTTGCAAATTGCTTTGTTGAAGCAGTCATGGTTGTCACTTCCACATCTGCAGTGTTCCCCCCATATCTCGTGGTAGTAATAACGGGGATCAGCACTGTTGTCGCAATTAAGTGTGAAAGTACATTGGTGTTGTGTGATTGTGTGTATAGCACCGCATGTGCTGGAACATCCAGTATATCATATGGTGCAGTGTGCCTTGCCTTTGCAAGGTTAATTTTCCTTCAGCACTTTAATCTAGCTAGTGTTGCGCAGTTGACTGAATCTCTTGTACCTGGGAGACTTGCACAAAAGGCATGGCATGGCCAGCCATATGTCTCTTAGAGGTGTCCTGAACTACCCCTCGGGCTTGGTGAAAAAAACTGTAGTTCGCTGATAGCATACGCTGCTGTGAACATTTCAGCCAAGTTTTGCAGTCGTGCATATTGCGTGGAGCTCGCAAGCGGAGCTCGAAGGCACCGTTCTCTCAAACGCTCTTAACAGAAGCCTGCTCCTTACTCTTCTGGATGCTTTATTTCGTAATATAGCAGATTCCCCTTTTGCGGCTGCAATGCCATCACGCTGACGTCGGTCAAGAAGGGTGTTTGGATCGGTGCACTTCTTCCTACTGTTACTGTGTATATTTATTGACACAGTTTAATAAACAGGCTGAAGTAAGCAAAAATCTGCTTTCGAATTTCAATGCTTCCGGAAGAAGCCGACTGTCGTCTGCTCACACTCGGCCGCAGCCACACCAGCGTAGGAATTAAACTTTGGCCACCCTGCTTATCTGTGTCGTAGCCATCAGGTGTCGTTAATTTCAACTACTTTTCAAGACTCAACTAGCTTTAAACCATGCAAAACTTAAGCTCAGACCACATGCATGCTTGCCTACGCGTGCCCAGTCCTGGCTGGTCCTTCCGTGGCAGACGTATTGCACATTTTAAAGCGGCCGTTATCTCAAGTTGGATGTGGCTATTATTTGTCGGTCAAGCTGGTGCAGTACAAAGCCGGTCCACACCACGTGGTGCTGCCAAACTGGAGCCTATGAGTGCAAGCATGCACTCAAGCCCTGCCGTGCACAAAGCAAACACTGCGTATACCCTCTACAGTTGCATGTAGCTGTGGTCTGCTACGTAGCGTAAATACCGTGGCTGCATTGAGTCCGCTGGCTGAGTGCACTGAGACTCGTTGAGGACAACTGTGTCTGGCTTACGTTTGGCGCATCATAAGTGCCGAAATTGGTAGTAGTGGCATCTACGTCAACATCCAAAATCAAATTTAAACTGCGTGCCATGGTGATGTTAAGTAGGTGGAGTGTTGTGGGCACACCCCGCTCCATTGGTTGCCAATAACTCCACTTCTGCTGAACACATTGAAGTACTTTTTGTGGCAAAGTGTTTCTGAAATAGCCTGTTTTAACCTCAAACGCATTTTTTCACTTCAATAAAAAGTGGTTCAAGGCCCCTTTAACACAGCAAGCTGGGTGAATTGGTAACTGAATGTGTTCTTAGGGGTGGGCAGCGCCACCCGGACGAACGACAACAGAAGACCATACGAGCGTTGATTGACAACTGATTTATTTTTTCGAACAAGTGAATATGTATACACGTAATGTGATCATGTGATGCGTACAAGTGGTGAAAGCGTCTCAGCCTATGTTGCCATCCAAACACTTAGTTTCTTTGTCATGCAGAGAGATAGAGGTCTGGCTGACGCATGCGCGTGAGTTAACATGCATGTAGTAGGCTTCTACAATCTCGTAGTTGATTTGCTTTCTATTTTTACACAGTATCACAGTTTTTTCAGACACTGGTTCGCATGGGCCAGACTTGAACCGGTTGAATTTCTGGTAACGGCTTGGTGCTCCCTGGGGCAAATGTTGATGCACCGCCCCGTCTGCCCATAATATTTTTTGCCGCATGAAATTGGAATGACGTATACAACTCCCACTGCGCATGCCATGGGCTGTTCCGCGTGCTTGAGAGTTGACAGTCAGCACTCGTATCGTCTCTTTCATTGTCATTCGTCCAGGTAGCGCTGCGTAGTTCGGGGACACTCAGCAGTAAAATATTTAAGACTTCATGATAATGCAATGTCTAGCCTAGTACCTTATACAGTAAAAGCTCGATGATACGATCACGGCTAATACGAATTTCCGGATGATACGAATTTTTCTGTGGTCCCGGCCGAGCCCCATTACTTTGCAACGTGCTAGAGAACGGTTGTTACGAATCGATTTTCAGCCTGCGTCGGTTGATACGAATAAACGCCGCCCCGCCGACGGCCGCGAAAGAGAACAACGCGCAGTCACGCGCTTTCTCTCCTCTTTTGGTGCGGAGGCGCAGCGCCGGACAGCGCGGACTCCGCGACTGGGCGCGAAGAGTTTGAAGCGGAGGCGCTTTTGTACTTCTCCTTTTCTGCGAGCCGTCAGATGGAGTGGCTGCTGCGCTTCGGGCCGCGTTCTTCGTGTTTGCACCATTTTGCCTAGTCGCAGCGAGCTATGTCTCGCAAGCGGAAAGCACTCTCCTTTAAAGAGAAATTAGACATTCTTCGAAAGGTCGATGAGGATCCCAAGAGGAAGCGGACGGAGTTGGCTAAGGAGCTAGGCCTCGCAACGTCAACACTGAGCACAATTGTTGCACAGCGAGACTATCATGAAAAACGTGCTTTCGTTCAACGTCAACGCGAAGCAAGCGAATTCGAACGCGCTTATTTCGAACATACCGCGCACCGACAATGCTCTTAGCAGCGCGCCAAATCACGCGGCGGCGCCTCCGACCGGCATTGCTCCGACACCGCCATAGAGCAAAATCTCAGGAGACACCCCTCAATGCCGCGCGCGAAGGAATAATAATAAAAAAAAAAAAACCCGCGGCGGAAATTTCACTCTCTCTCAAATTGCAAGGTCGCCGTTTCTGCATCGCGCCGGAACAAGCGTGTACGTGCCGACTAGAGTGTTCTAGACAACCGTATTCTAGCACACAATAGTGCCGACGTCTCAGCCACGCGGATAAAATGGCAGTGAACCCTTCTCTATTTTCTAGTCACATGTTGACCTGATAAGTGGTTCTTGAGGGAAAGGGAAAGGTTGACGCTATCTTCTGCAGCCCTTGACCTTGCACGCTGCGGCAGCAGCGCAGAGGGAAGCAGCGGCGGAGGCACAGTCGGGCCAACGAAACTGCCACGCCCGCAAACGCTCGCTTCTCGATAACGGCAGAAAACGAAACTTCAGGGGGCGGCTAAAATAAGCTGGCGCCAGCACGGCGGCGGGCGCGCACGGAGATGTGCGCACGGAGTCGAAGATGAGAGAGCTACGAGGGAGTTGAGAGGGAGGGCGAGGGGAGCCACCGAAGCGGCGGAGTTGACGCGGCCAAATCGGCTTCCCTGCCGCCCTCCTCCCTCACCTTCGACGGTCTCCGCGCGCACCCGCGTGCCGGCGCCGCCCGCTCGCTCCCTGAAGCTTTGTTTTCTTCGTTATCGGGAAGCGACCGTTAGCCGCGTTAGCCGGCGTGGGCAGTTTCGTGGCCCGCGCTTGCTATGCGCTTGCGCGCCGCGATATTTCACGACTCGCACCGTTCGTGCATCGTGCTATGGTGCACGAATACTTCAAAAATACGTCCTTTTAATTCGAACAAATTTTCGGGCCCCTTCGAGTTCGAATTATCGAGATTCGACAGTAGTTTTAATTGTGTTTCGATGATACGAATTTCGGCTAATACGAATATTTTTCGTGACCCCGTGTGATTCGTATCATCGAGCTTTTACTGTACAGTTAAACCCGGATATAACGAAATTGACAAATTCCCAGAAAACTTCGTTATAAAGAGGACTTCATTATATGCAGGTTCGGCACGAAAATTCGAAAAATAAACGTTTACCGTATTTACTCGATTCTAACGCACCCTCAATTGTAACGCGCACCCGTTTTCCTTTTTCGTCGAAGCACTCATCCTCGGAATGCCACACCAGGTACCGGATGCGTGGACGCGTGTCATTTCGCACAAGCGCGAGGCATCGGAAACGAAGAGCGACCGTCACGATGGCGTCGTATAGTGTTACAGTAGAACCTCGCTGTTACGTTCCCGGGGGCTGCGTTTTCCCGGCTGTTACATCGTTTTCGACCGGTTCCGGCACAGCTCCCTTAGAACTCAATGCATTGGTAACCCCGCTGTTGCGTCGCAACTGTGGAACCGTTCCCGCATCATACGTTGCGAACTGCCACCCCGCGCCGGCCCGAGCGGCCATGTTGACTTTTCATGTCACTTGGCTTGGTGGCTTGACGATGTCATTAGCCGCCCAAAGTGCCGGGGGCGACTACTATGACGTATTTTCGGTTTCCGGCAGCAAAAGTATGGCCCTTAAGATCCGTATTTGCTATATAAAGATGGTGTCCATGACGCGTTGTGGCCCTAAAATTGCTTTTGGCTCGTAGATATTCCGTATATAAGGGTACGGCCACGCTAGCGGCAAAAAATGTGCGCTTCATGCAGCGAGCGGCAAGTTGCCGCGCGTCAGCGCCTTGCCGCGAGGCCACCGTGGTACGCACTTCTCGCCGCGCGGCCGCACGATAAGATCTCCCACGCTCTCCGAATGGGCGAGCAACACCGTGAGCGCTCGTTGTTTCATGCGAGAGACGACGATCATCGATTGAAAACCCACCGCGGACCGGCGGCGTTCCGGTTGTGATGGCTCCGTGACGTCACCCTCGTCGCTCTTGATTGGTTCTTCATCTCGCGGCACGCGGCATTTGCCGCAGAACCCATTTCGCGCGGCACGCCGCAAGACCCCCGATTCCTGCTGCTTTTGCTGCGCGTTTTTGCCGCTAGCGTTGCCGTACCCTAAAGTCCAAGGGCGAAAGCGCAGTCGCCGCGTGCCGTATGCTGTATGTGCGAGTGAAAACGTGCGAGGGGAGCCGACGACCGCGTCTAAATCTCGTGCGCCCAAGAAAAGCAGGGAGAAAGCGCGCCTTCTTCCGTTGCGCTCGAGGCACCGGCGAGGGTGCGAGGGGGAGGGATAGCGGGGCGGCACGCGATCTGCGTTGGGGCAGAGTCTGTAGGTGCGTCGGCGGCTCGTAGCTTTCTGCATGCTGTGTGTTCTCGGCGCTCAGTTTGCGTTGAAGCGATAGACAACAGCACGAAGGTCACTTCGCTCGCTTCTCCAGCGGCGCTTCCACACGCCGCCAGTGTTTGACAGCACATGTCTGCGCTCATCGAGTCTGATGTGCCACAGCGTGTTTCAGCGCGTCAGCAACATCAGCTGGAAAAGGAGAGAGTGCCGGCTTGGCGGGCTAGGCCAGCTGCAGCAAGCGGCAGGATCAGATTTGAATGAACGGAGGGGGAAAGGTCACGCCCGGGGCGGCAAAATCGCCGGGTCGAGGGATGCAGGGCCGCCTCGCACACGCACGCATGCACACATGCGCTCGCTTCGCATTTCATCGCGGCGGAGAAGGTGCTTCCGGTTGCTGCTCGCGCAAAAATGACAAAATTTGGGGCGAAATCTCTAGGCGGTCAGAGGGGGAAATTCATTATATTGCTACGATACGGGAGGACGATTGAAAGTGAAGGAAGACGACGTGAGTTCGGACTGTGACATCATCGGTCCCTAGGCCTCTCGCATCCATCATTTCCATTAATAAACGCATCTCACCGTAACAATATCGAGGGGGTCTCCCACTGCCACTTCGTTACGTAGAGGTCTCAAATACATGTGCTTCTATGGAGTAACGGCGGGGAATCGAAAAACTTCGTTATATCCAGGAATTCGTTATATGGAGGTTATTTATAAGCAGGTTTAACTGTACCCAAATCAGGTTACTGTCAGATAATTGTAGGGCTTGCCTTTGCATCTCACCGTAACAGTATTGGTGGAGGTGCTGGGTAACGACGAGAAGTCCAGGACGAACGACCACGGAAGCGCAACATCTGAAAATACGCCGAAGCCGCCGCCTGGCCAGACTACCGCCGCTTCCAATGGACATGGTTCCTAACGGTGACAACGCGCTGACTTCGTCTGGCGCAACATGGCAACATCACATGGCGCCACGGACCTTCGCCGGAAAGGTCGGAGAAGACGTTGAAGAGTGGCTGAACCACTACAATCGGGTGAGTCGATACAACCGTTGGAATTCGGACACCCGGCTGACCAACGTGCCATTGTTTCTAGAAGGCACGGCGCTCGTGTGGTTTGAAAACCACAAAGAAACTCTAGCCACATGGGAAGACTTCGTGGATGAAGTAAAGAGCTGCTTTGGGGACCCATCTTTGAAGAAGCGCTCTGAGCAGTTGGCAGTTTAGCAGGTCGCTGCAGTTAGCAGCTTCAAACAACCGCAGTCACTACGAGAGTTGCGAAGTTTCTTGGGCTTGTGCTCGTACTTCCGTCGCTTCGTGCCTAAATTTGCCGACCTGGCTTACCCCCTGACATGTCTACTCAACAAGGACGTGCCTTTTCAGTGGTCAGCAGAATGCGAGTCATCGTTTAAGCAGCTCAAGTTTGTACTGACTTCAGGGCCCTTACTTTGCCACTATGACCCATCTGCTGCAACCGAACTTCACACCGACGCCAGTGGTATAGGCCTCGGGGCCGTCTTGGTTCAACGTCATGACACCATAGAACATGTGGTTGCCTATGCCAGTCGTTGTTTAAGTAAACCTGAGCGCAACTATACGGTGACGGAGCAAGAATGTCTCGCGGTCGTCTTCGCTGTCCACAAGTTTCGCCCGTATATCTACGGACGCCGATTCTCAATTGTCACCGACCATCACTCGTTATGTTGGCTCACCGGACTACGCGACCCATCCGGCCGTCTTGCTCGTTGGGCCATAAGATTACAAGAATATGACTTTGAAGTGTGTTACAAGAGCGGCCGTCGTCACGCTGACGCTGATTGTTTATCAAGGCTTCCCCTTTCGACGACCAAGTGTGACGCAGACAATTTCGATGAATACCTAGCAGTTGTTGACCCTCTATTTCCTGACCTTACCACCTTTCGCACGGAGCAACGCAGCGACACCAGTCTGGCTCCTCTATTTATCTCCGAAGCGAATGGTCAACGGCGTTACGTTGTAAAGGATGGCATTCTTTACAAGCAAAATTATTCTGGCAAGGGTGCCCGTTTGCTTCTAGTCGTGCCGACAAGCTTGCGACGTGATGTGCTACAAGTAATGCACCATGACCCTACATCTGGACATATGGGATTTTCCAGGACGTTTCAGCGCACACAAGAACGTTTCTTCTGGCCAAAGATGCGCCAAAGTGTAGCAGCGTACGTTGCGAGCTGTGAACTGTGTCAACGCTACAAGCACCCAACTAGCGGCCCTCCCGGACTTCTGCATCCCATCACGCCCCCTGCTTCACCGTTTGAGGTAGTTGGTGTTGACCTGCTCGGCCCTCTGCCGCGATCAACGACAGGCAACCGGTGGATTATAGTATGCATCGATCACCTGACACGCTATGCATAAAGTGCGGCGATTCGTACAGCAACGGCCGCTGAAGTTTCACACTTCGTGCTCTCATTCGTCATTTTACGCCATGGATCCCCTCGTGTTATTATCGGTGATCGTGGTCGGCAATTTGTTGCCGATGTGGTTGAAGAGCTTCTCCGGCTTTCTACGTCTCATTTTCGTCACGCCACCCCGTACCACCCACAGACTAACGGTTTAACTGAACGGACCAACAGAACTCTCATCAACATGGTTACGATGTTGATTCCGCTCACAAATCTTGGGACACTGTGTTGCCTTTCATAACTTTCGCCTACAATACCGCAAAACACGAGACCACCGGATACAGCCCATTTTATCTCCTATACGTCCGCCAACCGCGTACAGCTCTCGATTCTATCCTTCCGTTCTCCGAAACCGCCGAAACTTCTCTGGCCGAAACACTTTGCCGCGCAGAAGAGGCCCGGCGCATCGCCCGCCTTCGTACTTTTGCCTCCCAAGAACGCTCTAAAACCCGTTATGACGAGCGCCATCAGCACGTATCGTACGAGAAAGGTGATTTGGTGTGGCTATGGACGCCACTTCGGAAGCGCGGCCTATACCAAAAGTTCTTGGCCCGTTACACCGGCCCCTTTGTCGTTATGGCACGTCTCAGTGATGTCACGTACGTGATTTGTCGACTCTTGTCTACTGGCCGCTGCTCAAGCAAGACCAACGTCGTCCATGTCGCCCGTCTTAAGCGTTTTCACCACCGGAACGCCAACTGACTCGCCCGGTGGGCATCGTCTGCAAAGGGGGGAATTGCTACGATACAGGAGGACGATTGAAAGTGAAGGAAGACGACGTGAGTTCGGACTGTGACATCATCGGTCCCTAGGCCTCTCGCATCCATCATTTCCATTAATAAACGCATCTCACCGTAACAATATCGAGGAGGTCTCCCACTGCCACTTCGTTACGTAGAGGTCTCAAATACATGTGCTTCTATGGAATAACGGCGGGGAATCGAAAAACTTCGTTATATCCAGGAATTCGTTATATGGAGGTTATTTATAAGCAGGTTTAACTGTACCCAAATCAGGTTACTGTCAGATAATTGTAGGGCTTGCCTTTGCAACTACATAGCCTCTTCATTGAGGCATGACCAATGGTTGCCATAAGAATGCCACATGCATTAGGTGCAGATCAGCATATGTTTCACAGACATGTACCTATGAAGTTATGCAGTGTGCACAGAACACATCTGCAGAAAAAAAGTGTGCGCAGCGCTTTCTTTGTGCACCCATTGCTCATACTCTGCCACCCCTTCTACGTACCACTGCTTAATCTTGTGATGATGGTGCATATAGTCGTACCTTGTTACAGCAGTTGCATCCAGTACGAAAATACCTTCTTTATAACTTATATATCTATGGGTGTACGAATACCGAATAGATCTCAATCAAATATCAACTCAAGAAAAAGAAGCCGTATACAGTGAAATCTCTATATAATGAACTGCAGGGGACCGTGGTAAATGGTTTGTTATTCTGAAAAGTTGTTACATTGAAAGCCCCAAAATTAACCTTTTCACATACATGTACATCCTCCATGAACATCTTGAAAATGGTCAATGACGTGCATGTACGTTATCGCTTGTGCATTTAAAAAACGCGTCTTTCGATCATATCTTTCACTTGGCATGTGCTGCCGCTCGACGTGAGCACGTGGAATTTTTTGCTTGCGCCAATGCCTTTCCGTTTTTTTTTTTTTTTTTATGGCAACGGCGCGTCGGCTATCGTTCACACATCCAGGGGCACGCCCGGCGGCGGCGGCAGGTTTTAGTTTTCTCCTGCGACGGCTCCCGCTTGTTGCACGCACTAAACGAATTGCTATCTGGTTTCAAATCTCTCAAAGGGTGACCGCTGGTTACTCCATCGTTTATTGCTCACCGCGGCGCGATTACACCTGTTCCTGGGCAGGCGCGTATATGATGCTGCCGTTTTTGTGTTTCCTTTTTTGGAGACCACAAAAGCTTTATTGCACCTTGATGGCGATAAGACGAAATCTTCTCACTTGTTTCGGTTTCCGGATGTGCACACAACTATTTTTCAGTGCGCTTATCTTCTTATAAAAAAACATTGTGTATTCTACAGCACAAACGATTTTTTCGTCGCTTTACTTTCACTCTAAAAAAGTTACGACCATTGTTTTTCGAAATAGGTTCTTTCGAAGAATTTAAATCGGCAATAAAAAAAATCGACCCTTGGAGGTCGCATTTGGCAAAAAAATTCAACCTTCAATAGGTTAACCATTTATTTATTTATAAATAATAATAAATAATCCATCAATCAAATAATAATAAATAGCCCAATAATCCATCAGTTCATAAGTTGTCACCATATGAGCTATCCATGAGGATGTCGCTGCTAGCTCTCAGCCCATGCTGTTGCTATTTGCCATAGATACCGGCCCCACGTACCACCGAAGCATCATGTAATAAGTTGGCGTGCTGAAAACATGCTCACACCGAGAAAACTATTGACAAAAAGGAAGCTTTATTTCGCCTCCAAAGCGCAATGTTTTTTGTTTGTTTTTCACATTCCTTGCCGTGGACACTGCAACTGATTCGCGCAAGCGTGCTTAAATGACACTGCTCGTAAAGTACAAAGTGTGACTATGTGACTACCCCGCGAGTAAGGAGGTTACAGTTCTCCATGCACGTGGCGGCATAGCTGGTATGGCCGCAGAAAGCTTGAAAGAGGCGCGTGGAAAGAAGGGCGAAAGAAGGAAGAGACGCACCCCCGTTGCTAGGCGACATTGTCTGGGCGAAGCATGCACTTGCAAGACCTGATGCATCATCGCCTCAGCAACGGTCCTGCGCGTGACAGTCGCCACTACGGGACCTTCTCAGAAAGAAAGGCTCGCCTGACTTTTCAGCTGACACACTGTTACCTTGCCTCGGAACGAAAAAGCGCAAATCGAGAGCGAAAGTATTTTGTGGTGGTGCCTGACCCGATGAGCGCCTTCTTGCCTCACTAGTCCCGCAGCTCTACTGAGCTGTGCTGTTGTAATACCTGTCCACGTGGGGCCTTCAGGCACACTGCGCCTCTTTAGAGCGCAAGGGCGCCGTCCTAAACCAGGGACAGACCCACTGCAATGTGTGCCGGCGTGTCATCTGCCATCCTTAGGGATGGCTGGTACGGAAAAGATGTGCACGAAGAACCTGGATGCGCATGGGTGACAGCAGTTTCCCTTGTGACATTCCGCTTTCACTGATTTACGTGATTGTCGTGCTGCTTTTGAGTCTTTTTCGGAACCCGTGGAGTGATTAGAGTGGGCGATTGGCCTTTTTAGAGCCGGCCACCCCACTTTCCGACGTGCCGATGCTGTGTGCCCACATACTTCTTTCTCGGGTGTTTGTCTCAGCCTTGTCTGCTAGCCTCCTGTTTTGGCTGCCATGACTGGTGACTAGATACATGGAAATCTTAAAATCCCCAGATTTTGGAATATTAGTTAGTAGTACTGAGGCGTTGGTAACATGACACGGGAACTGAATAACGATCGCTATTCTGAAAAGTTTTGGTATTCTGAAGTTCGTAGTACTGAAATATTTTTATATTGATACTATAAGAAGTTAGCGGGGGATTTCTGAAAAGTTTGTTAATCTGGGGTTCGTAGTAACGACAGTTTACAGTATTGCAATGAGAAACATTTTCCTAAATTTATTGTTTACAAATTTTTGGCCAAGAAATTATGGCACTGCACATGCATTGCATAACAAGAATGTTGGAAGCTATCGGTAACTTAGGCTCATAGAAATCAAAATACTATACGGTACGGTCCACTCTTAATAAAGGGGACACCAAATTAGTATGCCAGCACAGATTACAGCTCTGTTTTAGTATATGAAAGTCTGGAAAATATTTTATCAATAGAATTTCTGTTGAATAGAATCAAATGATTTTTCCCTCCGAAACTTGCGAATTAGTTAGATTTTGTTGTACGGTTCTCAGTTTAACAGTGGACCTGTGTTTTGTGGCAATCTTTTATTTATTGCCTAGAAAGTTTTGCTTTCCATTTCTCAACTACAGAAGGGCTATCCCAATGGTAAGTTATTGTAAGGTCCATCTGCGCGACAGACAAAAGAACTGCACATCACGTGACTAAATCACTGCTTCGCATGTGGCGCCGACAGTAAATAGCAGGTGCCGTTCGCACCCTCTCATTGTCAGGCTCACAGTGATTTTTTACCTTTTTCAAAGAAGCTGCCGTTTCGAGGGTCACTGCATGGTTGCACGACGCTTACTCCCCCTCTAGTTTAACCACCATCTGCGCAAATGTACATACAACTGGCCATGACACTTTCACGCCCGCCGGATAAATCCAAAGCTAGTATGGTGTTGTGATGGGATGCTCGAAGCTACAAAAAGAAATCAATGTGTATCTACAATTGGTGTTGGGAACGAGAGGCTGCCGCACAGTGTCTCAAAGATGGCGGCCGTGAGCAACTTTGTCGCCATTGCATGCTCTTGCGTTCATCTGTGAGGGGGTTTGTCAGCTTTCCGAGTGTCGTGTGGCTGCTGCAAATAGATGCTGCAGCGCCAAACCGTAACTTTAGTCGCTCATGCCCGATGAAGCTGTGCCGATTAGGCATAATGGCCTAGGCAGTGTGGCTGGGATAAAAATTTGCCGCTGGCCGATATGGTAACAAGCCGCAAGCTGTCGTGATATGCTTGCCACTAATATGTTCGTACGAGTAGCTCATCAGTGATCGGTCCTGAAATAATGCGTGCAGGTTAGATGGACTGCTGTTGAAGCAGTGTGAAGTTCATCGCTGCATATCCAACACGTATCAACACGTATCAACACATATCCAACTGCATATCAGCAGCTAATCGGCCCAATATTCACACTTTATTAAATGCGCACTGCCTTTGTTGCCTTTCCCTCTGTCCACGTCACATTAGAATTTCTATCGGTCACCCGCCGTGGTGACATAGTGGCATCAGTGTTAAGCTGTTGAGCCTGAGGATGTGGGATTAAATCCTGGCTTTGGTGGGGGCATTTCTGTGGGGCGAAATGCAAAAATGGCCATGTACCGTGCATAGGGTGCACGTTAAAGATCGCCAGGTGGTCAAAATGAATCCGGAGTCCACGTTGTGGCATGCCTCATATTCTTATCGCAGGTTTTGGCATGTAAAACACCAGAATTTCATTCGGTTCTGTCAACATGGACGAACCTTGTGCTCTGACAGAGGCAGACCCAGCCGATGTGGTGCCATTCTGTGAATTGCGGTGTTTGGGTGCTGTGAGTGTGATCCCCGCATTGGGCCGACGTCGGGGAGCACTCGCAGTGAGTCCACTGCTGCGTCAGCTGAGGCGACCTGAAAACACGAAAATGGGTGCTCTTTAAAAATGAAGTGAAATGCTTGCTTGGGCAGCATCAAGCACGAGAAGTTCCGCAGCACACGCGACATGTGACACTGCATGGGTCTCTACACCTAATATTCCCAATGCACACACACTTGCACCGCGGAGCGGCCAGTGAGAAAAATGCTGAGATGGAGAAACAAATGAGATAGCTGGCATTCAGAACTTTCTTGCCTTCTATTAGGCATGGGGTCCTTTTTTCACAGGTTTGGAGGTGGTGCATTATGTCTGCTAAAGATAGCTGCTTCATGAAAGGTAGCGCCGTCGCTGCCTTGTTCCACAGCCGATGAGAATAAGCTCGGCATGCTAAGACCCGGACACGCGGTCAGCGATCATGGATCACCTCCTGTGCCCCATCGTCCATGTGCATTGCGAATATAGAATATTCGATCTGCAAATCAAATTATTCAAACATTCACTGCATTC
This sequence comes from Dermacentor silvarum, assembly GCF_013339745.2. Taxonomy (NCBI): domain Eukaryota; kingdom Metazoa; phylum Arthropoda; class Arachnida; order Ixodida; family Ixodidae; genus Dermacentor; species Dermacentor silvarum. Next base: position 149,262,005 of record NC_051159.1, on the reverse strand, counting down.
GATTTGGTGATATTAGAGTATTCACACACTCCTACTTATATCCGATATTTATCATAAGCGTATATTCGTGGCATGTTGTTATCGATGAGAAACATTTCAGATTTACTTCGTTGTACTAGCACGGAGGTTCAGCTGTAATTAGACAGGCTGTCTTAGAGAAGTGCTGATGTTTGACCTCTGATTGCTAAAAACCACTGCTGCTGACCCTTTTCATGTGGACATGCCCAGAACTTGCTACATTTTTTTAATGGGTGACAACACTAAGCCTTATCTTGGTAGCATCGCAGTGTGGCATGAAATGTCGCATTCTGTAAACTAGTTAATGATTGTTGATGGCTTAATGAGTGTCTACATTTGTTTGTGAATAATTAGCACTTCTGATGGGACTAGCAGTGCTTGGCAATCTAACTGCCAATGATCGGTTTACTCTGCATTATCCATAATTCAGCATTGGCATCACAAGCTTTTTTTTTTTTTTTTTTGCAATTTCATAGTTAGTCTATTTGTGTGCAGTATGCTTAAACGAAGGAAAGATGATTGAAATTGCGGTCTACATACTGTTCCCTTGTTTCTCTTAACTCAGGCACGGCACTACAAGGTTCGCCACTCTGCGGCCAGGATCTTTTTTGACACATTCCCTCTTCTGGAGAACACTCAAATTGCACTGCAGCAGCAGGAGTTGACAGCACACTTTGAAGTGATGCACGTGAGTCTCTCAATGTTTTCGTGGAGTGAATTTGCTGATAGCATAACCTCATTAGAACAAAGCCACATTTAAAACGAGCATGCCTTCATTATATCCAATATTTGTTACATGCCGCTATCACTAAGACATTACTTTGTTTTATCGGATAATTTGTTATATCCATAGTGTTCATTATATCATTGTTTGACTGTATGTGCTTAGATATGGGTGCCTTCACTTGTTTTTGAGGCAAATTTGCTGTATGTTTTGCTTTTGCATTTTAGGTAAATTTCCGGCAGTTTAGTCTACACACTTTCATTTGTTGCGATGGCAATTATATAGGCACTCCAGGTGCATTTCTGCCGTCGGCGTCACTGTGATGTTCCGTATAAACTCCAAGTACGATAATATTGTCGCGGCGCCCCGTATGCTGTATGTGCAAGTGAAATCTGGCGAGGGTCAGCCAACAGTCGTGGCTCAATATCTCGCGCACGCAAGGGAGGAAAACGGGGGTGTTCCCTCGCACTCGAGGCATAGGGGTGAGGGACGGGAATATGGTGCGTTCTACTCCGGCGGCTGCTGTGTACGGCGCGGGCACTATATTTTGAAAGTGATCTGCGATGTAGACAAAGTGCACAGAGTGCTGGTAGCTTCGTATGCGCTGTGGTTTTGACGCTTACTTCATGTTGAAGCGAGAGGCAGCACAAAGATCAATTCGCTCTATGCTTCTGCTGCACTTCTTCACTCCAGCGTTCTGACACCAAGCCTCCGCGGTATTCGAGTGAGATGTGTTCGTGTCTACCTGTGCGCGTGGCACTGTGCTTGTTAGAAGAATTAATTGTTGGGCTAGTTGGTTTTCCATAACTGAACAAGTAACTTAGCGCAATAAAAAACACACACAAGAAAAGGAGACAAAGTCAAGCGCTACTCGCAACTGTTTAATGGAAGGGAAGGATTCTACATGCTATACCCTATATCCTCTAGTCACGCATGCGCTTACCGAACAATAAGAACGGGTGCGTGTACATCAAAGGCGGTTTCTCAAAACGTCAAATTCAGAATCAAGTAATGAGATAGATGGCTCACTTATACACGGATCTCTGCTCTTCTTGATAAAGAAGGCCTCCAGTGCAAGTCTAGATAAAGTGTTGCCGCTCCTGCCCAGAATGGTTGCCTCAGAAAATCGAGCATAACACCCACATGCAGTAACATGGGCCACCATATGTGCGCCCTTATCCTTTTTGCTTGTTTTTTGCGCATGTTCCCTAAAGCAGTCGTTCATGCAACGTTCGGTTTGGCCGATAGACAACTGCCCATAAGGGTGCAAGGGGATGGCATAGGCAACCCCTCTGAAGCACTTAACAAAAAGGCTTCTCATGCCTGGTGCGGCAGCCCCGCCTGCTCTCGCAGCAAACTTGAGAGCACAGCTTTAAAAGCTTGTTGGGCGCAGAAAAAAACAAGAGGTATTCCATGACGGTTAGCAACCTTCTTAAGGTTGTGTGACACTTTGTGCTCATAGGGTATAACCTCCGGCCTCAACTTCGGTCATTTTACCTCTGCTCTTGCCCTTCGTGCTTCAAGCTTCATTTTTTGCAGCAGAGACTCGGCTATAGTGTTGACGATCGTCAAAGGGAAACCAGCTGCCAAAAGGCGGCCTACTTAATTTCATAAACTAGACTGCATTTGGTACTTGCACGATTTGCGCAGAGCTGATTCCAAGCACAGACCGCCTACTGCTCGCTTCACCACCTTAGAATGTGCGGTATCGTAAGGCAGTAATTGCTTCAAAGCACGCGGTTAAGCCCAGCAGACGTGACCAACACCAAAAGACAGCTTTAAATCTAAGAACTACCGACCTGTGGCGTCGGTGAGTTCATGCGTAAAAATGTTCCCGTGGCCTTCGTAAAAACGAGCCCTTGGCCTTCGTTGTTAAAAGCTTCTGAAATGATAGCAGGGAATGTAAGGTCACCCTGTTTAAGCACTAAAAAATCAACATGCCTAAAAACCTTCAAAACTTGCCCCCTGTTAAAAGCATGCTCCAAAGACCTGTCAACAAAAGAAAAAAAAAAATGTTGCATAAGATAGGAGGGACACATGAACCTATAGGCACTCTCCGTCATTGCAGATATGGCTGCTCGTTAAAAAGAATAAAAGTCGCACTTAAATAAAACTCAGGCTATGTTAAAAAGTTGTCCACTGACAGGCCCGCTGTGTTCTGGAAGTCGACCACATCATTACTCAATACATTCTCTTAAGGAGACCAAAAGCTTATCCTGAGGAACTGAGTAGAAAAGATTTTCTACATCAACAGAGAAATCGTACTTAATGCCGATGTAGCGCCCACCGACGCTGCAACGCGGGGCGCTTTGGTCGGCGCTCCCAACTGGTGCCTTGGCGCCGACAGTCAAGGAAGTAAACAATAAAGAAGCGCAGCGCCTGTTTGAAGCGCAAGCTCGACACGCGCAGTCTTGTTCCAGGAGCTTGAGACGCTGGTCGTCGCAGCCTCCGCTCGGCTCGCCGCCTTCTGAGTAGGAACGACGGCACGGCTCGTTCGCCGCCGTCGCGTTAATTTCTACACCGTCATTACACTTAACAAATTGTGCAACCTTCGAAGAACTTTTCACACGGAAAGGATCGTCCACATCAAGCTTCTTTAGCTTTTTCAAAAGAAAGCTCTCGCAGTGCTGCCACACCCTGCGCTCGCTAACAATTGTTCTGAAAGGAATCTCGGGCTTGTTTGTTATTGCGGTAAAAAAAAAAGCCCATCTAACTGCTTCTTTGCTGTTCCTGATTTCTTTAGCAAGGGTGGTCAAGTGAGCCGTCTATCTCAGTACTTGATTCTGAATTTGACTTTTTCTTTGCAACCGCCTTTGATGTACATGTGCCCGTTCTTATTGTTCGGCATGCGATTGTGGGACAAGAAGATATATACGTAGAATCCTTCCCTTCTATTAACCAGTTGAGAGTAGTGCTTGTCTTTGTCTCCCTTTCTTGTGTCTGTGTTCTTATCGCGCTAAGTTACTCGTAAAAATTCGCTTACTAACTAAAGTAACAAGCCCAACTGAACAAGTTTATATGGACGATAGGGCTGTTATCCTTACTTCTTATAGCTGTCTGCTGATTTGCTATCGCATTCAATGCTTTGCCTTTCGGGCAAAAGTGCAAATTTTTTTGTGTACATTTTTCTTTTTGTGCTGCTGTTACCTTACCAAATTAATGTTCAGTGGCGTGTTGTATTCAAAAGTTGCCTTTTGTGTAAACTGTAAGTGTCGCGTAGTTTGTCCAAGTACACTTGATGTATGGCGAGTGCCTTTGAAGATGCAGAAATGCAGTATGTTGCCCAGCTTACTTCACTTCTGTATTAACTTTCCAGAAATAAACTTGAAACTTTTTGCATGGGCAAGCCTTCGTTCACATCATGCCTGTGTGAAGTGACTTGGTTTCAGTTTAGACTTTCTTTCCCCCAGAACCTTCTGTCAGATGGGAATCCAGACATCCGAGCACTGGCTGTCAGAGGAGTGCTCAGGGTCATGACTGACTTTTATGAGCTATTTCCTGTTTATGTAAGTGAAGCTCCATCAATGCTTAAAATACATTCTTTATTTATTTTTTCTCGAAGATTATGTTTACTACAGCTTTTGAAATGTATTCTTGGCAACACTTCTCTCTTTGCAACAGCAACGGAAATCTCTTGCCAAGGTCTTGATTGAGAAGAATGCACAAGACAAGAACTCCACCGAATCGAGAATTCGGGTTAACCAGGTGAGATAGGCCTCGAATATTGAAGACTGCTTTTTTTAGTTGATTCAGTTTGACAAACTCTTATAGGTAGAATAAAAGCTCGATTAATCAGTGAAAGAGCAAGCAATCAATACTTCAGGTTCCACTTATTCTTGTCGTATGTTTGTGTTACAGTTAAGGTACAAACAGGAAACAAGAGTTGTTGTAATGCCTAAGCCTGCTCGAAAACTTTGTCATGCTGACGCCAGCATTTAGAAATTGCCCTACTTCTAATATACCATGCTGTCATTCAACCTTAATGACCAGTTGGCACTTTTATTTACCACTTATATACCCCATCGGATTCAGCTCTCGTGAACTCTCGCGTGACTCCTGTTGTCGTCTGCATTTTTCTGCTGTGTACCACTTGCACACAAGCAGAGCACGTTTGGCCCAGCAAATTTTTACTTGCTCCTTTAATGTAGGTCTTTCTCACTAAGGCTAAGTAGTATGTAAGTAATGCATAAACCTTCATAAAAGATTGTGTGGTCTGTTAAGGGCGCATTTTTGTGAAATGAAATGATTTGATAAATGTAGGTGCTGCCGTCAAAAAGAAATTGGAGACTGAGGTAATTTCACTGCATTTTTCCTGTTCCTGCAGTCGAGGAAGCTTGTTAAAGCACTTTTGTTTACCCATGCTGTTTAATGTGACATCGTTTCCTGTAACAGTTGAATTCATTTAAATAAACACCATAATTCATTGGAAAGCATTCATTATATCGGTAGTTCATTGCATCTGCACTTATCAGAGGAGGTGGATGGTGCTAGCCATCGGCGTATCTAGCCTTGCAGAAGCATGCCGGCAATTCTACTGCCCAGGCATCTCCTTTATTATTTGATGCAGTAGATAGTCTCATTGGATACGGGGTGAACTTGGTAGAGTGGAAACGTTCTATCTCTGTATGCTGCGATGAACTGTTATGCCCATGCATGTTTATCTCCGCTTACCGTAGTGTAACTCAAAATCATAGTGCAACGCAAGATCATTGCAAGTTGGTTCAACTGTATTTTATGTTGGATGTGCCTGACATAATTTCGTCAAGGTGCTGTGCCATGAATAAGTAATTTCATTGCTGTGCAGCAGCATGTTGAACTTGCATCTGCTACTATGCATTACTGGTACAGCTAAACCTTGCTTGAAATCAGTGAACTGGAGAATTATTTAGTTAAATTGGAAACTCTTGAAGCACTCGTGCGACTCATTCAAGAGCGAAAACAAGATGCAACTTTTGCCTGCAAGGGCTCCGTTACGTGCAGGTATGTGTTCTTATCGTATACTGCGAGCCCACTATGCGCTTATTTTGGTAGAACCATCACTGGAGCTTGCAATGCTGACACCTTGCAACAGACCGTTTCGTAAAACGGCCTGCCTCATAGAAGCAAGGTAATGTTTTACTGGAGCGAAACGTGTAGAAATGTCAAGGCAGCTTTAACTCAACAGGCTTCCTTGGATATGTTTCTTTACCTATGTTTTCACATGCTTCACATAACTTCACATATGTTTTCACATAACTTCATTAAACTGGGCGAAACATTCAGTTTGCATTGCTGCTTAGAGGTTTTAAACACAAGCTCTACGAATATGTCAGGTAATCTAAAGCACTTTGTTAAATAAAGAATGTCATTGTTAAATTGAGGTTAGTCTATTTTGTGTTGCACATATTAGTGGAAACCCCTTTTGAGAATTTGTAAGAGCTCCCAAAACGAGACTTGTGAGCTTTTTCTGATCTACCATGTGGAAGTGCACATGCAAACTATTGTAGTGTTTACGTGCTCACGCATGTCTTGGGTAACTCTCCGACAGACAATGCTTCGATAGACTGCCATGATTTGAGCACACGTGTGCAAGATGTCTGGGATGATTTTGACCAATGGTAGGGCAGTGCAGCTACAGTTAACACAGGCAATACTAACTTGGTGGCTATGGCACTCTGCTGCTGAACATGAGGTCAAATTCTATTCCTGGCTGCTGCGTCAGCGTTTTGATGCGAGCAGAATGCAAAAATGCTTGTGTACTTAGTTTTAAGTGCATGTTAAAGAACCCCAGGTGGTCATAATTAATCAAAAGCCTTCCGCTATGGTTTCCCTCATAACCTACTGAACCGTTTCAGATCGTTAAATCCCAGAATACAATTTTTAATCAGTTGTTATAGCAGCCCTCGTATTACTCTTGCTTGCACAGCTTAGAACAGGACATGCCAGAAAGTCTTGAGCAATTTCATTACAGGTTGGCAGTGAGGTCTCGAACATTGTTCTTTCTTAGAAATGTGGTGTTCGAACACAGCGCTTCTCTTGCAGGGACTTGCTGCCATGGTCAGCAATCCAGAGACGCACATGCTGCTCAAGGCCCTCATTCCCAGGAGGAAAGACAGCCTCTATGACACTTATGCTGTTCAGGTGTCCTATGTTTCCCTCCTGTCTGCAGCTCGTGGTATACCAGGATTCAAGGCACAGTATCTTCTCTCTTTTTCATTTTTTAAAAGTGGAGCTGTTTAACGTCAAGGTTTATCCCTACGGAGTCATGGTTTATCCCTACAGGATTTGAACCCAGGTGCTCACGGTCCGAAGGCGAGCATCATACCCACTATGCTATGCACCCACGCTTGCTGAGCTCCGCTGTTTAATCAGATTTCACAAGCGTGGAACTGGCTTAACTTTTTTTAAAGTGATAGCTTTCTTTCTTTTCCAGGAATTTTATGGTTTAGCTAGCTGCATAGCATTAGAGGAGTGTCAGGAGAGAGACTGATGTGAAGAGGGTGAAGGTGCCAAGGAGGAAAGCAGGCGCACCATGAAACTGAGAGCACACATGGTGTAACGAGGAAGAGAGATGCGGAGCAGTGAGAGGGCGGCAGCGGTGTCAGTTAGAATTGCGTTGGTGCCAATTGGATTCAGTGCAATTTTCCTAGCTGCTTGTGTGCTTATTCGGTGCAGCATGTGTTAATGCCAGCTGTGCTCGCTCCAGCACCATTCAATTTTAATAAAACTTCCCTAGCTTCCTGCGCGGTCATTTGCCACTTTCTGTCTATCTGTCTGTATGACTGTGTGTGTGTGTGTGTGTGTGTGTGTGTGTGTGTGTGTCTGTCTGTCTCTGTGTGTGTGTGTCTGTCTGTCTCTGTGTGTGTGTGTCTGTCTGTCTCTCTGTGTGTGTGTGTGTGTGATTGCTTATAGTCACTCTAGCTATCGCTGACTGTCATCTCTGATGATTTCTGTGCAGTTTTCTTACTTGCTCTGTCCCACCAATCAATGTGTAGCATTGATGTGTTCGCACCATTACCTTTTTCTTTATTTTGCTAATTAATCGCTTGTTCCTAGATTTCAGGACTTCGGTGTAGCTTGTAATCTTATAAAGGTACAAAGAATCAATCCTCTGAAACCATCCAAACCAAGTTGATACGGGACTGTATAAGGTTTACATTGGCATCTGCTGAACTGCAATTTTGCTGTCATTGCTCACTACTCTAAATTAGTTTAAACTGATAAAGTATTTTTTCTAAACTTTCCTAAACTTGATTCATTAATTTTGTCACACGAGATTGCCAAACTTCAATTTCTTGAATTTCACACCAAAATTGCGGTGCCAGTGTGTCAGTGTGACATCAAAGTATTTTTGCATGCTTGGGTTGTTGTTGCACAGTATAAGTAAACTTGCTAAGTTCAATCTTTCGCTCCTTTAGAACACGCTGTAGTTCATCTTTACCAATAAAAACTAGGCTCGAGCTGGCACAGGCTCAAAATCTAAGACGTCATGGTTAGCTGTACATAGGTGGCGGTGGCCCGCATATTTTAGTTTTTTTTTTTTCACCTTATCGAAACTCCTTTCATGTTAAAAGAGTGGCTTTTTAAATATTTTGAAGGGTAATTTGCCAATACTATTTGATATTTGCCAAATTGCTAGTACAGCTTTATTTATTTGTCTCTTTAGGTTAGTGGCTGTGACACCAAATTTTCTAGCTTGAATTATGCATTGCATGGTAAACCGTATGTGTGACGGGAAGCTGACGAAATTTGTGCACATTAGGTGCTGTAGAATATTTTTATATGAATTGAATTTGTTCATGTCACAGTTAATCCAACAGTGCTCTGGCAACACTAATGGATGATGAAATGAAGTACATTCTGTGTAGTCAATAGGTGTCCAAATCGCACACCGGTACTAGCGCTCAAACTAATAAGTTGCATTTTAATAAGTTCTGTGACGCTTTGTGAAACCATACAGATTGATTAGAAACGTCCAAACACTGTAAAGGTCTATTAAACACTAAATCAGTTGAGACTCGGTTACTTTTCTTTTCAAAACTATTTTAATACGTTTGGTGAGAAAAGGTTGATTAGCTGTAAAAGCTAGTAAAAAAATGTAGAAAAGCTTTGTAATCTTGTATTTTGTACTGAAACATCAGTCAGCATGATGTCAAGTATTTAAAAGCATTTCTTGTATACTTTGGCTGTTAGGGCTTATCAAAATCTGTAGGCTGAGTTGAGTCTAGATATTTTATAGGGTTGCGATCTGGCCTGTTTTGTGCTGGCAGATCTGGTTTTTTCCTCACGGTGCCGGCTGCCAGTTCACCTCCCTCACCGGCACATGATTTGGCGATATTCTAGTTCTTCCTAAGTTGGCACATTGTGAGCTGTATTGAAATAGACAAGAGCTCGTAAGTGGATTCATTCCTTATTCCTTCAACTTTTATCGTCCATTACATCGTTTGGCTTTTCATAAAGTGAATAGCTTTCCTTGGCTCTTTCACCCGTTTTTGTGTTCGATGGTCAGAGGTTGGACTTTCATTGCCGGTACAAAGGACATAAACTTACTCACAACAGAGTCGCAGGGACATGTTTGTCACTAAATGCCAAGCATGTGTTGTCCACCTATACTACCACTACAGATGTGCTGGTTAATGGCTTTGTTCTCTACAGGATTACACAATGAAACAGCATAGCAACATAAATATTCCCGCTGCAAGAAATATATGCTATCAAGTGCATCATTCCTTTAATAATGCGAATAGCTTTCTAAAAGCATTCGGATATTCACTGCTCGTTGTCTCTGATAAGTGTTCTTGGCGACCGCACACTATAGTCAACGCACGCCGTTTCGGGCATGCCCGATAATTCAGATGCCTTCGCGTCACCACCACGTACCCTATAGAGTCACTGTATTAAGAACGTATGAAATTTTGAATGCAGAAACTCTTTGCCGTGTGATCTTCTGGATTTTTTGCTGTGACCGCAGGTCCGAAAGAGTCCTTGGGGGCAGTAAAAGGCATGCATTAATTTTTTCTGACATTTTCGTGACTCCCTAGGGAGTCTGAAAAATCGGAAGCTCACTGTATTGGAGCTAATCATGTCAGCAGCAGGTTCATTGCAGTTAGCTGTCAATGCTTAAAAGTATTTACCAGGTTTGCGTGTGTACCCCAAATGTGGTAAATTGGTCTGCGGTGAGATTGGCCATTTCAGTACTAACATTCATTTCATGTACTGCCACCCTTAGTTCTGGGAGCAAGCTGACCCCAAGGTCCTGCTGACGCTGATGGCCATGGGCAAGCCACAGCTATCCCTGAAAGTGGCCACGTTGCTGCGGAACAGCTATTTCAACCCAGACGTTGCCGACCGTAGGCAGAACCTGGAGCGCTGCCTGCTCCTGTACTCCCTCAATCCGACTGCCTTCCACGTATTCTACTCTCAACTGACACACATCGCACCTTTGAAACCCATTGGTGCGTGCCAATTTCAACTTTGCTTTTCACTTTCTAGGGGTGTGCCTATCGTGAAGTAATTGATTTTAGGGGTAATGGTGGGGATTAGTTGTGCAAATTGTGAAATGTTAAACCAAATTCAAACTTTTTTTTTTTTCCTTCAAAGATTGCTTCACTTTTTTTTTCTTTGTATGCTTGCGACTGAAGTACAGTAGATGGCCCTGACGAACTCAAAGGGACCATGAAAAATACTTTTGTCTTGACAGAAGTGATCCACTGAACTCTAAACCTGCTAGTCCTGGTGCACCCAAATATCCATGACACAAAATAATAAATGAAATGGTATTAAAATGGAAAGGCAGACAAGACATTTCTTGGATTTTCATGCAATGTGTGGCTTTATGCAATCTTGCTTGAGCTGTTGAATTGTTGCTTGCCAGTGCTGTGCACACTCCAGCGCTGGCGAAAAAAAAAATTGTGAATGCGTCAGACTATCCGGTGCATTATCAGCTGTGTCCTATGCGAAGCTCGTTCTTGTAGCTCCTGGAGCCTGCAAAGGCACATTGAGGACCTCAATTATTGTTTCTATGGTGTCAGCCCTGCAGGTCTCCATATCGTTGTAGACGCTGTAGTAGCTTTGTGCTACTACAGCAGTCATGCTGTGGGGTACTAGCTATAGCTAGTATTGACAGCAAAAAATCTTCATAATTCGTTTACGTTATTCAACTTACAAAAGTGGGGACTAGGAACCAGGTGCATATTTCGTATATTTTTTAAACTCTCAGTACTTATACTAAAATTAGCAAATCATTACTTTGATTCGTGTTCCTTGAGGTGGTTCTTCGAAGTTTCACATGACAATTCTCAAATTGTCTGCAATTATTATGATACATTCATTCAAAACACCAGTGATCAGGCTATAATTTTATATATCTCAGTACATGTTGTGGCTACTACATCTTGAAATAAAATTTTAAAACATAAAAGCACCGAAACTGTCCATATTTGGAGCAGGTAACAAAAGAGATAAATGGTGCAAGGTAAGCTATTTGTTTTTCGTATTATTCATTTTATCAGCAACAGTTTACTAGCTGAAGCATCAAAATTTTATCCATGGTGCCATCCACCCAGCTAAATTTTTATTCCAGCAGACTCGTTTTTTCATGTACAAGATGTGCATGGATGCGTTTGTGGTCAAGGCTCTAAGATTGTAAAACTTTCATCTTGACATATAGCACAATCTCGGCCACTTCGAATTCGCTACAGTAGCTGACTAATAATTCGGACTCTGCAGGGACTGCTTAAATGCTTCAATAATTGGTAATGAAAAGTTCACGGGAATTGACTTTATTCGCAAGTGACCAAAGAAAGCTTGTCGATGCATTGCTGCACGCACATATGCCTGCATGCATCCTGATATGTTTACCATTGTTAAGTTGTTGCTATAGACAAAAGTAAAGTCAATGCATGTGCTAAATCTTTATCTCTTGACAACTAAAACAAAGGTTTACTGTATTCCGGTGGCCAGGTGATTATGGCTTTCTTTGCAACATTCACTGTCCAGTGCGTCCCTCACTGCCCTCGGTGCAGGCATCGAGGGTTGAGTTGGTATCATTTGAAGCTGCTTGATGATATTGAGTGACAAATTCGGAACAGCAGCCAAATAAAACTAAGCTTGGCTAACCTTTTCCTTTTCTTGTGGTCAATTTCAGTTGAGTTCTTGGTCCTCATCTGCAAAGTGCTTTTGCAAAATTCAGCAGTGCTCAGAAAGACATGTGCAAAAGAGAACCTCCTGCCAGATGAATTTGCCGACAGTCAGGTGAATGACATAGAAGTGTACAAGGACCAAAAGCCTATGGAACAGAAGTCCGTCCACATACTTGTTGAGACACTGGCAGTCACCTACAGCAGTTTGTCTATGCGGAAGGAGCTCACAACTGATGTGAGTATACCTTATTTGCTATGGCATTTTCTTTTTTTGTCTTTCTTTCTTTCTTTCGTTTTCTTCTTGCATTACAGCTAAAAGCCAACTACAATGGAACGTCATTCATATGTTCTGGGGAAGATTACTAGAAAATATATATAACTGGGAAAACGTGCCATCCGAAGTCACTAAAAAAATGTCGCAGTTTCGCCCGAAAGGCGAAGCATTGATTGCGATAGCAAATTAGTAGAGCGCTATTCGGAGTAGGGATAGTAGTTTTATCGGCTGCATAAACTTGGACACATTGGCTTACTAACTGAATTAACAATCGTGGTGTCATCGTGCACAAGCAAACATGAATAGATCACACTGAATGACCGCAGCCAACGACTGTCAAAACGCTGGCAGCAAGCGCAAGTTCGCGCGGTCTATCGCTTCAACGGAAACTGAGCGGCAAATGCACAGCCCATACAAAGGTCAGAGCCGTGTGGAGATAAGAGACAGTGCGGGCGACCGCCGGGCAGAGTTGTTGGCAGAGAAGCTGCCCCCCTCCCCCCCTCTTCCCGTTTCTTGCTTTTGCGTGGGAGATTGAGTGGTAAGATACGCCTTTGGCGCCGGAGCACAGCGCCGCCCCGCCTCCCTCCCTCCCATACCCCAACGGCCTTTCGCGGGACGGTCGCGTTTGCTTTCCGCCGTGCGTTCGCCCTCCGTGATAGTGCGCGTCCTCCGCGCGCTTTCGCTCGCGCATTCGGCGCGCGGCGACGATTTTATCGCCCTTGGAATCTATACAGAACCTCACGGCGACGGCGACGCCGACAGCAGAAATCTGGTTGAAGTGTCCATATGGCGACGGCGACGCCGACAGCAGAAATCCGTTTGAAGTGTCCATATAATTGCTATCGCAATAAAATTTGACAGACTGAACTGTAGTTGACATCTATGTAATGCGAAGCGTTCCACAAATTGTTGCAGCACCAGACGCTGATGCACGTTGTTGATTTTGCGTCTTCGGCATGCTTGTGTGTGATCCTCGAATTCGGCTCGAGTCAGCAGCTCCTTCGAGAGGGACATTTTGTCAGGAAGTTTTGACGTGCCTACTCAGCAACAGATAGGTCAAGATGCTTATCACAATAGGGTTGGTGGCAATATCTGTGAATGCAGCGTGCAACAATCCACGAAGAGATTTGCTGGTACCGGAATAAAAAAACTGAGAGCGCGCCGGAGTTTTCACGTGAAACAGGTGGTGAGTATTGCAGGGAAGCTGTTGTCGCAGGCGGCTCCTGTTCTTGATCTCACGTGCCTCGCGCCTTTCCTTGTTTACGCAAGATCTAGTGGCCAGAAAATGTATCATACAAAGAGTTTGGTGATGTACTGAACCACATTGGTGCCGGAAGATCATGTTTTCCAGGAATGTAAGAACTGGTAAAAAAAGATCCATATTTGTATTGGGTCAATTTTTCGGTCTCTATAGCAAACATTGGCACTGAGAAATCGGATGCAACAGGATTGTATCAACGAGATTCTACTGTACTATGCTATTTCACTTTGCCTAAACTCTTCAAGAATGAGTAGTACAGTAAACTTTTGTTCATTCGACTCCGGTTATTCGATTTCTCAGTCAATTCGATCCCGAGCGAAGATGCCGGTCTGCGCTCATACATTTTTGTAGGTCCGAATGAAATTGGCCTTTGCTGGATAAATTGAACTTCACAGGTCACCACGCACGCACCAGACCTCAATAGTGACCTCACTGGTGACCCCAATAGCAGCAGCGTCCATCTCGGCTGTGCTTTAGGTACAGGGAATGCGTCGAACAGAGATCATCTCCCATCAAAAATGCCTATTTTTGGCCTGCTTCAGGAAGATATTAAAGTGAAAATGGTAGCTCGCAGCAAGTTATGTATTACAGTATTTTCCTGCATCTAACACGCACCCTTTTTTCTTCCTGAGAAAATTTGTCCTGAACTTGCTTGGGTGGCGCTATCTGATACGACACTAAAAACTGCGTTCGCAACAACCTACTGTCAGATCCAGCCTAACTGGCATCATCGCCATTGCCATCAGAAGGTAGCAGCTGTGGATGGCGAAAGAATTAGTTTGCGCATAGCATGTTGACGACATACTGCGTTGTCTTAATACGAAAGCAGATTGAAACTCTTATTTTACATGTTAAGCTAGCAGCAACATGTGTCGCATGTTATTGGCATTTCAGAAAATTGCATACTTCAGGGATGGACTAGCGAAGTGGTTAGTCTAGGCCACCATGGTCTAGGCGTGGGCCACCATTTTATTTACGATTTTGCATAGTCTTTTGATAAATATGGAATATTAAACGTGCTGTGGACCCATACGGAGGGCGAGATGTGGTTCTTGAGGCAGTGATAAAGTGCTGTCCGAGAGTGATGACGATGGACATCAAGTAAATTTCTATTCTGCGAAGGTAAAGTTCGCTGGTTTCGTTCTCTCTCTATTTTTTTTTTTTTTCCCAAATCGGACGCTTGCTACGTTTCTTTTGCTAAAAGTAGGTGCATGTTCGATTTCTTTTTTGTTTAGGATTTCACAGTGCTCGGGTGCAGTATGCGATAACCCAAACACGCCACCGTTCCCTTCTGCAGGCTGTGCAAAGTGACCGTCATGTTTCGCTCTGGCGGCATCGTATTCCAGTGTCGCTCACCGGCTCAATTTCGTTTCGTTTTCCTGTAGCTGTTTTGAAACATTATGTAATATTAAAAAGGAAAAAACGATAAAGCACATCTTGGGTCCCTCCAGCTGAGTGAGTGGGTACCTGATGAAGCTGCTGAGCCAGGCCAAATATGAGGAACATAAACGTAAGTTGGCAGAAGCCTCAAGAACAATGCAGGTCTTGGACTGCTTAGGCTCCACCAGCCCAGCGCATGTCAGAGTTTCGTACTGCAACGTTTTGCACAGCACTTGACATTGCGTTGATGTCAACTACAGTTGAGTCTGCCAAATTTTTTTGTAGCTTTGGATTGTGTGTTTTTCTGGTTAGTAAGTTTCTTTCTCGTGTTTTCTTTTTCCAAGAACATATGAACAAGGTTCTACTGTACAGTAAATCTAGACAGAGGTACCTTGCCACATCTCACTTTGGGTCAACTACATACATGGGTGCAGCATCGCGGAAAAAAAAAGTTGCGACAAATTTTTATTGTCTGAATGCCATGAGGCCAACGTTTCAACCACAGGGTACTAGATATAGTTTAAATGTGCCGTCCTTGCCAGTAAAAATGTACTCCAAGCTGCCAGTGGTAAATACTGTGGCGCCATCTGATAGCTAGAAATCGACTTTTGTGACTCTATGACCTCTGAGATTTTGCACCGTCACGCGCGCAACCTTTGAGACCTTGTGCTCAGTACGAGACGATGCGAAGGCTCCATTTACAAATTATTTTACAGTGAAGCTATTCATGGTTATGGTTCCATGGATTTTTCATGTGCGTAAGCAAAAGCTCAGGGCCCACGGGAAAGCGCTCGTGCCTCTGCTCACACATTCATCGTCACCTTCTTCCACAGTTGGCTCTTCGGCGTGAATGCGCTCATGCCAGTGCTTGCGCCACAAGTGACGGTATATAAAAAAAGGCAGAAAGACAAGTTGCCGTTCTTCATTTTGATTTTCACTTTTCTGTCATCGTAATGAGGAGGTCTCGTATAGTTCACTCCTGAAAAGCATCGCACCTATGAAGAGCAAAGGCGAGAACAGATGTGAGAGTGCAGTCTGCGCCGGTGGGTCGCAAACACCAATGAAGATCATGCAGAAAATACCAAACGCATGCGACAAGTTGGACAAGACGACCAATGACGCGGGGTGGAGAACGCATCACAAAAGCGCAGGTACCATGCTGGTAAATTAGAAAATTTTAATGGAGCATACGCTAAATTCAAAAGGGACTTTCTGGACAGACAGTTTGGGTGTACTAGTTGTAGGTTGTGTGATCGGCTGTGGCTCAACGACTTGACCACGATTGGCAATGTGCGGGATCCTGCAAAGCGAACTCGTGCACTGCAAGTGTTGTACCTTTGTTCAAAACTCTGTGTCATGTCTGTGTTGTGTGCTAAACAGCTTCGCTTCGCTGGCCATCCACCTTCACAGAATGGAATGGCCCATAATTTCTTGTTGTCCGGAGGGAGCAAGGAGCAAGACAAATTTGGATCAAAGCTTGTGCTCTGGTTGCTGTCATGTTAGGCAATCTCACTGTAGCGGGTGGGCCACCCGCTGCCCAGTGGACTTCTGGGCAGCAAGCGAAATTTTTGCAAGCAGCAGAGAATGCCGTATTCATGTGATGTTTTAGGATGTTGTAGGGTGCCTTTGCTCTGTTTCTGGCCATGTTGTTGCATTTTACGCAGAAAAACGTAGTGCCGGCTGTCAGGTGCCATTTTACTCACTGATGGCAGTAAAGGGCGGTGATGCCGTATGCAATGTTTACATCTCCTCGCTCATGGCGGGAGACTTGAAGTGCGCTAGAGGAATTTGGGCTGTTCATCTTGATTTTCTCTTAAACTAAGTAGTTTCTTGGCGCGAGAAAGGCACTGTGGGGTTTCTGGAATGGTATTTTAACAGTTCACATTGACATATTCGCCTTTGTGTCCCTTTAACCAATGCACATTTCAGGTGCTTCACCAATGCACTGTGCATGCTTTCTCCCTATAGGCTCGTGCAGTGTCTGGCTTGTACAACTTTGGTCGCTTGTTGCAACGTATACATATATCGTTTTCGTATTAACGTGCAAGAGCAAATTTCCTTCTGCATCGCTAAATTTACGTGACCGTCGCATTCAAACGGAACTTAAGATGCGGTAACACTGCAGAACGGTGACGTATCAAATGGGTGCAGAGTACATGGGAGTCAATGGGATTTAGGTTGGGAGTGCGGAAATGTGACTTGGCAGCCGGGAATGTGCAACAGTGAGGAGCTTATAAATGGGATTCCACTTTTGTGTTTTCAGCGTCTGAGATGTTTTGATTGTGAGCACAAGCAGTGTGTTATGGTTGCTGACCACAGAAACGTGCCACTCAGCTCATTTGGTGCTAAATAGGATCAGATGTGCAACAATTTCATAATAAATTGAATTTTGCAATTGTATGAAACAGAGCACTACTTTGCTTCCTTCCTCTTATGCTACCATACTTTTTTTGGCACGATTCATGTCAAACAACAAGAATTCCTCTGAAGGAATGGGCAATAATCATTGCGTTCAACTTTTTTTTAATTTCTGAAGGAGCTGAAACCACATTGGAAGTTTCTTGTGGCTCTGATGAAGAAGACTGTGAACGAGTTGTTCCAGACCACCGATGTAAGTTCTTGCTCTGCGACTTTGCATTCCTATTGACATTTCACTGGTACATTCAATCATGCAATCATGAAACCTTATGGTTGCGATCGGCTGTGTCACAAGTGTGCAAGCTTTCAATCCTATAAACTTAAAGCCCGGCCCACATGGAGCGAACTTTCACGGCAAACTGCACACGGCCTACGCCAGCGCGGTGAAAAACAGGCAGCCGCCGCCACGATTTCTGTGTTGCTTGAAACAGCGTGATTCTATTCCCAGTAAAATGCAGCGAAAAAATAGTTTTGTATCTGCAACTGAACCATATTGGTTGCGCCTAGATGGCCGTGATCAGTCAATCATGGTACGCGATGTGCGCAGCTTTTGGTCGCCATATTCGCTCTAGGCTCTTTGTTTGGCTAGCCAATTCAAATACGGCGACAGGAAGTCAGACACGACTGTGCCTTGATTGGTCTGCGCTGACAGCCTTCATTTGCCGCTCCTGGCGAGCGGTTGGCCGCCTGCGAACATATCTAGCCCATCTTGATCGATGACAAACAGCCGCCCGCCGAACAGCCGCATGCGGCCGTTCGCCAGTTTTTAGCAAGAAAATCGCTCCATGTGTGTCAGGCTTAATGCAATGTGGTAGTGTCATCTTTGTCCATTAGAACCAGTCGAACTGCACTTTGGCATTGAAAAGAGGGGAAATCGCTTGCTCTCAGCTGAATTGGTTTCTTGCTCTTCTATGTGCACAGCTAATTCTGCCACAACATCTGTGGTAGATAAAGATATTGCAATAGCGCAACGTAAAAGCAAGGATTGGCAAGAAAAGCTAAACACTTGTTGAATGAAACATAAGTGAGAAGTGCATGCAGAAATAAATACAAAATGCAGAGGAACAAGGATATCTGTAGTAGTGTAGAGTGATTACATACGTCCTGTGATCAGTGATAAAATGGTGATATTGAGCAGGCCAAAGTTATAGGGATATTAAATTTTCTAATGGTGAAGCGGCTCAAAACTGTATTTTAATTCATTCGATGAAAGAATGTTAGTGGAGAAAAGAAAGGTATAACTTTCCTTTCTTGAATTTTGCACGGGAAGCATTGTCATAGGTACCTTGATGTACCGGTGCACCTTGGATTTCAGTACTTTTTTGTCCCATATTTAGACCACCTAGCTGTGTCATTGGTACATGCATTACAGGTCAGGAATTTGTCCTCGTGCACTGGCATGAGGACCCAGTCATTGACAGCACACTCGGCTGTTCATAACACTAACCAGTACAAAAGTATGCAAACTCCAATATGCAGTGTCGCTCCAGAATTGCATTTTATATATTGCCGCGCCTGTACTCTGATGAAGAGGAGGAATATGCGAGCAGGCACGCGCGTTTCTATCAAGGCGCGGTGAAGAAGAAGAAGTCGCGGCAGCGCGCTGTATTAAAAAAGGCGACCTCCTGCTATTCCTCTTGATCAGGGCTGTGCGACCTCTGTTTCTGACGTTGCGACACTGGTGGAGGTGCTGGCGCCTTGAACCTCATGCGTTCAACCCCTATAAGGACTCGTACACCCAGTCCGGAAGCTCCACTTCTCGTCACGACTGCAGTCCATCTATTCAGTCGGCGCCTGCTCGGCCTGAGCCCGGAATTCCCTCCCGTTGCGCCTCCCACCAGCATGGCTGTTCCAACACCATCGGCCACTCTTCCTTCTTCTCAGACGGCGCCGAGCATTTCCCAGGTGACTCTTGAACAGCCTCACGTTCCCGCAACCTTCCATGGTGATGCTTTCGAAGATGTCGAGGACTGGCTCGATCAGTACGAGCGCGTCGCTGATGTCAATCACTGGACCGAGCGACAGAAACTCACCCATGCTTATTTCGCGCTCGAAAAGAGTGCTCGCACGTGGTACGAGAACAGGGAAGCGAGCTTCCACACGTGGGGCAATTTTCGGCGTCAGCTCCTCGATTCATTCGCAAGTTCGGACCGGCGCGATTACGCGCAACAACTTATTGAGGCTCGCGTACAGCAGCCGAACGAATCTGTCGTCATGTATGCGGAGGATATGGCCCGTCTGTTTCGCCGAGCTGATCCCGATATGACCGAGGCGAAGAAGGTGCGTCACCTTATGCGGGGAATTAAGGAACCGCTGTTTGCAGGCCTTGTCCGAAACCCGCCCACAACGGTCGACGACTTCATCAAAGAAGCGACTATCATTGAGCGGGCACTTCAGCAACGTTGCCGCCACTTTGATCGCCTACCCAACAACACACCAATAAGCGCCGCAGCTCAGGGTGTTGACCAGCCTTCTTTACGGGAAATGATTAGAGTCATTCTACGTGAAGAGCTGCGAGCCCTCGGCATTACTCCTACGGAGTCTCCAGTCGTTTCGGTTGCCGAAGTCGTGCGCCAAGAGTTGCGGCAAGCCTTCTCCTCACCACCTCCATGCCCTGAGGCACGTCCATTGAGCTATGCAGACGTGGTCCGACGTCCTCCCCCTTCACCGGAGGTACCGCCATTTCAGCCTCGGACCGTTCCCGTGCCGTGGTGGCAACGAGAGTCTGTGAGACGACCTCCTGTTCGCCGTACTGACTTGTGGCGCACGGCCGACCGTCGACCACTCTGTTTCCATTGTGGGGAACCTGGCCACATTGCCCGCTTCTGTCCCCATCGAGAGGCTGGGGTGGCAAGTTTTTCGCCCGCCGCTTCTCTGCGCTTTGACGACCGTTGTGCCCCGAATCGTGATCACCTGTCGACCGGCCAAGCAGCTTCACCGCGTCGTCGCTTGCAGTCCCCATCCCCTGTGCGTTACACTTCCCCAAACCGCCAGAGTTTCGCTGACGTCGTCAGGGGTGGTCGTTCCCCTAGTCCGCGCCGGGGAAACTAACGGCAGCGACCTCCGGGGGGAAGGTTGCCCAGTGTCGCGACGGCAAAAATACCCCCCACGCTACCCAAGAGGACAATACGACGACGACGAATACTACCGCCGACGACGTTGCCCGTGCCGATATTAGCATTCTCATCGATGGACATCACGTTACAGCACTTGTTGATACTGGCGCAGACTTCTCAATCATGCGGCAGGAGCTGGCCGACCGCATTCGGAAAGTGAAGACGCCGTGGACCGGGCCACACATAAGAAGTGCCGGTGGCCAGGTAATAACACCAACAGGAACATGTACCGCTCGAATTCACATCGGTGATTCCAGCTTCGTTGCCACTTTCGTCATTATCCCTGACTGCTGCAGAGACCTCATCTTAGGGATGGATTTTCTGCGAGATCACGGCGCCGTCATAAACATTCCGGGCCGTATGGTGACGTTCTCTGCAAGCCCCTATGCCGACACCACTCATGACGGGCAACATGAGCGTCTGCGACTCGCCGACGATGTGACCATTCAACCGCGCTCCTGCCGCCTTGTATCTGTCTCGTGCCGGAAGCCCTACCATGGGGATGTGATCGCGGAGCAAATTGTTGCACTATTGCTAACCCACGGCATTTCGATTGCTAGAGGCCTACTCGACATGACTCATGGGCAAGCGGCAGTCCTTCTGACGAACTTCAGCGACGAACGCCGTCACATTCAAAAGGGCACCGCAATTGCCTACTGCGACGAAGTCATTCAAGTAAAAGATTGTTTGGCTTTACAACGTCAAGACACGACCGTTCCGGCCTCGACACATTTGTCTTTCGACGTCAGCTCCACCCTGTCGCCTTCTGAGAGACAGCGCCTCTTGGAGCTGATACACCAGTTCGAAGATTGCTTTTCGACTACGTCAAAAGTGAAACAAACACCGCTGACCAAGCACCGTATAATCACGGATGATACCACGAGGCCGATTCGACAAAACCCCTACCGTGTAGCTCCAAAGGAACGTGAAGAGATTCAAAAGCAAGTGACCAAGATGCTCGAGGATGACGTGATCCAGCCTTCGAACAGTCCCTGGGCTTCACCCGTGGTCTTGGTCAAAAAGAAAGACGGCAGCTTGCGCTTCTGCATCGATTACCGCAAATTAAACCAAGTCACGAAGAAAGACGTCTACCCGCTGCCACGCATAGACGATTCGCTGGACAGGCTGCGGCATGCACGTTATTTTTCATCAATGGACCTACGAAGCGGGTATTGGCAGATAGAGGTCGATGAGAGAGATCGTGAGAAAACGGCCTTCGTGACCCTTGACGGTCTTTACGAATTTAAGGTACTTCCTTTCGGTCTGTGCTCAGCGCCAGCCACTTTTCAGCGTTTAATGGACACTGTACTATCAGGCCTGAAGTGGCAAACTTGCTTGGTCTATTTAGACGACGTCATAGTGTTCTCGGCTACATTCGAGGAGCACCTAAGCCGGTTACTCACTGTTCTTCAAGCCATACGCTCAGCTGGCCTGACGTTAAAGCCCGAGAAATGTCATTTTGGCTTCAGTGAACTGTGCTTCCTCGGCCACGTCGTCAGTCACGAGGGTGTACGACCGGACCCAGAAAAAATAGACGCTGTGGCAAAGTTCCCCACACCACCCGACAAGAAGGCAGTGAGGCGCTTCCTGGGGCTGTGCACCTATTACCGGCGGTTCATTGCGAACTTCTCTCGTATTGCTGCCCCGTTAACACGCCTTACACGAGACGATGTTCCCTTTCTTTGGGGTGAAAATGAGCAAATAGCATTTGACGAACTACGCCAGCGCCTGCAAACGCCTCCAGTTCTTGCGCACTTTGACCTGGAAGCCCCTACAGAACTTCACACCGATGCGAGCAATGTTGGTCTGGGGGCCGTACTGGTGCAGTGGCAAGACGGCTTCGAAAAAGTAATCGCTTACGCCAGTCGAACACTGTCTCGTACGGAGGAAAACTACTCGACTACCGAGAAGGAATGCCTCGCCGTGGTGTGGGCGGTTACCAAATTTCGCCCATATTTGTACGGCCGTTCATTCAAGGTTGTCAGCGATCATCATTCTCTTTGTTGGTTGACTAACTTGAAAGATCCATCTGGCCGTTTGGCGCGCTGGAGTCTTAGGCTTCAGGAGTTCGACATGACCATAATTTACAAATCAGGGAAAAGGCACACCGACGCCGACTGCCTTTCGCGGTCACCCGTAGAGCCCGCAGGTACCGATGACGCGGACGTTGACGCTGCATTTTTGGGAGTCGTCGACGCCGTCACCATTTCACAGGAGCAGCGCCACGACCCAGAGCTGCTCCCACTCATTAATTTCTTGGAAGGCCGAAGTACAGACGTCCCGCGACTCTATGCCAGGGGACTGCCGTCGTTTTGTCTGCGAAATGATGTTCTCTATAAAAAGAACTTTTCTGCCAGCGGCAGCACGTACCTGCTTGTCGTACCGATATCACTTCGCAAAGAAATACTAACAGCATGCCACAATGAAGCCACCTCAGGTCATCTAGGCTACACGAGAACACTGTCCCGACTCCGACGCAAGTACTATTGGCCAAAGCTACCCGCTGCTGTGAAACATCATGTACAAACATGCGCCGACTGCCAAAGACGCAAAGCACCTCCCGGCAAGCCTGCAGGTCTCTTACATCCAGTCGAGGTACCAGGACAGCCTTTCACCCAAGTTGGAATGGATTTCCTGGGCCCATTTCCAACTTCTACAGCCGGCAACAAATGGATCATTGTCGCAACCGATTACCTGACGCGCTACGCGGAGACTAAAGCTACGCAGCGGGGCACAGCAGCCGAAGCGGCTCATTTTTTCATCGAGAACGTCGTCCTTCGGCACGGTGCCCCAAAAGTAGTCATCACAGACAGGGGAACTGCCTTCACTGCAGAACTTCTTGACTCGGTTCTCACACTAAGTGGTACAAACCACCGGAAAACAACCGCATATCATCCCCAGACCAACGGACTGACCGAGCGGCTTAATAAGACCCTCGCAGACATGCTATGCATGTACGTCGACGTGGAACACAAGAACTGGGATCAGATTTTGCCTTACGTAACTTTCGCATACAATACCGCTCGACAAGAAACTACTCAAATGACGCCCTTCAGCTTGGTCCACGGTCGCGAAGCCACGACGACGTTGGATGCCATGCTGCCTCACGAGTGTGACGACATACCTACCGACGTTGTCGAATTTACTCAGCGCGCCGAAGAAGCTAGACAGCTTGCCCGCGTACGTATCTGCTATCAGCAAGGCCGAGATGCAAAACGGTACGATCTTCGACACAGGTCCGTTATCTACACTCCCGGCGATAAAGTATGGGTTTGGATACCCATACGCCGTCGTGGACTTTCTGAAAAACTGCTAAGACGGTACTTTGGGCCATACAGAGTGATTCGACGCCTGAGCGACGTGACCTACGAGGTCGTTCCTGACAGTGAGAGTAACTCCAGTCGCCGCAAGCACTTACCCGAAGTGGTGCATGTGGTGCGGATGAAGCCGTATCTGTCGAACTAAGTTTCGTTTGTTCTTTTCTGTTGTTTTTTTGTGGTTTTGTTTTGCGTGTCTTACTCTGTGCCATTTGTACGCCGCCCTCATATGCTTAAGTTACGCATCGGGACGATGCTTCCTTCGGAGGGAAGCAAATGCCGCGCCTGTACTCTGATGAAGAGGAGGTATATGCGAGCAGGCACGCGCGTTTCTATCAAGGCGCGGTGAAGAAGAAGAAGTCGCGGCAGCGCGCTGTATTAAAAAAGGCGACCTCCTGCTATTCCTCTTGATCAGGGCTGTGCGACCTCTGTTTCTGACGTTGCGACAATATTAAATCTATTTGCTTGCCATCATTGAAGGGCAGCTGCTACATGGTTCCTGCTCTTGTCTGGAAAGAGTGCACACCGCTTCCCATTTTAAACATGGTAGTTGCCATATGCTGCTCACATTGTCATTTCACTGATGTTGAACTGCATTGTGGTATTCTGCTTGGTCATTCGTAGCAGTGGAGTTCATGTGCCCATTCGGAATCTAATACCCTTCCATGGCCTCTGAGATTGGGGTTGCCCAACCTTTGAGGCCATGTCCTACCAATGCCTTTCACGATTCTTTGCTATGGTTGGGCACATGTGCAGAGTTGCTGGGAAAAAGATGGATTGTCATGCCTTCATTGATATCTGCCACCGGTTGACACGCGTTTATGATTGACGGGTTATGATTGGTTGCCTTCCTGTGAGCATGCACACACATTCTCTTCTTCCGTGTCTGCTACTCTGCAGCCTTTGAGATGATAGTCGATGTTTGTGTTGTCCTTTTCATTGTGCACTGTGCAACCATTGTGGAGACAATGTTCAAGACTTGCAAGTGGCATGATGTTGCAATTTGCTCTCCTCTTCCATTTGACTTCTTGCTGATGCTGCTGAACTGCATGTGCCTTGTGGCTTCATTAAATCCAGGCTGCAGTGCTAAATTTCTTCAACAAATGGTTTGTTGTGAACACATCCTAATAGAACAAAACAGCTTTTGTTCAATCTGGGATTGGGGAAATTGAGGCTGAAATGTACGGGCAAGCACCATCAGTTTCTTGCAATGTTTGTGGCCCTGTAGTAAATCGGTGATTCTCTGGTCAGCCAGCTTTTTTCTCCCTTTTAAGCTCAAGTTTTTAAGTTTAAACATTTTAAAGTTTTTAGATGAAACAGGTTTCTTAAACAAACATTAAAGTAATGATCTTCGTTTCTTGAAGCACTTTCACAAGTTATATATTTTCACCTTGTGCATGGTGCATCTTAGCCTTAGTTGCTTTTGCGCCATAAAACCTCACTTAACTAACTTTCTCTCTGTATTTTTTTAAGAAGACACTTTATGACTAATTCTGGATCTATAACATAAAATTAAATACAAAATGCAATCCAAAATAAGAATAGGTAATCTTATATGCATGCTTTAAAATAGTGTAGCATCACTAAAATTTCACTTTAAAGGGTCCCTGAAACGGTTCGGACAAATTTTGTAGACATGTAGGGTACAGCTACAGTAAAACATTCGCGTCATAATTTAAGAGAAGCGTCTCATATTAAGAGAGCTACGGACAATTACAAGTTGCCCTCCTCCCTAGCCATGCATTTCCTCCTCAACTCGTTCACCGAGGGATCAGGGCTAAGCTCCGCCTTCGCTGGCTCTACGTCATGTTGTGACGTACGTTGTCGTCTACTTCCGGTTGTCTTGGAGCCAGCGTGCGAAGGTTCTCCAACCTCTCCGCTAGCCGCCCGGCCGTCGATCCCCAGCGAGAGCGATCAAGCAGCGTGCGTTGCGAGCGTTCTGTCACAGCGCCGAGCGTGTCCGGTATTCCGGTAACTACAGGCGAGCTGGGTGTTTTGACGGATAGCCAGAGGCATAAACTAAAGCCCCTCCATACCGCTGTGATGAAGGAGCTTCGTAGACGTATGTGAGTGGCCTGATCGGCATGCGCGGTCCAGCCATCTGGTGGCGCGGAGCTTAACCAGCCAAGTACAGAGCTAATATTCCTGTAACCAAGTGTAAAACATTTTAAACACATAAAAAGACGTGTTCAAGATTACGCTCCTGCAAAAAAGTTGAGCCAGCAGCAAAGTAGAAAAAACTTGGTTACTGCTATATTAGCTGTGTGTTTGGTTGAGCTTTGTGCCGCCAGGTGGCTGCACCGTGCAAGCAGTTCACGTTTGCCCCTCCGTTCATCACGTAAAACGTGGTAAAACGGCCAGTACACTTGCGCTTGCGTTTACCCGAATACCGGCCAAGGTAAATTCTATTGTGGCAATCCTTCGACGTGAAGTGACGGCTGCAAACACGTAGATGCTGGTGCCATTTGGATACCGTCAGTTCGATGCGCTGCAGCCACTCCGCTTGTCTGCTGCCACGCAGCGGGGCACGATGTCGCAGCTTGACATGTCGCCGATCGCTACGTTTGCAGCCCACAACGCAAGGGCGAACCATGGTGCTTGCGAAAAGAAAGAACAAGACCAACACTGACCGTGCAGCTCTCGTCAACACGGAGCACGTTTTAACACAAGCAGACGACACTTGCTGTGGACCGGAAATGCTTTTAGTGTAGTGATACATGTCCTTGTGCATTCTCTTTCGGTTACTTTCTTTTCATATAAACAAATTAACTAACATCTAAACTATTACGAACAACATTTGTTCACCATAATGGTAGAAAAATTATCAATGACGCGCCCTTGGCAGCCAATCGGATAGCTGGCCCAGTGACGTGTTATGGTCAAATTGCGTCACTTGGTCACAAAACAATTGGAGTGCTGCGATCGGTAGCGATGTACCTTTTTAAAACCTTATAATCAATTACACGCTTTACGTGGAGCGCTTAGATGCGTCAATTAATGATCAGAAGGACCTACTTTAACGACTCAGTACGTTTGTACAAAATCGTCAAAATCGTTTCAGGGTCCCTTTAAAGTTTGTGGCCCCGTGTTGGGCGCCAGTGTAGGGGACGGTGCGGCCCCACAGTCAGCAGGCCTAAGTCTTGGCCAGCGGTCCCAAGTCTTGGCCAGCAGCATCCAGCTACGGCTCGTGCCACTGCTCATGCACTTCTTGTCCTCTTCCAGCACTAGTCTCAGTGTCGCGGATCACGGCGGCAGTTCCCGCAAGTTTTTTAATGGAGTAGGGTATTTCATTCCAGATTTCTGTACCAACAATTGATCAAGCACATAGACTGTATACGTTGAGAGTGTTTGTTAAGTTAAATTTTTTACGCCTATGTCACTGCCACGACCGACCAGAGAGCACGCACTCAAATGCAATGCATTGGCTCAGGAGCATATGAACGAAGAAACTTGCTCTGCTAACCACTCTATATGTTTTGTATGCATAACAAGCACTATGAACTCATGGAAGGCGTTGGTGCATTCTAAGGCCAACATTTATTCCAAGCATTCTGCAGGATCAGTTCAGTAGAAGACAACAAGAGTAGGTAACCTGAAAAAAAAAAAAAAAGGAAAGTTGACTAAGACCCTATAAACTGCATTACTATCATTCAGTTAAGTTACTGCAGATAACTTGCATTCTTGAATTATAAGAAAAAGAATGGTATTTTCATTTTGGATGTGGATAGTATGAATTAAGTACCACAAATTCTTCCAAAGGTAATTATGATCGTGAAATACATATCACAACTCATCTGCTTGAGTCTTGATGAGCCAATGTTGAATGCAATGAAATTTGTTCCTTCAGGAAAATTCTGTACAGTGGTGCATACTTTAAGGCCATGATGTCGACACTAGGAAGTCTTGTGAACTACATCTTGAACCTCTAACTATTCATTCTAACAGAACGCATTATCACGGAAAACATCCATCACCAGTGAGCGACAATCATCCTTGACACAGAGCAATGCGATGAATGGCGCCAATACTGAGTATGGCGTGAGTATGGCTGACCGCAACTCTTCTTCACAAGAAGTGGCACACGGGAAGTTCCCTGCTTGGCTTGACCTGCACGTGTGATGCCATAACTGGCCATTCCCAACGCAAATGTAGTCTGCACATTTAACTGCTTAGCACGTAGCAGCACATTGGCAGTGTCTCCGTGGCTTGGCAAGCACTTCCGATGCAACAATACTGACTTTTGGGCTTTTGCTACGGATGCATGGAAAGCAGTGTAAGCACATTGGATAAGGAAAAGGAAAGGGATGAAGAATACACGATGGCATGCTCAGATGCAATTCGCAAGTCCAGTCTGACTAGGTGAAGAAACTTATTAAAAGGACAATAAAGAGAAAGTGTTTGTTATTGAAATGTAATTCAATAATACAGCTCATAGTTACTCTTGCAATGAGAAGAGGCTTGGTAAGCCCTAAAAAACGCAACAATGAAAAACGGGTGGCGACACCACCTTGAATTTTTTGCACCAGCCCACCATGATGTCTTGGATTTTGATGGAATCTGCTCGGGCCTGCTTATTGTTTTAATAGTGAAGATAGACTATGTTCTGTTCTAAAAGAGCCAGAAGCTGAATTTTGCAAGTTTCAGCATTTACAGAGCCACAATTGCCGAAGTGCGACATGAATACCTTTAACTGTAGGTGTCTCGTAGTATGTGAACTTGGGTGCAGGCAAGCTGGCCAGTTAACCCTCGTATGCTACCTGTAGGCAACAAGGCTGCCAGAGTCGAGAACCTCAGTATGCAATGAACAAGGGAAACCAAGGGGCTCAATTCACACACAACCACATAAAGCCGGTGTAATTTACT
The DNA here is from genome assembly GCF_013339745.2 of Dermacentor silvarum. NCBI lineage: Eukaryota > Metazoa > Arthropoda > Arachnida > Ixodida > Ixodidae > Dermacentor > Dermacentor silvarum. Next base: position 149,233,514 of record NC_051159.1, on the reverse strand, counting down.
TTTTCTTTTAAATGATATAGGTCGCTAGTTGTGTTTCTGTTCACGCCTGTCATTCTTGCATCCTTTTGAATGTAAGAGCCACAGCGCTTTCTCTTGTAATGTGCACCATTAGGAAGTAGTGCTGAATGGCTGAGCAAGCATGTTGCAATATGATTAGTATTCTACTTCTTGTTCATTCGGTTGCCTTTGCTTGAGGGAAACTGTCGTGTGGCATCAAAGGGGGTATGCATGTGTGCTGTCTGCCTGCTTTGTCTTCTGGTCTGTATAAAGCTGTGCTTCTATTTCTTTTCGCACTGTTTTGAAGATATTTTCAATCTGCACTCTATTCTTTCGAAAACTGTCTTGGAGATTTTCCTTGAAATTAGTTGGGGCGCGATAATTATGTGGGGAAAATTTTTGGAGGAAAAGTTCTAGGTTCTAAAGAGAAGTGGCTGTAAGTTGCAGTTCTCATGCCAGCCACACTGTATTACTGCCCAGCAACATCAGCTTTTGTAATAGGAGCACAGGTTCTACATTAGCTGAAATTGCAAAGGCCTTTTAGTGACTCCATTTGCAGACAGCTGAACCTAAAGAAACTCCGTGATTCTGGGCTGACATATTCAGTCAGTAGCCGCATTTACATTAACACGACAACGGTGCATTGCATTAATGTGCCAGGAGAGTAGATTGAAACGGGGAAATAAACCTGTGTGGTGCATTCAAACACCGCTGCTGACGTGACTCTCCCCCATTCACTGACGAAAAGCACTCGCCGGAAGCAAGCCCCGGCTTGTTTCAGACGAAGGGGATGCACCACATGTAAACGTGCCTAGTGTCAACACTGACATCGCTTATCGCTAGTCATGTCATCACTGTCGACACTGGCGTCGACCTTAACTTGAAACGAACTATGTTGCTTTTATAACGCCCTGTGATATCGTCTACCCCCGTTTGTTCTCTGATCCACACCGCTCTCTTCCTGTCTCTTAACGTTACTCCTAGGATTTTTCGTTCCATCGCTCTTTGTGCGGTCCTTAACTTGTTCTCGAGCTTCTTTGTTAACCTCCAAGTTTCTGCCCCATATGTTAGCACGGGTAGTATGCAATGATTGTACACTTTTCTTTTCAATGACAGTGGTAAGCTCCCAGTCAGGATTTGGCAATGCCTGCCGTATGCACTCCAACCCAATTTATTCTTCTGTAAATTTCTTTCTCATGATCAGGGTCCCCTGTGAGTAATTGACCTAGATAAACATATTCCTTTACAGACTCTAGAGGCTGACTGGCGATCCTGAATTCTTGTTCCCTTGCCAGGCTATTGAACATTATCTTTGTCTTCTGCATATTCATCTTCAACCCAATTCTTGCACTTTCTCGATGAAGGTCCTCAATCATTTGTTGTAATTCCTCTCCATTGTTGCTCAATACGACAATGTCATCTGCAAACCGAAGGTTGCTGAGATATTCGCCGTCGATCCTCACTCCTAATCCTTCCCAGTCTAAGAGCTTGAATACTTCTTCTAAGCATGCAATGAATAGCATTGGAGAGATTGTGTCTTCTTGCCTGACCCCTTTCTTGATAGGTATCTTTCTACTTTTCTTGTGGAGAACCAAGGTAGCTGTGGAATCCTTGTAGATATTGCTAAGATATTTACGTAGGCCTCCTCTACTCCTTGATTACGCAATGCCTCTATGACTGCTGGTATCTCTACTGAATCGAATGCCTTTTCATAATCTATGAAAGCCATATAGAGAGGTTGATTGTACTCCGCAGATTTCTCGATTACCTGATTGATGACATGGATATGGTCCATCGTAGAATATCCCTTCCTGAAACCAGCCTGTTCTCTTGGTTGACTGAAGTCAAGTGTTGTCCTGATTCTATTGGAAATTATCTTGGTGAATATTTTATACAATACTGAAAGCAAGCTAATGGGTCTGTAATTCTTCAATTCTTTAACGTCTCCCCAAACTGTGGTAGAGGGACACAAAGACAATCAATGCCGGTGTTAGCTGTCCATGTGCAACTCGGACACTTCATAAACTGCAATAACCTCGCTGCTTCCGAATCGTATTTGACAGTGGTTGCACGCACCGACCGTGTGCTCGGCTGCCATTTGCTGTCATTATCACTGGCTGGCACAAGCAGATGACAGTTGCTACAGCAATTTTCAAAGGTGCTATGTTTATTTGAGGGAAAAAAAAATTATTTTTGATGACCAATGTCGGGGTGCAAGCATTATGCGAGTATATACGGCATACTAATTTCAAAGAGTTCATAGCTGAATGTATCATCCACACCCTCTGATAACCACTGGCATTATTGGCAAGGCTACAAGCGCATCCTGCAAAAACCATGTATGTATTGTTAGGCCATGTTCGTGTTGCGAAGGACATGTTTTTGCACACAGTGGCAATGATCCCTGGTAGCATGCACACTGATGCTGCTGTCGGCAAGAATGGGTACTAGCGCTTTATCAGCGACTGCACACGTCGCAGAATTGAGCCATCACATGTGACAACTGTGGCTCTCCTCTACAATATGGTGAGATCCAAACACAAATTCTAAATTTTACATTGCTTGCTCAAACCATTGCTAGTCATATCAGTGGTTATCAGGTGGCACAGACAGTACTTGCAGCCACCCTCATGTTGCTATTGCCACCTGCCATTGTTGTACTTCCTGCTGGTGCTGCCCTACCGAACTGTCAGTGTTATCAGGCTCTCACTCTTGTGCACAAGGTGCTTTTTGTATCTGACACTTGGTGAAAGTTGTAGCAACGGTGAGGTGTCTTTGTAAATCGGGGTTTTGCACAGGTAACGTGGACAGTGTGGTACATTCTTGAATCTATGTGAGCGTTAGCGATTGCTTTGGAATGTATGAGGATGCATGTACACCAATTTGACTTCAGTCGTGAGATGATTGACAGCTGTGCGGTCCACGTCATGTCTAGAAAGGCAAGTAACACTCAAGTCACAAGTATGTGCAAAAAAGTTAGTCTTGACTTGGACTTTTGGCAGTGTCCAATAACAAGTTATAGGCAGCAGTTGTTTGCATATCGCCTTGTTTTGTTGTGCAGCTAAAAGATGACTGCAAGTTCAACAAAGCATGACCCTCTGTTTTTCTCTGTACGCAGTCTCTCGGCTTGCAGATTTCAGTGCTGAGTGCTGCCTCCCTACTGCCTCGTGATGAAGCCAGCAATCTGTCCCTGCGCTGCTTCTCAATGCTTCGCAACTTCCTGACTGTGCCCAATACCGGTGCACCTTTGACTCTGTCAGAGGAAGCCAAGCAGTGTGTGCTGTTTATGTGCAACATGCACCGTGCAGCTGACGTCTTGGGACTGGTGGTGGAATCTGTCGAAGAGCTGCAGGTGAGTGTCGGTAGCTGCATCGGCTGGGTAGTCCAAGCCAGCCACTGGTTCTGTTTGTTTCAACGCCACATTCATGGCTATCGCCGCCAAACAGATTCACCTATCTGTTTTACAGCACGTGGGGCGTAGTGCCGTTGGTAGAGTACTGCCCGCTTTTAGTAGGCAATAATCCAAACATACCGCCATTCACTGCTGCTGGCAGTGCAATTTGAGCGCCACGTTTTGCTTCAGCGGCATGTGGCGTCGCGCATCGGCTCTATTTTGTTTCGGTTTCCCGTCGCCGTCTTAAAACAGTACGCAATACGTGTCTCTGGCTGCTGTAGCGCCACCAGCTCTACGCTCGTCGGCATCTCGTGCAACGATTTGCACAACGCTTCACCTACGTAGATGTCAACTACAGTTGAGTCTGTTAAATCCTTTAGTCACTTCGGATCGTACCTTTTTTCGGTTAGTACGTTTTTTCTCAAGTTTTTTTCCAGAATGTATAACGAGGTTCTACTGTACTTGGTGGGAAAGATGGGCGCCATACTTCAGTTTGCAGTAAAGATGGCAACTCCTCTTTGTCCTACATTGCAGAACAAGCAGACACCGGTCAAGCAGCGTCGAGTGCGCTTCTGTGTCGAACGGCGGCCTTGCAATCCTGAGATGGGATTGCAGGTGCTCCGGCAACTGTTGGAGTCTCCCCACCTGCAGATGATGTTGCTCAAGCATCACACTGTGCCCCTGTTCGACACCTGGAACGTCCTCTTGCGTATTGCTGTGAGCATCTCCTCTTGCTTGCTTTTCGTGGCTGTGCTGTGTGCTATGTAGGTGTTCCGGGCCACCATCTGCTATTCTATGCCACTTTTTTTGCCTCAAGGAGCCATCTACAACTTCATTTAGATATTATGATTCAAAGTAGCATTCGTTCCTAATACAGTTGTCCAACTTACGCTTAGTACATTTGCTGCTCATTATTGGATGCTGCCGCAAACAAGAACAACCTATGTCTAGTGGGCATTCCGTTACAGGTTGCTGAAGTGGCTAAACTCATGCTTTTGTTAACTCCCTTTTTGCAAATTAGATATTGGCTTTCTGTCAAGCATTTTTTGCATTGTATTATTTAACCTTCATTAGTGCCATTAGTGTTCTGTGTTTTTCTGTTGTTCTTGCTGCAAAGCTGCGTGTCGTAACTTTTTTTGCACTGTTTATTTATTTATTTTGTACATACGATAGGGGACTTTAAAAACAAGTTAAAAAGAAACAGTGTAAATATGACGTATAACTTCCTATCGAGACTATAGTAATATTGCTATTTGCTCAGTTCTTATGAGATATCCCTCTGTATCCACTTCATAACACATCATGTTTACATCTCGCGTGTGGTTTGTCTTTTCTAGGACTCGTTGAAGGACTTGCTCTCCATCTCCAACGGCAGAATGGTAGCTCAAGGCGAGATGATGACGGCCTTTGACTTGTTTCTCCTCCTCACGTACCTCCTTCAGGGCCAGAAACACCCCGTAAGTAATCCTCGTTTTATGGGGAAAATATCTGCGTTTTTGAAATCCACACACAGATGTTTTTGCAAGTTATAGGTCGTGTATGGGTAGGGTAATACTGTGCTATTTGCGCCATTTTGATACTTAGGCAAATTGCTGGAATCAAATTCCACCGAAAGCAACTGAAGTTGTGCCACGCTGCACCAGAACAGCTTTGGCTTGGGCAGGCGTCTGCGAAAGATATCTGGTGTGGTGCAGAGCGTCGTCGTCGGTCTCGTAGCGCACGTAAAAGTAGCTTTTGTATTCTGGCTGCCAGTGGGCGCAAACATCCATGCCCCTTTAACCCCTGTGAATAAAGGTAAAGGTAGCGGTATTCTTTTATTTTGCCCCCCAAGCTGTCAAGCGAGGGCAGGCAGAGAGTTCTGGAGGCTTATCCGTGCTTAGATGTTAGTGGAGTGGAGTCATTACAGGTGCTCTTGATCGCGGTGACTGCGAATTCTGGTATCACGTTGACCACGTTACTGTACAATGCGATTGCCAAGATCAAAAGCGCAAATTGAGAGGGCGAGTGGCGATGGGAGTCTGAAAAGGAGAGGCCAAGAAAGGAGGAATTTGGCGCCCTTTACCTTATTGAGGGTGTTTGCACAGAATCGCTCAACATGACCTCCATGATCTAGGTGCTTCCGAGTGGCAAAGCAAAGTCAGTCATGTGTAGAGCAGGATTTGAGCTAGATTGTGCTCTCACATTACTTAAAAATGTCTTTGAATTAAACACTGTGGTTTTCATTCACCTTACCTTTTCCCTTTCTTGTATTGGAAAACACCTACAGTCACTTCACCAGCACTTAATGCAAAAATAGTATGAAAATGCCTTTACGATGCTGTTAAACACTTCTTTAATGCTGCAGAATGCAAGGTTTTTGTGACTGTTACGCCACTTAATTATAATAACGCTCTAAATTAAAATTTACCTGCTCCAGACTACTCCAAAATCTCAATTTGTCTGCTCTGATCTGCTCCAACAGTTGCTATAAAATGACTTGGAGCATTCCCACCTCTGTTTGTGGCACTTCTGGCTTTTGTCTCAGTCTTGTTTACGAGTACATAGGACTCCTTTGTTTAATATACATTGCATTTTGCCAATGATTTTCTATGCTTTGCCAAAGAATTCTCTTGGGCGTAAAAATCCAAATTTTGGACACTTTCTTCCTGCAGACATCTAAAGAATTGCCACATAGTTCCCTGTGCTTTACTATAGCTAATTTATTTGTTGAGCCGCATGTCATTCATCAGTGCATTGGCCTTCTAGCTATTAAGGAAACTTTTTTGCATACACTGCTAGTTAACGTATGCATCTTGCACTAGGGCAGTGTGACACGGACATTGTGACACTGACAGAAATGGTGAACATGCACTGTAAACTGTCAAATTACTGTTCACAATTACTTTAGCTTTTTTTCGACAAAGTACTACTACATGACAGTTATTTGCAGAAATGCCTTGTTTAATAAATATTGTGGCAGTATTTTAGTTGGTTTACATGATGACTATGACTACACCCAGGTGACAAAAGAGGAGTTCATGGCAATATCAACATTTGAGTGCCAGATGGAGTGGATACAGGAGCGCCTGTTGCCAAAGGTGTCGGGTCAAACTGGGAGACGTCGGGAGTTGTCTGTCCAAGTGGTCAAGGTAAGCTTGGTGGTTTCTTTTATAGCTACAGCTGTCGTGGGACTTTTAAAACAAAAGGCAAACTGCAACGAACTTTTCCCTTAGTGAAAAATGGTTATAAATGAGTAGTACAGTCAGATCTCGTTATTTCAAGCACGCCTAATTCGAACTTCCGGTTTGTTCGAACTGACGCTGTGGTCCCGTCAAAGTGATGTGTATTGCTATGGGCAAAAACGCCCGGTAATTTGAACGCGAAAGCATTTGCAGCAGTTAATTTGAACATACGGCGCCTCGACAATGCCTTCAGCGGCGTGCCAAATTACGTGGCGGCGCCTCCGACCGGCATTGCTCCGACACCGCCATAGAGCAAAAGCCTAGGAGAGACCCTCAACGCTAAACGGAGAGAAAGAAAACGAAAAAAAAAAAAAAAAAACACGGCGGAAATTTTACTCTTGACGGTGAAACGTCGCGCCGGAACACGCGTGTACGAGCCGACGTCTCAGCCAATGCTGCGGCTGCGGCGCAGAGAGAAGCAACGGCAGAGGCCCAGTCCGCCCAACTTCCCCGATAACGGCAGAAAACGAAACTTCGGGGAGGCCAAACGCAGCAGAAAGATGTGAGGATGTTTAAACAGCACCTTAGCTGATAATACAGATCCCTGCGCATGCAGAGATTTTCAGCGAAGCAATGCCATTTGTTAAATTGAATGATGTGGATGATTAGTTGCACAAAAGTGAAGGTGCCTCCAAAAGGTTATCATTTCAGATCACAGCTGCTGTATAATTATGAACCTAGGGATGTGCAAATATTCAAAACTTTAGAATAACGAATTAAATATCGTCCTATTTCATTCAGTCCTTGAATTGAATAGTTGCTATTCAATTGGGTCCCGGAATTGAGTAGCCGCCGTACAGTAGAACCTCATTGATACGGTGCCACTTCGTACAATCTTCAGGCGCCAACATTCACGATCGAGAACACAAAAAATGACCCAATACAGTTATGCTTCTTTTTTACTGGTGAATAAGTTTCCAGAACTCTCTTTTGGCACCAATGTTCAGTACAGTTCAGCCAAACTGTGATCATATATGTTTCACGGCTGCTAGATCCCATGTGAACAAGGCGTGGGGCTTGCGTGATCGAGAGCGGTTAGCACCCGCCACGGCAGCTTCCCCGCAGTACTTACCTGCCCGTGTCACGTGAAAATGTCAGCACACATTTGGTTTTCTCTTCTCGTACCAACAAATCTCCTTGCGGGTCGTTGCACATAGCATTCACAGCTATGCGATAAGCATCTTTGCCTAACAGTTTCACTGTGCGTGTGGCGTAGTGCTGTTGGAAGTGTACTGCATGCTTTTAATCGACAATAACCCAACTGCGCCACTGTTCACTCTCAATGCACGTCGGCGTCTCGTGCCGCAACAATTTTCACCGAGCAGGCACATCAAAACTTCCCGCCAAAATATTCACCCAAAGAAACTGCTGAGCCAGGTCGAATTTGAGGAGCGCAAACGTAAGCTTTCCGAAGCCGCTAAAACGACAACGCACATCTCGGGCCGCTCGAGCCCCACGAGCATGTGCGGCCTCTTATGCTACAAGTATTCCTGCAAAACTTCACGGATGTCAAGTCTGCTGGTTTTCTTTGTGTTTTTTTTTTAACTTCAGGTCTTGTTTTCATCAGCATAGTATTAAGCATGAAATGCTTTGAAAAACTAAAGTTAAACATTGATATAACGAAGTCGGTGAAACCGGCAATTTGCTACATTATATAGAAATTTTGTTACATTGAAATTCAACCTTTTATGCAAATAAGTAGTCGCCGATAAATTTTTCTTGCATGGAAGGGACTGGAAAATATGTCTAATTATCGGGCAATAGGAAAAAGCAAGTTTGAATCTGAAAAGAATTCATTTTGTTGAATTTGAGAGTTGGACGAAAGATACCGTTTCAGCGATGTCGACGATATCTTCACATCGGTGGTATGAAGCAAAGCCAGCCATTCGTTCGCGTTCACTTCGCTCCCATGGCTGATGGTGTGTCTCACAGTGGGGCAACGCTATCATCAATAGCGTTGGCAGTGGGGAGTGCATGAAGCTTTGTCTGCCTTTCTGAACATGCTTTGTCTGTCTCCAAAACGTGATATTACACTTCCAATACTAAACACGCGGGTAGACAGTGCACATGATCCCACGCTATCTCGGCTCGCCCACTCTTTGCACATGAGGCAGGTTACCTCTAAAACATGGTGCGCGGGCTGCGTATGCACACATCCACACTATAAAGAGACTCGCAGCAACCTGTTCCCTCCCCTTGCTTGAACGCATTACTGCGAGCTCTCACCTCCCCCTTTTCCCCTTGCTTGCTCTGGAAGACTGCGCTTGTTAAGCCACCATTCTTCTGAGCTCACCCTCATACCCAAAGCATACAGCAGCGTGCAGGGAGCGATAGGATGTTATCGCACTTGGACTTTACACGGAACATGACGCTGCTCCGCTTCAGCGGTCCCTCTTGGTCGCACAGAGGTGCATTTGCCACTTTTAATTCAACCATTTGACCATGTTCATCTGCGGAAGCCTCCATTTATTGTCTCGGTATTCTTTTGCGGCAGCAGCAAAATTTCGTTTCATTGAAATTGTTTATAGACGCACTTCATTATATTGAGCTTCTGAATACATGCTGTTCTATGACTAGAAGTTACAAAAAGTTAAATACTTCGTTATTATTATTATTATTTAACAATACTGCCGATCTCACAAGAGATCATAGCAGGGAGGGCATACATATGAATTCGAAAGAAGTACAATCAAGTCATTTGTACCATGCAGAACGCTGAAGTAATCACTACATGAAGATCAGGAGTAACAATGCGACAAGTAGCAATGCGACAAATCACAACATGGCTGCAAATTAGGACAATTGCAATGGTAGCGTGTGCAATGATGCAATCAGGTTATTGAAACACAAAATCCGGGTACAGGTTAAAAAAAAAATTACAGAAATTGCTCAGCCTGTACATCTATTTCCACCATAGTTAGGAACATATCTAAAGAGAATAAACATCTTTAATGTATAAATGCAGCTTTGGAGAGGCGTCCTCATTCCAGGATGCCTTGAGCTCGGGCCGCGTCCTGGGCCCTCGCAATCAGCCGTTGCTGATCTTCGAGGTCGGAGCTGGCCAAGGCTCTCTCCCAAAGCTCGTTGGTGTGGTAGGGGTTCGGAGGATTGAGTGGTGCCTCTCTGCAGCCCCCTACTATGTGCCTGAGGGACCCGGGCTCTGCGCAGAAGCGGCATTGCGGAGAGAATTGTGTAGGGGCTATGAGGTGGTTTCTGGTTGGGTGGGGAAATGTGTTAACCTGTAGAGCTCGGAGGAATCGCTCCTGCTCTCTAGGTAGTGACTTGTGTGGGGGTGCATATGTTCTGCGGGTTAGCTTGTAGTGTTGTGTGATGTCTTGGTATGAGACTAGAGGGTGCATACGCTCCGGTTCAGATTCTTCGGCGTCGGCTCGGTGGGTCAAATCTCGAGCCACGTGGTTGGCGACCTCGTTGCCAGGAATGCCGTGATGAGCTGGCGCCCAGATGATTATGACTGATCTGGTTGGCGGCTTTTGATTAATTATCTTGAGCGTAGTGGCATGAATTCTTCCGCTAGCGAAGTTGCGGCACGCCTGTTGGGAGTCGGTAACTATGACTTCAACCTGTGTTTGGGCGAGCGCGAGGGCTATGGCCGCTTCCTCGGCTTGGAGGGGATTGTATCCGGTGAGCGAAATGCTGCTCCGATGTTTTTTGTTGACGATTACGGTGGCTGTTGTGTCTGCGCGTCTGGGGTAAGACCCCGCATCCGTGTAGGCTGTAGAGGGCACAGTCCCGTATCGCTTGTGTATGGCCCGAGCCCGGGCCTCCCTTCGCTGTGCGTGGTGCACTGGGTGCATGTTGCGAGGTAGAGGAGGTACGGTGATGTTGCTCCGGATGGCATGGGGTAAGCTAACAGTCTGAGGCGGCGGATGGCTGAGAGGAGCAGATAGCCCCAGGCGTAAGAGGATGGACCTCCCCGCTTCCGTAACAGCCAACCTTGTTCGCTGGCTGGATAAATGTGCCTCGATCAGCTCCTCGGCCGTGTTGTGCACGCCTAGTCGTAGTAGGCGTTCTGTGGACGTACTGATCGGCAGGCCCATCGCCTGCTTATATGCCTTTCTGATCATATCTAAAGATGAAGCGTTAGTAATGCAAGGACTAAGTTGGTTCCATTCCCTTATGGTTTGAGGGAAGTATGAATATTTGAAGCAATTTGAGTTGGAAGTGTATTCATTAAGTGTTTGAGAGTGCCTGTAACGTGTTGATCTAGAACGATTGTATGAAATTAGTCTAGACGTGTCAATGTTTATGTCACCATGGATTAACTGAAACAAAAACTTTAGTCTTGCTAGTTTTGCCCGACTTTGCAGTGTTAATAACCCAGCTTTATTTAGTAATTCAGTCGGAGAATCCGTTACCTTGTATTTATTATATATAAACCTTACTGCCTTCCTCTGCACCCCCTCCATTTTTGCTATAAGTTCCTTTGTGTAGGGGAACCAAACAATATTGGCGTATTCTAGCACTGGTCTAACAAGCATTTTGTAGGCCAACAGCTTCGTATCTGGGGGTGCGAGACGAAGGCGTCTTCTCGAAAAGAAAAGCCGCTTTAATGCACTTGAAGTTACATTGTTAACGTGGGTTTCCCATCGAAGATCATGCTTTAAAGTGATGCCTAAATATTTATGCTCAAATACACGTGTGAGAGGTGTGTCGTTAATAACGTAAATAAAATCAGATATTTGTTTCTTTCTAGTTACGGTAAGTGTTAGATTTTTTAGCATTTAAGATCATCTGCCACTCCTGACACCAAGAGAAGACAGATTCTAGGGCATTGTTTAGTATATGGTGGTCATCATCGGAATTAATTTCACGGTATAAAATACAATCGTCAGCGAATAGACGGATGTTAACATGTAATCTGGAAGGCAAATCGTTTATGTATATTAGAAATAAAACAGGGCCCAATACACTGCCCTGGGGCACTCCCGATGTAACAGGTGCAAAAGTGGAATCTTCGTTATGATAATGGACAAACTGCGAACAGTCAGTCAGATAGTTTTCTATCCATTTAACAATTGGGCTTTCTCCTAGTGTACACTGAAGCTTCCTAATTAGTTTTTTGTGTGGTACACGATCAAAAGCCTTGGAGTAGTCCAATAAAATTAAGTCTGTTTGTCTTCTATTATCTAGACTTTGTGATATGTCGTGTGTTAGTTCTAGTAGCTGAGTGACTGTTGAGAGACCGCATCGGAAACCGTGTTGATATGCAGAAAGGATAGATTCCTGTTCTAGGTATGTGTTTATGTGTTTAAGTACTGCGTGTTCGAGAAGTTTGCATATGGTCGAGGTTAAGGAAATGGGCCTGAAATTAGATACCTCTGATGTGCTACCAGATTTATGCACGGGGATGATTTTAGCAGTTTTCCACTCGGCAGGAAGTGAGCACGTTATTAATGATTTATTAAAGATGTGGCATAGATATTTAGCATTCCACTCAGCATATCTCTTAAGAAATAGATTAGGTATATTATCGGGTCCAATCGCTTTCTTCGTGTCAATATTTAACAAAAGGTTTAACAGGCCTGGTTCTGTGATTGTGAGCGGCTCGATAGGCGTTCGGCCACTTGATACTACGTGCGGAAGTTTTCCATCATCAAGGTTAAATACTGACTGAAAATAACTGTTAAAGGAATTTGCGGAGTTTCCATTATCACTGGAAGCGGCGGGGCTGTCATGGTGTTTAGGGTTAAGGTAGTGCCAAAATTATGTGGCGCGCTTTTCAAAAAGTTAGGAAGAGTTTTAGAAAAATAGGTTTCCTTAGCTGCCTTAATTATTGATTTCATATTTGTAATTGATGCGTTAAGCGTATGTCTGTTTACGTGCATAGGCTTTAGCTTGAGGGCTTTACGTAGCCGTTTTACTTTTCGTTTAGCTTGGATTATTTCGCGTGTTTCCATGGATTTGTTATTTTTCTTTTTTTCGTCTTGATTGGCACGTAATTTTGAAGGCTGAAAAATACAATGTCTGTGTATTTTTTCCACAAAGCGTCTATATCTATGGAAACGTCCATAGTAAGCTCTTGAAAGGTAGCATATTCAGAACTGAGATGACCGATAATACTGACGCCATCAGCATTTGAAAAATCATAAAACGTACTACACTTTTCAACGACATAAATAGGGGTTTCTGTGTGGACGGTGCAATGTGTTATTTCGTGGTCCGATATGCCTTGCAGAATTTGTAACTTTATGTTTTCAAGTGGAAAGTGATGACTGAGAAATGTCAGATCAAGAATATTTGATGTAGTTCCCTTAGTGCGTGTGGGCTGGGGAACTATCTTATCTTGAGAATTTCGTTATAGTGCAGTTCAGTATAGCAAGGTTTAACTGTATTTCAACAATTCGATCCATATTCAATTTGTTGTCAAACTACTGTGCACCCCTATGTGAAATCGAGAGCACATTGCTTGTACAATTGATTCGTTCTGTGTCTTATTGGCACTTTGGCTTAATGCGGGAAAGGGAAGAATGCACCATGTACAATAAATGTTTTTTGTTTTCTTCCTTTCTTTCTTTTTTTAGATTTATCTGAAGGTGGCTCGGTCTGTATTTATGGCGAAATGGGCTACATTTCCCTTTGCCGAGAAAGTGCTCAGCTTCTTGGCACTGTGCAAGGAAATAGGTGAGTTTGCTGCCTGTTCGGGTAGAGAACTTAAGGGTGGACGCGGGTTTTAGAATGATAAAAATTGGCAGAAAATTTGATTTCGATCGGTAAATAAGACTAATTCACCTCTTGAGAGTTACAGCGTCAGCTTTGCCATTCTTGTCCCTAGGTACAGGGATGACAGAGAGTAACTTCAAGAAAGTGCAAATCGTTTAAAGGGAAGCTGAAGAGGTGTTAGAATTTCAAGACTTACGGGGGTTTGGAAGGCTGACACAGTATAATTAAAGTCCTGCAGTTATTTTCTCGATTATGCGCGTAGCAGCGCCGCAATCGCGGTTTAGATTTTCGTTGAAGCTCCGCCCCCTTCGCGTGGCGAGCATAGCGGCGAAAGACCGGGCGCGAGGATTACGTCAATACAGGGGTCACGTGAGAGCTCTATTCGAATCACGCTCCTCGCCGATACCTATTTTTGACGTCACGATCGGCTTTGCCATCACAGCCCGTTAAACGACCCGCGGCGTCTCTAGCAGACGCTGGAGCCTGTTTTTGCTAAATTAAGGTAACTAGTAGTGACTTCTGACCTGTTAAACTATGATTTTTATATTCAGGGGGAGAAAAACTATAATAATTCTTTGAAAGCTCACTTTTCTTGAAAAGTGATTCAGCTACCCTTTAAGGTGGTGTGAGATTTTGTTTTGATTCGCACTACTTTAGATTTCAGAAACTGATAGCAGTTGGGTATGTGCAACATCTGAAATACTTACAGTGGAATCTCGATGATACGATCGCGGCTAATACGAATTTCCGGATGATACGAATTTTTCTGTGGTACCGGCCGAGCCCCATTACTTTGTAACGTGCTAGAGAACGGTTGTTACGAATCGATTTTCAACCCGCGTCGGTTGATACGAATAAACGCCGCCCCACCGACGGCCGCGAAAGAGGACAGCGCGCAGTCACGCGCTTTCTCCTTTTCTCTTTTGGTGCGGAGGTGCGGCTGCGGCGCCGGACAGCGCGGAGGCCACGACTGGGCGCGAAGAGTTTGACGCGGTGGCGCCTTTCTTGCTTTTGCGCTTTTCCGGACGCAGGCGTGGGGAAGTGCGGCCTATCGCTACAACGGAAACTGAGCGGCGTAAGCACAGCGCATACAAAGGTCAGAGCCGTGTGGAGATCGCTTTCAAGATACGGTGCGTGAGACAACCCTGACGGCCGGCACAGGCGCAAAGTACAAGAACGCATTTGTTGGCAGAGTAGAAGCCCCTCCCCCCCCCTCCTTCTCTCCCTCCTGCGCTGCCTTCCCGCTTTGCTCCTTTCGCGTGGGAGATTGCGTCGCCAGTTAGCCTTGCGCCCTGCAAGGTACGCATTTGGTGCCCCAGAGCACAGCGTCGCCCCCCCCCCCCCCCCCCCCCCCCCGGCCCTTCGCGCGACAGAAGCAGTGCCGAGCTCCACTGGCGCGCCCGGCCGTGACGGAAGTCGCGTTTGCTCTCCGTGCGTGAAAGCGCGCGTCCCCGGCGCAAAAGGCGCGCTTTTACTCGCACATACGGCGCGCGGCGACGATTTTATCGTCCTTGGACTCGTGCTCCACGTCTCATGCTCCTCCTCCGCATCGCCCTCGTTGATCTCCTCTCCCGTCGGTGGGCGCACCTCGTTGAGAAGCGTGCTCGCTACCGCCCTTGTCGGCGAGATTTTCCAGCGGGAGCCGCATTATAACCGGTATTTCGTCTCACGCGGCTGCACTGTAAGCGGTATGCGTATACATGGAGTTCTATGGGAGGGTAAACGGGAGTCGGAAAATGCCGCGTTCCGGCGTATAGATCGGCGTGTTCGGTGTATCGAACAGGCGTATAGTGCCTGTTCTGCACTATAAACAGTTACGTTATAAGTAATCTATACTGTAAATGCTTTTTATGTGCGTGTGCCTGAGTGAGTTCACCTCCGACTCTTTAATTTAGCTAGTTTTAATTGTGTTTCGATGATACGAATTTCGGCTAATACGAATATTTTTCGTGACCCCGTGAGATTCGTATCATCGAGATTCCACTGTATTTAATTCTGTTCTCGCGTCGACCAGGAATTCGGAATGCGCCGTCACTGAGTCTCGATTTCATATGAAGTTTTAATCCCATAATACCTTGTGTTTGATACAAATCATGGTTTTGGCATTGCAGCTTTCTTTTTCCATCTTCATCCTTTAGGGAGGTTTCTTTAGCTCGTGTGCTTCTCTTTTGCCTGTTTATGGTGACATGCACTTTTTGGAAAGTACCTCGTGTCTGTCAAGGACCTGTTGCATGCCTTTCAGTATTGATGAGAACGTAAAGACTGACATGAAAACGCTAGTTCTATGGCAACTGCTACAGTGTGAGCATGCTAAAACACCAGGGGGTCACTGACTTCGGTACCTTTGTGCGTTTTCATGTGCACTCTATTTATGGATCTGCGGCAGGTAAAGAAAGTGACTTCAAACTGAAAGCCGAAGCAAAACGGCAAAGTAAGGATTACAGAGACAGAGTGAAAGGCTATACAGTTAAACCTGGATATAACGAAATTGACAAATTCTCGAAAAACTTTGTTATAAAGAGGATTTCATTATATGCAGGTTCGGCACGAAAATTCGAAAAAGAAACGCTTACCGTATTTACTCGATTCTAACGCGCCCTCAATTGTAAAGCGCACCCGTTTTCCGTTTTCGTCGAAGCACTCATCCTTGGAATGTCACACCAGGTACCGGATGCATGGACGCGTGTTGTTTCGCACAAGCGCGAGGCATCGGAAACAAAGAGCGAGCGTCACGATGGCGTTGTAGCGTCGTATAGTGTTACAGTAGAACCCTGCTGTTACGTTCCCGGGGGCTGCGTTTTCCCAGCTGTTCATTTTCGGGCGGTCCCGGCACAGCTCCCATAGAACCCAATGCATTGGTAACCCCGCTGTTGCGTCGCATCTGTGGGATCGTTAATTCCCGCATCATACGTTGCGAACTGCCACCCCACGCCGGCCCGAGCGGCCATTTTGACTTTTCATGTCGCTTGGTTTAGTGGCTTGACGATGGCATTGGCCGCCTAAAGTGCCGGGGGCGACAACTATGATGTATTTTCGGCTTCCGCCAGAAAAAGTATGGCCCTTGAGATCCGTATTTGTTACATAAAGATGGTGTCTATGACGCGTTGTGGCCCTAAAATTGTTTTGGCTCATAGATATCCCGTATAAACTCCAAGGGCGATAACGTAGTCGCCGCGTGCCGTATGCTGTATGTGCGAGTGAAAACGTGCGAGGGGAGCTGACGACCGCGTCTAATCTAAGGAAAGCAGGGAGGAAGCTGCCTTCTTCTGCTGCGCTCGAGGCACCAGCGAGCGAGCGAGGGGGAAGGGATAGCGGGGCGGCGTTATACTTTACTCTGGCATCAACTGCGTACTGCGTGGCGGCACGCGGTCGCGCGGGCCGTATCTTGACAGCGATCTGCG
Organism: Dermacentor silvarum; assembly: GCF_013339745.2. Taxonomy (NCBI): domain Eukaryota; kingdom Metazoa; phylum Arthropoda; class Arachnida; order Ixodida; family Ixodidae; genus Dermacentor; species Dermacentor silvarum. The sequence goes on along the minus strand of NC_051159.1, from coordinate 149,216,820 downwards.
TTGGGGCAGAGTCTAGCAGTGTAGGCATGGAGTGTAGGTGTGTCCGCGGCTCGTAGCTTTGTGCGTGCTGTGTGTTCTCGGCGCTCAGTTTGTGTTGAAGCGATAGACAAGAGCACGAAGGTCACTTCGCTCGCTTCTCCAGTGGCGCTTCCACACGCCGCCAGCCTTTGACAGCGCGCGTCCGCGGTCATCGAGTGTGATGTGTCACAGCGTATGCCAGCGCGTCGGCAACATCAACTGGAAAAGGAGAGAGTGCCGGCTTGGCGGGCTAGGCCACCTGCAGCAAGCGGCAGGATCAGGTTTGAATGAAGGGAGGGGGAAAGGTCATGCCCGCGGCGGCAAGATCGCTGGGTCGAGGGATGCAGGCCCGCCTCGCACACGTGCGCTCACTTCGCATTCCGTCACGGCGGACAAGGTGCTTCCGGTTGCCGCTCGCGCAAAAATGATAATATTTGGGGCGAAATCTCTAGGCTGTCGGAGGGGGAAATTCGTTATATCGAGGGGGTCTCCTGCTGCCACTTCGTTACGTAGAGGTCTCAAATACATGTGCTTCTATGGAGTAATGGCGGGGAATAGAAAAACTTCGTTATATCCAGGAATTCGTTATATGGAGGTTCGTTATAAGCAGGTTTAACTGTAGTAATGTTGGCTACGAGAAAGACTAATCTTGGGATGTTCTGATAAATTAAGACATGGCTTTATTTGAATTTCTCTCAGAACGCGATTTTTGTGCCTTCTAAAAAACTGCTGAGCATATGTGAACATTTGTGCTAGTGCCTCATACAACTTCAAAACTAGAATGAATCTCTGCAAGCTAATGGGAGTTTAGTAAACAAATAAGCATGTCATAGTGGCAGTTGCGCAATGTAAGATTTTTTTGCCCTACTTGTTATAAGTATCTGCAGTACAACCTCGTTGACACGATCCCATTAAGTATGATCTCCCGGCACCAACATTCGCGGTTATTAAGTTTTTTTCTCGTGTTTCCTTTTTTCTTTTTTCGAGAACCTATAAATGAGGTACTACTGTGCATAGTTCTAGTTCCAAATGTGTAGCATACCATTGTCCTTTTTTGTTGCAAAATTCGAAAGCTCTGCAACTAAGTTTCTGAAAAAAAAAAAAGATACATTTGTGAAAAATCAAACAGATATAACTGGAATATGTTTTTTTTTTTTTTTTTAAGACAGGATTATAACTGATACCATATGAAAACACGACTCATCTGTTTGCAATTCTTCCATACCAGCTTTCAAAGTTCCTCAACTTAAGTGATGTGCATGCATGGGTGTGAGTGGAACAATAATTAGCGCACTTTGGACTTACTGGCAATAATGTTTTTAACAGCAAAGCTGTTTAAGCCAGCCGTAATTTGTGCGTCTGCCACGAAATTATCATCAGCAGCATTGGCTCGAGCGTCGTCGTCGTCTTCCGCAGTTTAAGCCAGCCGTAACTTGTGCCTGTGCCACGAAATTATCATCATCAGCATTGGCTCGAGCGTTGTCGTCGTCGTCTTCTGCAGTTTAAGCCAGCCATAATTTGTGCGTGTGGCACAAAACTGCTGCGCCGTAGCCATGGTAACCAGGCGACGCCACACAGACACGGCTCGGCCGAGCTCCCGCCAGCTGCAGGCTACTGCACATGCGCCGTGATGTCATCCTGGCATATCTGTGCTCGCCACTCGAGAGAAATAAATAAATTAAAACAAAATGAACGTGCTTTGCAAGGCAGGGTTCGAACCCGGGTACCCATGGTCCGAAGGCGAGCATCGTAACCACTGCGCTATACACCCACGCTTGCATAACGTTCATTTATGGGAACCATATGGTACTGACGATTGCAACACTGCCTTTGGGAGAGAAAAAGAGAAAATAAAAGCGAGAGAGAGAAATACATAGAGAGAAATAGAAAGAAAGAGAGATAACCTAGCTACAACCAAGAGACGCAATCACTCGGCCAGCTTCGCTGTGTCTTGAGCTTTGCGCAGCCTAGTGCAAGCTTTCGCCTTTTTTTTTTTTTTTTTTTTTCCTTTTTAAGGCGAAAGCCTTATGTCTCATCGTTCAGCCGACGATCAACGTTCTTGAGCGAAAACCATGGCATCGAAGCGAAATCGTACACGATGACGACTCGCTGTAGTAATTTACTTACTACACTGACCCGGTATCGTGTCTTATCTATATGCAAACACTGGCGCAACATTTGTGATAATGTCCGGGTCAAGCAACGCTCGCGCAACAATTTTGATGGTGCGTGAGTCACCGTCGTCACTGTGTTAATTAAGATAGTTAATTCAGGCACTCAAACCCTCGAGCTTCAGTGGGAGTCGAACCCACCACCGTTGGCGTTAAAGTGAAGTTAATTAAGCAGCAGGTAATTAATAAAGAGTTAAATGAGGCACTCGAACACGCAATCTTTGGTCGAAAAAAACAATAAGTAACAACGCATTCGTATGAGAATGTCAAGTAATTTAATGAGTCAAGTAATTTAATGAGCGCGCAGGCTTTCACTTTCTCCCTCTTTGGCGTAAGCTAAAGTGACTATCAATTTTTCTTTTTGTAATGAGAGTTGAATATCCTAGAAGTTTATTACGAGGTCACATTCGATACAAGGGTACCTTTCATATATAAATAAGCTGATATCAGGGGGCAAAAATTTGTAATCAGGTCTATGCGCAAGAAATTCAAAATCTGCAGGAGACCCTTTGCTGGCGCTGCAAGCATCATGCTTATGATGGTTCGGCGGCAGCTTGCTGTGCCGGCATGTTGCATAGGAACAATAAGTTGTGTGCACATGCCATCGTCACTAATAGGTAACCTTGCAATTGTGGTGCGGGATCGAATCCCAGCTTCGATGGAGGCGAAATGCAAAAACGCCTGTGTGCTTGCGTTGTAGTGCACGTTAAAGAACCCCAGGTGGTCAAAATTAATCCGGAGCCCTCCACTACGTCGCTATGGCGTGCCTCATAATCGGAACTGGTTTTGGCACGCAAAAAAAACAAGAAAACAGAAGATGGTTACATGAGATGTAGCACATTGGCTTACCGGTTGCAGACCAACCAAGCCAAAAGGCACACGCACGTCCACGATATGCCATTTCAAGTTGCTCTGACACGGAGGAGGCCACATCTAGACCTGAACTCTGCCACGGTTGTCAGTCTAGCCCATGTGCATGATCGTTTTATTGTTGCGGGTGTGAACATATCGACAGCGATCTTTAAAAAGGTGCTTAAAGACTAGGGACAAGATGAAGGGAGACAGTACACATGCACCAACAACTGAATTCAGTTGTAGCCTGTGTCTTGTCTCCCTTCATCGTGTCCCTAGTCTTTAAGTGCATTTTTAAAGATGAAACAGTACCAACTCGTCCATTTTGCTATAATTGCGATAGCAATTATATGGACACTCAAAAGCAGATTTCTGCCGTCGCCGTGAGGTTCCGTATGACGTCATTTGGAGATGAAATCGTCGCCGCGCGCCGAACGCTGTATGTGCGAGTGAAAGGGCGCGAGAGGCGCGTCTTTCACGGGGAGTGAACGCATGGCGGAGAACAAACGCGCGTTCTGCGCCGTGCTCGCTTAAGGGCTGCAGAAGTAGGCGTCTCTTTTCTCCTTTACAATCACCTTATATGTAGAGCAAACGCGCCTTCTTCCGACGCGCGAGAGGCCGTGGGGGAGGGGGAGGGAAGGGAGGCGACGTTTAGCTGCGGCACCAAGTGCTAATTTTATCAGAGGCTCCGGCAACAGTCACGAACGCCACACGCATTTTGAGCGAACGCGGGCAAAACGCCGATGGCGTCGAGAACAGTTCTGCGTGTTGCCGATGCTGCTGCATGTCCAAGTTTATACAGCTGATAAAGCTAATATCATTACTCCGTATAGCTCTCTAAAAGTTTGCTATCGCAATTGATGCTTCGCCTTTCAGGTGAAACTGCGACAACTTTTTATTAGTGACAGCTGTTGGCAAATTTTTGCAAAAAAATAATATGCATGGTGCTCCTTTAGAAGCTTGCACAGGTTATTTTATATTGACTTTTCACTGCTGTTTGACCAGTTGTCAATAATAAGTGAAACAAGGCAGTACCTCTGTTTTTCGACTCAGAAGTGGACTCCCTGAAAGAGGACATTGCCCTGATACCTCCGGTCATGAAGAAGTTCATGAGGATCTTCGTGGAAAACGAACAGCAGGTGTCCACCATTACTGCCCTCTTGGAAAAGTGCAGCTGCGAGGAGCGTTGCGAGAAAAGCTCCAGCCGTCGTTCACGAAGAAGGTCGAAGGGCATTTCCGAAAGAAACGCAACCGCCAGTGCTGAACCAATGGTTGCATCAGATGACGATGTCTCCAAATGACCCGCCACATTGCCAGACTTCCATTGCTTCATTTTTTTTATTCTTTTAAATCTGTGCTTTTTGCATCTGTATATACCCATTTAAAACAAGTATATTTTTAGACTCTACATACGTTTAAAGAAATATCTTTAGATTTTTGTAAATTTTAGCTTGCACATTTATGTACAGTTTACCTAAGATGACAATCCTTGCAAGACCGGGCTAGTTAGTATATTCCAGTACTTAACTTCTAGTGCGCAAGAAAAAGCATGGACGCAGAAAGCTTGAGGCAAACACAAGCACTGACTTTTACAGGCTCAGTATTAAAAGTCGAAAATTAACACTTGTGTTCTGTGTTTGCGTTTCTTCTAGCGTACTAGAAGCGTAGTGACTGTACTTCACGTTGTTTGACAAAACGTAGAAAGTGGAAAGAGCAGTATTTAAGTGTGAAGTACCACTTTCAATAATTTTAGCCGTGCCTTGCTAAGTCTTGTGAGGAGCAGATGCGCTGCATTGTACATACCAAGTTGGTACATGACTATGAGTTGGTATGTCAATGGCGAGTTGGTGACTTTGTAGGTTTGCACTGTAATGTTTCAGATTGTAAATTTAGCAGTTTTAAATTTTGTACATTGTTGCATTGCAAGTCATTTCAATCAGAAGTTTACACATTTACTGTAATTTTATTGCAAAATTTTTATATACAAAGCTACCTTATTTACTTGAATGTGATGAGAGGGAAGACTTTCCAGTCATGCAAAATAAACAATAATAAAACCATGAGTGTAACGCGAGATGAATGGGAAAAAAATGGTATCTTTATCAATCAAGAAATCGCAATTTGGAAATGAGACACTTATCATTGTGTCGTCTGAGGAGAAGGCAAAAGTTTCCTTGGGCGGTATTTTCAAACGATCACTTTCGTAAATAGTTTCGCTTTCACGAAATTTTGCATGACTCAGCACCAAACACGTTCACGATAGTGTTTCTGACGCTGTACCAAGAGCACTATCGGCTGTATACTTAGAGAGGTTCTGTGTCGAGACGGGCCAAGTCTCTGGAAAGCAAAGCTATCACCGAAAGTGATCACCCAAGAATCAAGTTATCTTCTGTGCTGTCGAGCTTGAGCACTTCTTAAAAAACCACACAACTATTTCCTTCGGGAGGCTTTACCAGGCCATGACGAGGTCCACAGAGCCCTTCCAATCGGCCTCCCATTTAAAGAGGGCATCCACGAATTGTGGACTCGTTGACATTGAGCCGCCAAGTTGCGGCAGAGTGTCCCTGCTCCTCGGCCATCCAAATTGCTAGTTTCTTGAAGCTGGCGTCATACTGAACGTGCTGTGACTCCGTAAATGCATCCAAGCATGAAATCCACAGGGTACTGCAGCACTGTATAGTTGCAAGCACAGTGAAAATGCCGTTGGATCAGACACGGAACAAGTTTTGACTCTGGTCAAGATGTATAGGTTGCTAATGTAGCACTAAAAATGCGGGATTTGGAATATTTGTTTTAAATTGGTCAATGTTGCTTTTATTCAAATGTAATCCAAGGGCCAACATTAAGCGACGAAAATAATGAGAAAAAAAAAACTTGTTACAATCGAGTAAATATAGTAGTTAACATGTTGTGTGGAATAATATTGTATATACAATCTAAAGCGTTTCTATCTGTAAATAAATGACCTTGGGTATTTATGAAACAAGTGTGTGTTCATTTACAGCATTGAGTGTAGGCATCACGTTAAGTACAGTGAACTCTGGATCGACAAAACTCTCTTAGATATGCTAGATAAACGGAAATGCCAGATAAACTGAACAATGGTACTATCTGCTTTGGTTGGTTGCCCAAAGGTGCAATGTTAACAAACTTCCGTTAAATGAAACACCTTTTTATGAAATCCGATTAACCTGAACTTTAACCAAGACTGTTGCCTACCTCATCGATGTATGGAACAGGAAGTGTCTGACAAACATATAACGTGGTCTTGCTATAACTAAATAAAATTCCATCCATCTGCCATTTTAGAGAAAATTAACAAATTAAAGATGTCAAAGCTGCAACGTTTCCATAATGAGGACTTTGCTATGCAAGTAATGATCCCCAAGGAGAAGAGCACTACATGGTACATAGGATCTTGCAGTCAGGCTCCTATTACTGCCAGGAATAACAGACCTTGGATGATGCCCTTGTTACCAGCTCCGAAGAGATAGTTGAAAATATTACCTGTGGAGTACATGGCGAAAACCGATTCTTTTGATGCTGACATAAATGTTGCTGTTGCAGTGCACGTTCGTTTTTTTTTGACCATACGGCAAGAAATGCAGTTGAAAGTCTAGCACTACCTTGAATGAGAGGACTGCACAGAAATATTGGGAATCCTTTCACGCATGAACACAACTTTACACTAAAGGAGGTACAATATTAGATGCAGAGCACAGCAAAGTCTTCTTTTCACCACAGTAACATCAAAACATGTGGAGCTTTTTGGATAAAACAGAACTGATCTAGCAGTAAGATGCTAAAGGGTTGTTTTGGTAGAGATCAGCGACATAAGTTCGTATAGGTAAAAAGAGGAAAAGTAGTCTTTCCACTTCACTACCAGGGTTCACACCTTCCACAAACAAATGACTCGCACAAATTTGACTTCTCTAAAGGAGATTGCTCACTCACACCTGCAAATGTTCACTTCAACAAACGCTGCACAAAATATTCTAAAGCTTGCTGCACATATTTTGCGAGCTATGGCATTATAGGTGAAATTTTGTTTTATAGTCAGCCACATGCATAAATACAGGAAATAAATTGAGTAGAAATCATGAAAGGATGATTGTCAGTCAAGCGATAGCTTTTGGGTAGATCTGCTGAAATATGCTAATGGACATTTATCGTTTAGTTTTACTCGTTAATGCTATGAGCCACGTTGGTGCTGAGGCGTTTGGACATGGAACACACCCGGCAGGTGGTGTTCCGCTGCACCATGCAATGAGACGTGTAATATGTATTCATTTCCCCTGCAGATACCGTCAGATTTGCTGTGGCCAGTGTGTCGTGAAGCATTGTTAGTGCTGCAAAGCGCTTTCCTTTGGTTACTGCATTCACGTGACAATGCTCCAGCATATCGCATTGTGTTTGACAGAGAAATGCTATGTAGTGTACCTAGGAATGCCTGTTCTGCATTCTTTTGCCACGCAAGTAAGCTGCAGGTGGCCATTACAGCACACATATGTACATACCTGGGACATGATGCTAACGCTGCCAGGGCTGCTTAAACACTGGCAAGTAAGAAATGTTACAAAATTATGACTACAAGCACTCACACATACATGAAAAGTGCCAATGTGAGAGCTTTTATTCATTTTTGTCCGCATATGTAAGCACAATAGAAGCAAGTATAAAAGTCGGGAAGAGTGTCATAGCCATCTCCAATTATAATTATGCCCAAGGTGGGCTTTTTTTTTTTTCCCATGCCATACATTGAGCAGTGCTAACACTTGTATTTGGCTGAGGGTTACATGAGGTGCCAAAGAAGTTTGGCATGGAGATGGTCAGTCTAGGTAGCAGACATGTAAAAATATTAAGAGTGCAGCTGCCAATGACACACTATTAAGGACACATTACGAGCTGAGAAGTGGAGGGGCGAGAGGGGGAACTTATCCAGTAATTGCAGACGTGTGCAGACTATGCGGGAGAGAAGTTGCAACATGTGTTTGGCAAAATTGTGGCTACTTTCTATATTGGTACTATTAGTACTGTCAATTCAGTGCCCTTGCTTCAAAAAAAAAAATGGAAGTGGTACAACTTCGTGGTGTAAGTGGACCTGCACGTCTGGGCAATGTTTAGCACATTCATTGCATCATTAGTTGCCTGTAATCATAGGATTCATCATAAGCCCAGGTCGGCATGAGTCTGCGTGATTGCCAAAGTTGTTTGTACAAGTCTCCGGCAGTTTTGTTTGTTCTGTCTATCTCTGCCTGTGGTTTGGTTGCACTGGATATATACTGCACAGCAGCAAGTATGGAGATCAGTCCTGGCCAGCACACCGAAGTCATCTTTGTGAAAAATTTGCATTGTTGAAAAGGAAACTGAGTCCAGTTGGATCTGACATGAAGAATGTTAAAATGCTGTGATTTGCACAGGTGCTCCTGCAATGAATGTAATTTATAAATATTGCATCTACTGCAGGCCTATTGAAGACCAAATTTTAGAGAGCACGGAGTGTGCACTGCTGTTCATGTTAATTTCTTCCTGCCAGATTTTGATACCACTTGAATTCTCAGCTGATCACTACACTTGAAGATAATCAAATTTGGAAAAATATCAGTGGTGTCAGCACAATAAATACAAGAAAGGCGCGCATGCAGACAATATGCCTGCATGTTCCTTGTTTGTCGTGTGTACACCACAACCTGTTCACACTGTACACTTGCAAGCAAGAGAGTACGGACCACAGGTTAGTCTAAAAACACTGAATTTGAATTTCTTCGCGATTCAGATGCACGAACTGAAATTGGCTAGTGCACTAGGATGCTTGCAATGCCAAGCTTGTACTGCAGACATGAATTTCAAGTTGCATTCAAAGGTGAAGAATAAAATCGGGGTTTTTGCGGGATCCCTGATCCGTTAACTCTTGCTCAGGGGAGTGCATGCTAAGTAACCCGACTCTAGTACAGACAACAGCATGTTTTAATTTTTACTTGGCCACTTAGTTAACTACAAGTGCCAGATGCATTATTTGCACAAAACAGATCGCATGAGTGTTCATTCTGTACATGGTTTCTGCGCTAACTAGCCTGTGATAAACACGAAAAAAAAAAAAGTGTTAGAAGTCAGCCTAGGGATGGGCATTGTCAATGGGTGATGCAAATGTGATTACAATCTGTATACACAGGCCTCCAGTGACGACATCAACGCTAGTTTAACCAGACGTACAAGCAGCAAGCTTCACATTTTACAGTTTCAAAGCTCTTGCCAAGTCGACACTGCATACTGTATTGTGCACAATCCAAATGACAAGATTCTTGGCCCTACTTGTCTTTTCTAGGCACGTTTGCTTCTCCTACTTGGCTTCAGTAAGCAACAGAATGCTCAGCTGCATCCTAAAACATGCACTGTGCTCAAGAAGGTTTGAAAAATATGAAAACTGCTGTTGGGGTTGCTCGAGGCTTCCTGGCTATCTGCCGCAATGGTCAGCACATAACTACTCTAGACAGCAAGTGATGCCATTCTTGCAGTGCTACAATAAAGGCACAGCAGGCAAATACTTTTCTTTTTCTCAAGATTGCTACAAATTTCCACTGAATACAGCACCTACGCTATTGCATTTTTGAGCTGCAAGACTAGGCTGCCCTTCTGTGCGACAGATGATGCGTGTTTTTATTAGCACTGCTTTGCATAGCAAACTTTTCCAAACAGTTCTGCCTTTCTCTGTGTTTGCACAACGGTGTGTTGACCATATAGCTTCAGAAAACGTCCACATATAACGGTAAATGAAGCTTATCACTTCCTATGTAGCACATATAACTAGCCAGCCCTCACAACAGTCTAAAATTTTCTACACGGACACGCCTAGGTCAAGGCACTTATGCCCTGTGCCCTGCTTTCTTCACTTTAAAATGTGGCATTTTAGAGTGGAGCTTTTGGGCGCCTGTTTCAGTGGCGAGCGTCGGCGTAACCGAGCAAACAAGTACAGCAAAGAATGAAAGAGCGAATGCAGAGCGCAGTGGGGGATGAAAAATGCGAGGAGGAAAGCGGAGGAAGAGGGTGCAGCAGTAGCAGAAAGCGGAGGAGGAAGAGGGCATGGCGAAAGCGTAATGCAGCGACGATGGCTACAAGATGGCGCCAGAATAGCGCGCGTCATCTGGTAGGCGTGTCAACCGTGGCTGCTGTAAATTGCGCCCATGCGTCACCCACGCGCTGGCTCCGACCATTTCCAGATTAGCGAGGCTGTCGCGCCACACTTCTCTCCGTTTGCAACGTGGCGCACGAGCCAGATTGTCTGCACTAGCCAATATATTGTGAAGCCAAATTTTGCATTAGGGAGTACCGTAATCATCGGTGAATTTTTATGTTCTAAGCCGTGATCAAAATACTGCCACATCAAATCCTAGCACAGAAGGCTCGTGCAGCTCCAAGTAATTTATTAGCATACAAGGTAAGTTCTTTTTGCACAGGTTTCTACATGGCATCAGCTACATGTTAAAGAATATTTTCAAGTGTCCAAGCTGTTCAGATTCCTAGCAGCTACTCAGACCTTGTGATCCATGCATTTTAAGCAGTCTTTGAAGTAGTCAAAATTGTTTCTGTATTAATCACTGCACTCTTGAATTGCTATTAGAGTTGTGAGGACATTAACCAGAAAAGCACTCGCTAAAGCAGGATGTGACCTTTTACTGTACCTAGGGCACTGAGAGTTTACACAATTCCTTTTAAAAGGTGCTAAGCATTGCCATACCAGAGTTGAGCACATATGGCTTCATATTTCAGTAGCGCTGCACACAACTACACTGCGTGTACATGAAACCATTTAACAGCATTGAGCCTGTTAAACTGTATTCATGCTTCAAATTTAAGTGTGCAGTTAGATGTCCTGCTCAGACTAGTATCCTAAAAGACAGAAATTCCGTAAATAACAATGCTAAATTTCTAAGCTTCTTTTAAGTAGAGCAAAAAATGAAAAGGCAACCTTATAACTGCAGACTTTACAAAATGTGTCAGTTGCAATAAAATCCGACTTATGTGACACACACACACATTAAATTGCAAATTCAAAAACCAACTTTAAGAACCTGTATTCACTGCAGATCCATTTTGAACCGCATATTCTACTTGCAAGTTTCACATTGCTATTTTGCCTGCGGATTGGAGCAAGAAATGGATAACACCGGTACAAAGCCTGTATTTCTGCTATGGAAGTAGCTACAGTATACACCAAACAGTCCATAGTGAGAAAATACCCTTCCATTTTCTCAGCAGAAAGATAAGCACAGTGTCCTGGTAACAATAATTACAGTGTGCATGTTTGTCTGCAAAAGCTAGGTATTGCACAGCCTTCGTCAAAAGTTTCAAGGAGGCTGTGCCTGACCAGACCCGTGACTGGGCTGTACATTGTGGCTTGTGTAAGATCTTCATTACTCCCAACACTCCACAACTTGCTTATCGCTCTCCCAAGCTTCTGATGTGCCATAGGAGTACTGCAACAAAACCTGGCAACAGACATTACACTAGTGAAGTGGCTTTGAAACCTTTGATAAAAGCTGTACATTAAGATCTGTGCACTAAGCACAGGTTTCATACATTTGTGCTTGAGCATGGCAGCCTGCCTGGTTGTCGAAATCTGGCAATAGTTACCAGAACCAGTGTACTGACTACACCAACTGTCCACTGAAAATATACATGACTCTCCATAAAAACTTGTAGATAAAAGTTGTAATGAAAGAAAACAAAAGTGTTCACCCACAAGTATGGAGACTGATGTTCCATGTGCATGTACATGCACATGTAGGCTTTGCATCAAAATGAGGCACATATGCGATAGTAATATTTGGCATTCTAGATTGGGCTGCAACCACCTGATGTACCTCAAGTAGCGAAGCTTTCACCGTGACTTAATGTAAGCACTGATTAGTCTTTTGAGTTACACCACTTAGCATATCAGGTTTGATGGCTACCAACTTAGGCACCACAGCTTGCTTATCTGTATATTGGGCAACAAAGAAAGCATTTAGAATTTATACAAAGTTCTCAACATGCATCACAAACAAACAAGGGAATGAGGTCAAGGACAAAGTTCCTATTGTGGCACCTGTTCAACACAATGAGAAACACCATTTTTAGGAGGGCAGGAAATTTTAAATGCCTTCCCACAGCTCACCTTCAAAAACATTGTGTACAACAAGTGCCTGTTAAGAGTCTGGCATCTGCTTTGAACTTTCAAAGAATTTTTGCAACAAACATGCAGAAAAGGATATGCACAATACAATTACATCAGTGCCATGCCTCCATGGCCAGCCTATAAGTTATTTATATGCTTGGTTTAAGGCTGAGCAAAATTACAACACACCACTGGCACATGCGATAGTAATATAATATAATAAACAGTAACATGATTGCACAGTTGTTTGCCTTGGGTATAAGGTGAACCAATGTACAGTCATTTTCAAAGGTTCCTAAGCCAACCAAGGCATGACTGGCACTGACTCCAGGTGTTGCATTGAAGACCATGTCTGATGAGTGCTGTAAAGCTTAGGAAGCCGTTGTCCTCCACAACCTTTAAGCAGAGTGCCACAAGAGCCTGATCATATATCCCAACTGTAACCCTCATTGAATAGTGCTGGCTGAAGAGGTTTACAGAGCACAGTACCTGCAAAAAAGCTGAATTTACACAAATCCTGGGCACACAGCCTGACATTGAAAATTGGTGTTTGTAGTAGTATGTGCCAACAATGCAGTTTTTCATTCATTTAGACATTGCATGCCCAAACTTGGCAGATATTGAGCTTTTTTCTTAAATCTCGCGCTTCATAAACTTTCGAGGCTGACTGTATAGTCATTGTTGCAAGTTTTTAGGCACTGCACACAAGAGCCATCACTGGGCTGTGTACAATGGCGTCTGCAGAACTAATTTTTCTCAGAAGCCACAGAAATTTTCATGTCGACAGCACTCCCCACTTTTGAGCTACAGAGCACTGGGCGTGCTATTAGAGACCTGTCATAGAGCCCAGTGGCAGTACTCATCATTCGCAGCAGTGGCTGTGGAACTCTAGGTGAAAACTGTACAATGTGGCTCAGAAACCTCTGAAAATAATTGCTCATTACATTGAATGACTCATATAACGTGCCTTCCGAGTTCTCTCTTTTTTTTTTTTTTTTTTTCCAGCTAGCTTCCACCTAACTCTATGAAAAGACTTCGGCACAGAGAGTCTAGTTCAGTGGCAGCAAACACATGACAAAGTCGGCAAAGTTCGGTGAAACCGACGAATGCATGAGATTTAATCATTCTATGATGGGCCTTTCTAAGTAGTCCTTTCAATCGGAAGGATTACACTGTGCTACTGTTTAGTCTACCCTACCTGCCCTTCCCTGCACATAGCAGTACACAAATACAAACCAGCTCTCATCAATATTGCCAAATGACTGTAACAATACAGGTGTGTAACTGCTGAAACATTGCTGGTCTTGCACAGAGTTCAGTGGGGGCTTATCTGACACAGTGAATAAGCTCACTGCTAAATCTGCACAAGCTGTACACAAACTTTCTTTAGTAAGGCAATACAGTTATCTCAACAACCTTTCTAATTTACATGCAGACAACAAAGACTGTGCTACTCCAAATTTGACAAATTGTAACGGCTAGCTCCCTACTTGTGCCATAAACAGACACATGTCTGCTTGTTGATTAATAATTCTGCCCAAGTACCAAAAGCCCAAAATGGCCATTGCTGAAGGCTCAACGGCACCAAAGCTTGAAACAGTAGGACAGTGCAGCGTTGGCAGTAAATAGCCTTTTCTAAACTTTGCGTAGTCAGTATAAGCAACAACATGCACACTGAATACTGAAAGTCTGCAAAAAGTGATCATCAGCAAGCAAAAACATTTGCCTGATGCTAGTTGCTTCAAATGTACACTGTGCTTGTGGATGCAGTGTGGGCTCATGTTTTGCTTGCTTACACTGTTACAACTACTCAAGCATGACTTGGCTTGTAGAGTAAAAAAATGCACATCTTAGCAGTCGCATCACAAAAGCCATTGCTCAGTCATGTGGTGAGCCTTCTGTAGCACTCCTGCTGCCCTAAAGCCTTGGAACATGACAATGAGAGTTCTTATAACGTTCCACTGCACTTTGTCACTGAAAATGCAAAAGTGGACCCACTGCATGGCTTAAAATGAGCATAGCTAAGTGTAAAGCATAGCTAAATTATTTCAGCTGATAACATGGACTAGGTCAACAGGACACTTCAGCAACTAGCAACAAAGCATTTATTGCATGCATTGATTCATAACACAGTTATGGGCTTCACAAGCTTTGTGCTCTCAATGAGTTCTCCTGTGTTATGCTTCAATGTATCGAACAGATGTTCAGATGGCAGTCACCTGAGCACAGCACATTTCCTGTCTCATTGTCCTAATCTACGTTTTCTGCTGAAGTCATCTTACGCTGTGCAACCAACCAGCTCAGACAAACCATTCTCGCGTGTACAACATGTACCAACGCACACTGATGAATGTTATGACAGAAATTGCATGCATGGTCAGTTAATGCCAAAGGTTCAATACAAGCGTTACAGCTGAATGAGGAAGTGAGTACTGCAAGCAACCATTATGCAATGTTCAGCTCTTAAAAATCTTGAGCCCACAGAGGAAAAAAAAAGAACAATAATAACAGACGGAGCAAGGGTTGGCCAGCTGCTGTTTCAGTGAGTGGCAGAGGCCTCATGAGGATGTTGGCGGGGTGAGGAGGAGGCAACACTCAGTGCCAGGGTATGGGGGCAGGTTGAGCTCATACTTTGCGGCCAGCGCGGGTGGCACGAAGCGGCCTCCTAGCCAGTGCCATCGACCTTTGAAGTTGCGGCTGCACAGTTTCGGGGCTGTCAAGGACACCAAGCACTCCGGCTGTAGGGCCTCTGCGTCGCCTCCATTCTCCACGTCCCAGCCTAATTGCCAAGACAATACAGCCAAAAATTAATATAATGAATCATGGATATATAGAATACTATAATGCAGTAAATCTGAAATGTTTCTCACCAATATCAGCATGTAAAGCATATATACTTGTTATGAATTATGACTATTAGGTATAACAAAGATAATTTTGTGATGGATGTGACTTTGTTATAAGGAGGTTTGACTGTAAATCTTGTAACTGTGTCTGTTTGGTGTTTTTCTTTTTCTCTTCTCCTTTTTATTTTATTGCTGGTTAGGTTCCGGATAGGGTCTGCAATGTTTAAACTGGGAACAGAATCCGACAGACCTTGTGGTAAACTTTCACTGTATCAACCTCAACGATGAATTGTAGTTCACACTGTTGCAGCTTGATTTACACAACAATGCTTACTGCAAATACAGAGGCAGTTTTACTATTTCTTAAAGGGGACACTGCAACACTCTTGAACACAGTAAAAAAATGTTTGCAATCTGTCCATAATGCTGCCGTGAACACGCCAGCAAATATTATTCCGCTGCATGCAACAAGTAGCCCACAATCTCGTAACAGATTGATCACTCTCGTCCGGGGCTATCAAGGCCCCCCTCTAAATGTCCCGCCTGTGACATCATGGACCGGTGCACTACAGCCTATACACACCAGCTATTCGGCAATTGTGCATGACTATATATGAGTTACTCCCTGTTTCTTAGGCCTCACCTTAAGAGGCAGGAAGACAGTTGTGTGGACTAGAGATCGAACGGGGGTAGCTGATATTGTAGTTGACAGTAAGAGAAAAAAAATGGAGCTGGACGGGCCATGTAATCCATAGGGAAGATAACCGGAGGCCTATTAGAGATATAGAGTGGGTGCCAAGAGAAGGCAAGTGCAGCCAAGGATGGCAGAGAGAGAAGTGGTCTGATGAAATTGGGAAATTTGCATGCATAAGGTGGGGCCAGCGGGCACAAGACAGGGGTAATTGGAGGTCGCTTGGGGGGGGGGGGAAGGGGGGGGCCTTCCCCCTGCAGAGGACATAGATAGGCTGATGGAGATGATGAGTTGCTCCCAAGCAAAAGCTCACACGCGTATACACCCTTCCAATTTTCTTGCAGATGAGGAAGCGGTGGTTGTTAACGTGCCCCGCCTGTCCTGTCATCACTCCTTTGTCACTCTCCAGCACCTTTGTCAGACGTCAACCTTGAAGGGTTACCGTAAGAGCACCGCACAAAAAAGAAAAAGTAAGAATGGAGCAATAGGCAGTGCACTGCTATGTGTGTTGCCCCAGCTGAGGGAAACATTACATTGAAGATAAATGGGGAATGTAAACAGTGCCCTCTCTATATCTCCGTTATTAGTAGGTCCTTTAAAAAAGATTTCTGCAGAAATATATTCATTGAAAGGCATCACACTCACTCCAGAGTGTTCTCAATTTTGGAAAAAAACGTGTTGCAGAGCCCCTTTAGGTCCCCATTCAGTAGTGAGTAAGCTAATTGTGCCTTGGAAACTGACTCTCTTGGGAACTTCAACTGCAGGTAGTGATAATAAACAAGCACAGCAAACAGGATCAAGGGTTATGGCAACAAAGTTTCATTAATTTTATACCATGCATGTGGCACAGAATTATTTATGGGGACCTCCAGCGAGTACTAATTTTATGCCATTTTGCATTTCCCTGTCTAAAATGAACTCATGCAGAACTATTACAACTACTTCACCTACATCAACAAATGAAATTACAGCAAGCACATGAGGTGATTGTAAGGTCTGATATATTGTTCACATGCAATGTCAGTAAGGGTCACATGCACTCTATCCCGGAGTTTCACGGGGCACCAGACATATACAGAGCCTTTTCTGTTGTGCCCATGCTCAAACAGACCAGCTGTAGTTGAGTAAATGTAAACCTTATATAAGCAGTGTGCCAAAAGATAAGCATTACCACATTAGTCATCCACAAACTATAAGTAAAAACTAGTGCTGAGCAAAACTTTATATGTCAGGACTTTCAGTTTGTGACTGAAATGGTGAAATAAATTCCATGCCTGAAGGAGCTCACTTCTTCAATGGCAAGGTGTGAACATGACAGGCATAAATTTTTTCCAAGCAGACAAGCCTAGTATACCAATGGCAAAGTTTTATTTTATGATGGTGACAAAAAAAATTAGCTGAGATTTAACTCTAGTAAACCTGATTATCACGAGCGAAAGGTCTGTTTGGCTTGGTTTTGCAAAGACTGTGCACACAATGTTTCATTAATGCATGCTTCCGCGCTTGGTAAGCTTCTCTATAACGTGCTAATCTGGCCTCCCTTTACTCCGGTGTTTCAGCAGCCAACTTTGCTTTTGTTTGAGATTTCGCATCCTGCCGTCTAGCTATATCTACTGGACAATTGGAATCAGCCTGTCGCTTGCGCTGAAGCGCATGCACAGACGGCCCAGCTGGCGCACCATCCATGGCGAGACTCAGTGACCAAGCGCCGGCAAAGCAGCTGTTAAACCCTCGCCTAGTCACGTGGTACCACAACACGAGGCTTCGAGCGAGCGCAGCTGCGACGCCTCTTCACAGCGGATCACGTGGCGTGACATGACACCTGCCACACTTGCGCTCCGGCAGGTCAAGGTCAATGCAATGCAATGAATGACCTTGCGAGACATGGCGTAGTAGAGCTTTCGCTCTAAAAAAAAGAAAAGTGCTATTGGTGCAGAATCTGAGTGCAAAGTGTACTCTGTATATGTGTCAAATAAGTGGATTGACCATTTGATTGATATAGTATGCACATCACGGCATTTGTTATGTTAATTAAATAGGCATTGTGGGCTCAAGTTCCAGCTTTTCTGACGCTCTACTATAATATATGGACCACAGGCGAAGCTGAGAGGCATGGCACAGCGGCACATACTACTCAAGTGATTCAGGATGACTTTGACAGAAGCACATGTAGTATTGACATCTAAATAATTAAAGCTCAAAACACGCTGCACATGTGTCCAAGAACACCGATGCTCACCTGAGGGAATATCAACGCTGACCACTGGGATCTTCACCTTCTTGATCTTCTCAAGCACGTCTGCAAACTCTGGCCGCACAGGAGGCTTGAAGCTAAACCCAAACAAGGCATCCACAACTACATTGTAGGAGTCTGCAATGAGCTGCGAGTCTGGAAGGAAGGACAGGAATGGCACCTCCATCTCCTGGCACTGCTTGGTCAGGTTCTGGAACAGAGGCTTGTTGGACTGCTTCGGGTAGAACACTGATGGTTCATAACCCTGCATAAATCGACAATGACAGAAAGAAGAGGGTAGTTGATGCAAACCCTCAGCCTGCGTTACATGCATTACCAAGATGCAGCATAAACTATGCTCATATTATGTGCCCATATTTTCATTCTGTCATTTTTGTGGTTATTGAGAATTGTAATTGTGACCTTGGTCGTTTCACATGCAGCAACGTCCTCACTGTTTTATTTGACCAGTGAACTTGGTAGAATGTTGTCTGACATTAGCATATCATAAATTTCAAGACACATATCGGAGGATGTTATTGACAAATTTTGGTTTCCTTGATACAGCCTAGTACCCTTGCCACCAGGCCGGGAGGCAATAGCACAGGAACATTAGACACTGCCATCCACAATGCTCCACAGAACTTTAATCTTTAACATCAGCTGCTTTAAGTGAGCGATTAACAAACTTATTGGTCAACTGATCTATAGATGCATTTTTATGCTTCAGAACTGCACATGGTTTCTGTAAGACACTATATAGTGAAGAACTCTGAAACAATTTGAATCTGGCTCCTCTCGACACAGCAAACCGGCCTATAAGAGAGGCCATGATGGAGAGGTCTACACTATATCTGGCCTCGTGGTACCTTTCACGTTCACTGAAATCTCACTTCGTGGGCATTCTTGTATTTTGCCTATCGGGATGTGTCCACGGCAACTGGAAATCAAACCTTCATTTTTGGCCACAGAAAACTGCAGCTTATAAGAACTAAATCAACATTTGCGAGGTCACTGTGGCAAACAGAAGTGTTATATACGTACAAAGCAGAAAAAAGAGAAAGCTCACAAAAAGCTTAAGGTGTCTGGCACAAACGAGCCCATCACCACCGTTGTTGCCAGGTCCACAGCAGACAAGCACGGTGGCGCCTTTGGTCATGGTCGCCTTAGGGTAGGACTTTGCGACTGCAGTGGCTACACTGAGGCCCGCCAGCTCCATGAGCTGGTCCAAACTGTATGCATACTCCGAGAAGAGCTCTTGGTCGATCTTGACGGCCTCTTCCTGGCTGCACATGAAGATATATGTAAGTATACATGTATCAGAAAACACGCTCGGGTGCACCACAAAATGAACCAATTGTGAATCACGGCACCCTTTCATGAAAAACCAGATGCAGTAGAACTCCTCCTAGACTGCAGAAGTAGAACATAGCAGCCAGGAAAGCGTATTACGCGCATGTAGTAAAGGTGCAGTTGGTGTCAAAGGAACCTGGATTCTAATATGTTATAGCCGGCAAAACGCATCGGCGTGGTTCTACTGTACATGTGTGCGTATGAGAAAGCCGCAGCTTTAAGAGAAGCTCGAAATATACACATACAAGCACTAGAGTGGATAATAAAGTCAGTGTAAACTCATTCCTTGTGTGTCTACAGAATCGGAAGGGTCAATGCAAATGATTATATGTCTTTGGACATTGAATTAAAATGTCCACGTAAACAGCTGTTAACCTTACGTCACAAACATGCACATGTGATACCAAAGTGGTATACGTTAATGTTGCGAATACAGCGATGCTTCAAATAAGGTTTCGTATCATTTTTAACAAGAGTGATGGTTACGGCACAGGAAAACCCCACTGGCGTCGCAGGGCAAAGTAGAAGGCGACGACGAGCACTACGAGACAGCCTAGCGCAGTAAAATGCCCCGCCGAAGCGTGCTTCGCCGCATTAGGGATGTTGCTGCGGCGAAGCCGAACGCGAAGGCGCGCTCGCCGCTTTTGAGAGAAGCGAAGGGTCATTGCGTGGCGACTAGCCGAAAGCAAGAAACTCAACTACGCTTGCTTTCATCGCCAGGTGCTACCCTTCCCAGTTAAAACGTGAGAGCGCCGCGCGCTACCGCGGAAAGCAGTGTCCGGGCGCGGAGCAACAACCACAGCCCGCGAGCCTCTCTACCTGATGTAGTGCATCTTCTCCAAGTACTGGGCAATGTTGGCGTCGGCGACGATGTGCGGCTCGGATCGGTCCACGCTGACGCTCTTGGGACGGCGCCGGAACGAGAAGCGCATCGGCTTCTTCTCGCTTTTCTCCATGATCGCCGGTATAAGCGCAGCGAGCCAAGAACGGGACACGCGGTTTAAACCGTGGCCGTTGGACGGGAGGCCTCAAAAAAACTGGCGGAGGCGCACACAACAGCGAGACCGCTCTTCCCACGCACGCACTCTCGGTCGACGGGAGCGTCGTCGTTCACCACGCCACACCCACGCACGCACGCACGCGCTCACACTCGCTCGCACCGCGCGCCTTGCTGCCGGTCACACGGCGGCGCGATTCGGGCGTCCACTGCCGCCGCCGCGCCTCCCAGCCAGCAACGTCGCCCACACGCCGGACGCGGTCGCTGCCCGCTTCATTCTCCCTTCATCCAGACCCTGCGTCCTTTCCGAGTCGGGGCGAGGGAGCCGGACACGCAAGGACCGTCGCTCTATCGTCTCGTTTTCTGCGACTCTTTTTGGGCAGCGTCTCGCCCCGAGAGGAGGAGCTGGGTGCGGTGTTGAAATTAGAAGAAAGGGAGAGAGACTTGGGGGAAAAAAAGGATGCTCTCAGGCTTCTCTACGATGCGGGGAGACTAAAGGTGGGACGCGAAACAGTGGGCGGCTCGTAAGACCGAGCACGACCGCTGGCGGCGCGCTGCCACAACTGCTGAGAAAACTGCCAGGAGGCGATGTTTCTCGGGAAGGATGGGAAACGGGGGGAAGGAGCGAGAGAGAGAAAAGGCCCCGCTCATCTGCGCGCGCTTCTCTTGCGAAACCTCGGCGGAACGCTGCTCGTAGCGAGGAGCTCACGTACACTCATTAATCCTCAGCGCAGCAACGCCGAAAAGAAAAAGGAAGAGTTAGAGAACGTGACCGTCGAAGGGGAGTTGCGAAGGAGAAACCGCGGCGACAACTGCGAACACGAAAGTTAAGCGAGCGCCTCGCAAAGTTAATTAGGTGAACAAGCGCTGTGGAGAGACCTTCATTTTTAACGAGCCCCCCGTCCCGATCGCCGCTGTTGTTTCAACATCCAGTACAGAGACTGCTGCGGATGTTAAAGGGCGAATAGGGCGCTGAGCTTTCTGCGCACTACAGATTCGCAGATTAGTTTCGGTCAATGGTCGCGGCTGTAACTGCAGCAGCACTCTTGTGGCACCCCCTCTTCGAGGTGAATTTTTCCAGGACGTAGAAATGGCTCGTGCGAACTCAGAAACACAGCTGCAAAACGAGCGATCGCCGAGTCTGACAAAAATTAAGTAAACTAAAAATAAAACTCGCCCGGTTCTGAGGACGAATGAGGTCGTCACATTACGGGAGCGCCACAAGTCAGCCTGGATGGAATGCCCTCGGGTGCTGCACTTAAAAATTTCCGCAGCTGCACTGGAAATTAAAAACTGCGCGCGTTAATTCCTTAATTCCTTACTTCTACGCAGCTCCCGAATGAAAATGAAGGCGCTGGAAATACCAAGAAATAACCGCGGCATAAACTGTGCTCGCGACCGCCAATTGCCGTCGGTTCAAACTACTCCGCGTTTCCCTTCGCCCGCGCAAAGAAAAAAAAAAAAAAAAGATAAAGAGTGAGGCGGTGGGCGGCATCTTCGTTTCACAAAGCACAGGTCGCGCAGCAACTGTGAGAACAACCCGTCGCACCATGGCGCCCCCGCGGCGTGCAGTTCGTCCAAGTGGCGCCACCGGTCGCCGGCGCCTGGTTCAACCTGCGGGCAACCGGCGGCGTAATCCCGGCGCTTGGCAATCGATCGCGCGCTGCCGCCACCGTTCTCTGGTGGTCCGGAGAAAGACGATGGTGCGGCGCCAGCCGGAATATCGGCAGCTGATTCACCCCCATTTTCCCGCGGAAAGTGGACGTCGCAGAAGCTTCTCCATCAAAGAAAAAAAAACGGAAACGTCGCGCCGCCTTGCGACAGAAACTTGCGTCTCCGTCGGCGGGACTAGAGCAGCCCCTTTGGTAAATGTACCAGCGGTAGACGCGAGAGAACAGTTCTCACGGGACTCCCAACATATAACTCGTGGCTTGGTTTGCAGCAACCAATATACTTTTCTCTCCGTGCTTCCAAGATCCCTCACACACCGCGATTCGAATTTAACAGAAGCGGAAATATATCTTACGTTGGCTTACGAATTCGTGTTAGTTACGCGCGAAATCCCAGGAGAGCCCCAAGATCAGCAGGGAAATTTAACTGTCTCCTCTTCTAAATATTTCAGATGCCTATCACACCATCTTGACTTCAGCCAACCAAGAGAACAGGCTGGCTTCAGGAAGGGATATTCTACGATGTATCATATCCATGTCATAAATCAGGTAATCGAGAAATCTGCGGAGTACAATCAACCTCTCTACATGGCTTTCATAGATTATGAAAAGGCATTTGATTCAGTAGAGATACCAGCAGTCATAGAGGCATTGCGTAATCAAGGAGTACAGGAGGCATACGTGAATATCTTAGCAAACATCTACAAGGATTCCACAGCTACCTTGGTTCTCCACAAGAAAAGTAGAAAGTTACCTATCAAGAAAGGGGTCAGGCAAGGAGACACAATCTCTCCAATGCTATTCACTGCATGCTTAGAAGTATTGAAGCTCTTAGACTGGGAAGGCTTAGGAGTGAGGATCAACGGCGAATATCTCAGCAACCTTCGGTTTGCAGATGACATTGTCCTATTCAGCAACAATGGGGACAAATTACAGCTAATGATTGAGGACCTTAATCGAGAAAGTGTAAGAATTGGGTTGAAGATGAATATGCAGAAGACAAAGATAATGTTCAATAGCCTGGCAAGGGAACAAGAATTCAGGATCGCCAGTCAGTCTCTAGAGTCTGTAAAGGAGTACGTTTATCTAGGTCAATTACTCACAGGGGACCCTGATCACGAGAAAGAAATTTACAGAAGAATAAAATTGGGTTGGAGTGCATACGGCAGGCATTACCAAATCCTGACTGGGAGCTTACCACTGTCGTTGAAAAGGAAGGTGTACAATCATTGTATTTTACCGGTGCTAACATATGGGGCAGAAACTTGGAGGTTAACAAAGAAGCTCGAGAACAAGTTAAGGACCGCACAAAGAGCGATGGAACGAAAAATCTTAGGACTAACATTAAGAGGCAGGAAGAGAGCGGTGTGGATAAGAGAACAAACGGGGATAGCCGATATTCTAGTTGACATTAAGCGGAAGAAATGGAGCTGGGCAGGCCATGTAATGCGTAGGATGGATAACCGGTGGACCATTAGGGTTACAGAATGGATACCAAGAGAAGGGAAGCGCAGTCGAGGTCGGCAGAAAACCAGATGGGATGATGAAGTTAGGAAATTTGCAGGCGCAAGTTGGAATACGCTAGCGCAAGACAGGGGTAATTGGAGATCGCAGGGAGACGCCTTCGTCCTGCAGTGGACATAAAATATAGGCTGATGATGATGATCACACCATCTGCACACCCTCCAATGAAAAAGAGAGAGCGAGAAGATGGATTTTGTGCGGGGAAGGAGATGGACATCGCGGAAGAGTGAATTTCACTTTCGAAATCGTGCCGCTAAAAAACATCAAAATTCGATAGAGGCACGCGGCCAAACATCAACCGCCGAGTGGAGCGTCAGA
Organism: Dermacentor silvarum; assembly: GCF_013339745.2. Taxonomy (NCBI): domain Eukaryota; kingdom Metazoa; phylum Arthropoda; class Arachnida; order Ixodida; family Ixodidae; genus Dermacentor; species Dermacentor silvarum. The sequence goes on along the minus strand of NC_051159.1, from coordinate 149,192,993 downwards.
GCGCGTTTTCCCGCGAGGTTTCCGCGGGCGAAGGTGCGGCGCCTCTGCCGCTGGAGCGCTTTCCCGACCAGCCCAGCAAGAGGGCCGCTGCCTCCCGGCGAGAGCAGCAAGGAGAAGCCGGCGAATAGGGGGCCAAAGACAAGCGGCAGAAAAACCGAGGAGGGTTCGCGGGATCACGCCAGAGTCCTATATATAGGTGGGGAGAAAAGGACCGCTCTGCACTCGCTCCAGATTTCTCTCTCTCTCTCTCTCTTGGATGTCGGCAGCGGCGGGAACTCTATGGATGGGGGTGCCGGATCTGAGGGCCGCCGCGCCACCTATGCGACAACGGCTTGGGCAACGGACGAAGTCGACGAGACCGCGTAGGCCGTAAAAAAAGGAGCTCGTCTTCTGTATTACGACTCGGGGATGCGGAGGCAGTGTTTTCGCGAGCGCGTGAGCGCAGGGTAGCGCGTCGACCGGAGCGACGATAATTAAGGCGGCACTACACAGCGGTCGTGTGGGTGTCGTAAATATGTGTAAGTGGGCCCGGCGTGTATAAGAGTCGTTGAGCTCTCGAAGTGTGTTTACGCGTCTGTGTACACACGCACCTATAGGCGCGCGCGAGGCATGGAAAGGAGCGAATGAATGAGTGGGCGAGCGGTTACGAAGCTTTTTGTCGCATCCGAGGCCTGGCTCCCCCGATAAATGCGGAGTAAAAATCACCGCAGCACTTCGCGAGCTAATCGGCCCGGCACTTCATCCCTTATGGAAAGTATTGGAGGTGCAAGGCGCACAGGACGCGGGCGATTCCATCACGCACGCATATAGTACCACACAAGCGTGGCGTTTCGCGAGAATTGGCCGGCTCCAGGCTGTTTCGCTCCTTCCATTCGGTACTTCCGAAAGGCCAGCGCGGTAGGGGGTTCGTTACTTATTAGTGCTTCTCTGGCGCGGCATGTTTGTGTCCCCAGCAATTCTCGCTCCTTAATAGCTCAGTGGCGTCGCAAAGGACCGCCTCCGCACAAGCGAGGGCATAAGAGGCCAGCCATGTATGGCTTCATGCATGACTTCTTAACTGAGAATAACTCCTTCTTGGCCGAGTTGGTGTTTACTTGACATGATACTTTGTAGCGCAAAAAACTCCAAAATAGAAGATAACAGTGAGAGGCGAGAGGAAAGGACTTCCTTTCCTCGCGCCTCTCACTGTTTTATATATATATATATATATTATATATACAGGGTATCCCAACTATCATGCACCAAGATTAAAACATGTAAATGCCACGCGTAGATGGACAGAACCAAGGTAATGTTGTTTGCCATCGCTTTGAGATACTCAGATTATTTTTTGCATTCCGCCTAATTACATAATTAGTCTTAATCAACTTCTAAAGTATTATGATTAGATGAACAGTGTCAATGAGAACATTGTAGAGCAATATGAAAGACCCCCGATACATCTTTCTGTTGCTCAATACGTGCTACATAAAAGTGTTTTTCAGAGCGTGAAAGAAGCCCGCTTTTATGTAGCACGTATTGAGCATCGTAAAGCTGTATCGGGGGTCTTTCATGTTGCTCTACAATGTTCTCATTGACACTTTTCATCTAATCATAATACTTGAGAAGTTGGTTAATTAATTATGACTAATTATGTAATTAAGCGGAATGCAAAAAAAGACATTCTGATTATCTTTAAGCGACGGCAAACAACATTACCTTGGTTGTGTCCACCTACGTGGCTTTTTGCATATTTTTATATATTGGTGCATGATAGTCGGGACACCCTGTATATATATATATATATATATATATATATATATATATATATATATATCAGAGAGAAGAGCGGTTTGCCGGGGTACGTTCGCGCCCACCAGAAAGAGTAAAGGGCAGAGAAAAGTTCTAGAAGGCTGGTAATAATTAACTTATAAAATTAGAAAATATACAAGACCTGTCATCTCGATTCAGCTCTTGATAGGGGTACTGGCAATGAAATTCTGTTTCCCGCGTTTCTTGATTTCTTTAGCTAGCTGTTGACTCCCATAATTACGGTACGAAGCTTCAATTCCTCAAGAGCGCCACGAATAATTCTGTGTTGTGTTCTCTGTGACTTGAGGCTCCACAGCATAATTACTAAGTCGACAGCTAGCCAATAAAGAAATAAATACGAGACAAACATTTTTTGTCAGTACTTCTTTAGGAAGATGGGCGCGTTTCTGTTGAAGGCGAAACTCCGCAACGGGATTTCATTCCACACACACACACACACCTATTATATATATATAAACATCCTTCTTGAACGTAGGGTAGCCTGAGTTTCGAAAGCAATGTAAACAAGAAGTTTGGCAGAGCTTAAAACTGCCTTGGTCGGCGGGGCCAGGGACCCGACATCCGCTTCAGAATGCAAGGTTTCAAACATCAGGACTAACACACAGAGGCAGCTCCAGCACCGAATTCTGTGCCACACATCACACTGAGCCGACGGCCAGACTTACTACCACAGAGAACAAAAACTGCGTTCGCATTCATCGGCTTAAATAGCCGTCAGTCCTTCAAAGATTTCGTGTCGTAATGAGTGGAAGCCCATTTTGGTGTTTAGACGTATATGCGTTTCGAGAGCGAGGGGTAAAAATGACTACTTGGCCTCATGTTCGGACAGTGCTATGATTTCATAGGAACATTCCCAAAGCTGCAATATCGTGGAACCAATATCTTGGTAGAACGTACGATGAGGATCTGCGGATTTAAAATTTGCACTTGAGCAATGATGTCAACCGATAAAGATTTTAGAAGAAGCGGCCATCGTTTTTCTTTTTTCGATTTTTTTTTCTTCCTCTGGCAGACGTCAAGGCCACCTCCCCATCAGAGACTTCAATATCTACATACATGTACAGTTCCGTGCACTGCTGTGTACTACTAAGTGGTTCGGCATTTGCTGGGTCTGAGATAGTGAGCCCAGGAGCATGCGCAGCCTAATAGACATGCGGAACTGCTTATGACGAGTGGCGACGTTGAAAAGCGCCTTTGTTTACCCTAATCTGCACACGGTCTGAGGGCGCTTGCGGCTCCGCAAATGCCATAGAATGACGCGTATCGGCTGATAACACTCGCCGGTCTTTTCGCAACAAATGAAGCGCGCTCACGGACTGTTCGAGATAACAAAGGCGCTTAAGAACCTCACCACTGGTTAAATGCAGCACGCGCAAGTTTGCATGTTTAACTTTATTAGGAGGCGCATGCTCCTGGGCACGATATCTCGGACCCATGGCAACTGCCGCCAGGTGTCGTCCCGCAGAGCAACGCCGGCGGGACGATGCAGACGAAATCAGCACTGGGAACATACAGTACTTTCAAGCAAGAAATTGCCAAAGAAAATATCTATGATAATTCTAGGGGAAGCTCTTTGCTGTTTGAAGCCAGGACGGGATTATTTCGGACTAAGATGTACCGAGTCAAGTACCAAGGTATAGACACGTTGTGCTGTGCGTGTGGAGAAGAAGAGGAAATGGCTGAACACCTCATACTTTTCTGTAAAGGGCTTAACCCTACAGTGCAAAGCAACGGGGCTCATTTTTAACACGAAAGTGTTTTATGCCGGGGTCCACCAAGACTTCACTGACGTATTTCCGTCACGGAAATACGTCAGCTTACAATGTACACGAACATAATACAAAGAAAGAAACCAGAAGAAAAAGTTCCACAAACATGCAAAATTTGGAAATCGAACCCACGACCTCTCGTCTGCGACGATAGATCGCCGAGCGTTTAACCCATTGCGCCACAAACGCATTTGCAGAGAGCTACACAGACGCGCCTTATATATCTAACACTCCTCCGTGTACCCGCGCTCTACCTCGGGGCGGTGCCGCCGCCTACGAGCAGAAAAGAGAAGTACTGCATTATGACACTAACGCGCACCGACAGTGAACGCTTCGGTGGTCTCAGCACTACGACGCCTCGATGCCAGCATTTGAAGGGACGCTGGCATCAAGAAGCACTACCAACGCCACCTAGGTGGCGTTCACCGTACTCAGCACAGCGGAGCGTGGCCTCCGCAATTAGCTCTGAAAATGTTTCTGAAGTTGATCGCGGAGGCTGCAATTACGACGCGCTGTACGCGCTGATTTGACTCGGTGACGATTCAGTTACGTGCTTTGTCTTGCGCGTTGTATTAGTGTGTCAGTTACGTGCTTCGTCTTTCGCGTTGTGCTAGCGTGTGCAGCGTAGTGCAGCTTCCATATGCACGACGGTTGCTCATGGTCATCGACGTTGGTAGTCGTGATGGAGGAGACGTGCCACCAGGCGTCAGCGTGGGTGCATCAACGCCTAAGGGCGCTTTAGCCACAAAACACCAATAGACATTATATATCAATGTGCAATAAACATTACACTACTTCTGTGAAGACACGTTTCACTTTCGTGTTCTATACCGATTCCTATATAAGAGGGATCAACCACATTTTTTCAAAGCATTGGGGTTTAAGGACAGTGAAGGCAAAATAGACTTTAAGCGGGTAGAAATAATGAAACGGAGGTTATCTGAGTGGTGGCTAAAATCAAGGCAGGGGTGAAATTTCACCCACCACAAAGTACAAAATATGTTAATAGCCATGGCTAGGTGGCGTATGCCACCGCCAGATTTAAAGGGTTCAGCCTCATCCATCCATCCATCCGGCCGTTCGCGCGCTCTACACAGCAGTGGACGACATTGTACATTCTTTAGAACATCAGATATTCGTACCAATCTGTTCAGTTGGCATGCTGACCCTGCCCTGTAGTCCACTTCTCTAAAATGTTAACTAGGACGTCAGCTCACGTAATCTAATCCGTATCGCTGCTTTAATATCGTGAACACGACGCCTATATCGATTTCTTTTTCAGAGCCCATTGCACTGCTATAAGCTTAACTTAGTTGCAGCCTTTTCGTTAGCCTACAATTAAGCCTCTAACGCATGCGTCGATGCACTGCTAAGCAGTCGCGAATATGACGTCATGTCATCGTCATGTTCGAGCGTCACAACCTTACGTCGAGATAGGCGTTTCGCGGTGAAAGTGTGTCCAACTTGGTCATGTGCACTATACTTTCAAATGGTCGTTAAACAAGAAATGTGTTTCTCGCAAAGAATGAAAGCTTCGCTTAGATCCGATTTTCACAGCACCCTTGGGATCTCCAAATTACTTTTCTTTCTCTCTCTCTGCACCTGCATTTCGTCTGGAGCTTAGCCAAGGCTTCAGTTCGGTTATAAGGACAACAGGTCCTAACAGCGTTCCTAACACGTCAGCTTCACTGTTTCCGAGCAGATGTAGGTATACTTTAGACTGTGCTTTGCGATATGGGCTACCAAAGATATCAAAGATGTCACTGATCGAAAGTCTGAAAACGTGGGACTGCACCACTGTGCCGGAGTCGGCGAGCATTTCTCTTAACTTCCGCCGCGCCGAAAAAGAGGAGGAAAAAAATAAAAAGAAAAAGAAGCATACAAAAACAAATTTCACTCTTTCAATCTTTCAGTCTCGCTTCTTCATGCACGCACGCGCGCACACACAAAGCAGAACGGCGAACCGCCCCAACGAAGCAGGTGAAATGTGGCGACGCGAGCACACAACAAAAAGAGTCACTCTCAAACACAAAAGGTTCTGGGAGGGTGAAAACGCTGTGCTCGGTCGTCATTCACGATCACCGCCCGAAAGAGGCGTGGCACAAAAAGGGAGACAAGTGAAATGGGGGAAAGGCGAGGAGGTTAACCAGGCTGAGCCCGGTCGGCTACCCTGCACCGTGGAAGGGGGAAAGGGAGCTGAAAGACGAGTAAGAGAAAGAAAGCAAGAGGCACAATAATGTACGAAAGACGCACATATAGGAGGGCAGCTTGCACGACGTTTACTTTCGACTGTATGCTTCGTCCGTTCTGGATATGTCAACCGATCGAGCCTCATATGCCGTGATAAACCGCGCGTGCGCGCATGGAGTGCGAGCCATACCGACGCGATGTGCCTCATGTGGAAGGGGTGAGCTGAACGTCCTGGGTGTAGTGGAGGTAGGAACACATTCTGAAAGCGACTCGCTTCAAGGTATACGGCCGGCCATTGCTTTAGATGGCAAGCGGCGCGCAGCATCCGATCTCGAGAGCGTACAGGAAATAAACAGTAGGCGAACCGTCTTTAGGCCGGGGCTTTGATCTGTGGTCAAAGACTGCACACTTTTCGGCAGGAAGTTCCAGCACAGTGAAATATTCCGAGTTTATATACACCATCAAATTCTACGCCCACTGCAATGGCATCGCAGAACACCTACAACCTGGTATGAGGACAGGCCGCAGGCCTTGCCCTCTGGCACTGGACTATGTGCCTTAAAACGCTAGCAAAGGTACACTATACTCTATTTCGTTAAATTTACGGTAATAGTCTGATTGTTTGAAGAGAAAATGAAGATCATTTTGAAGACCCACCAGGAGGTTGGCCCAGCGTACGGCGGAATTAGAAAAGGCGTTTAGTTCTGACTGTAAAACAACGGACATTTTTAGGGAAGAATCAAAGGAGTTAACGACAACATAATGTACTAAGAATATAGCAAGAAAATCGCTTCGAAACAAATAGAAATTCGTCGACGACTGAGCAAGCATCCCATTTGAAAGCGTCGGAGAGGAATCTCCCAGAGGTAGAATATTAGAAACCCACTCCCCCCCCCCCCCCCCTCAAAAAAAAAAAAAAATCAATCCATGTTCTCGAAACGGTGCATCTAAAATGTTTTTCCTTCAGATGAGAAACAGCGATAGAAAGAAAAAAAAAGAACATAATTATGTGCAGAGAACATGTTTGTCAATGCAAGCGATAGACAAGAAAGCTATCCTCGGCATCGAAGTGGGTTCCCACTGCCTAGGGTGGCAGCGAACCGCCGCTGGACTGGACAAGTGCAGCACTCAATTTTCTGTATTCCCACAAAACACACATGGGCTTTCCTTGATCCGATTGCACTACAAGTCCACCTTTCCGATTCGGTGGTGGCCAGTGCGCTTCTGCCAAATTCGGGCATGGGTGGAGGGGGGGGGGGATGCGCGACTAAATATTTGTTGGACTACCGGCACCATATTACGTTAATTTTTCGAATTCTTTTAACAGCGGAGCTGTTTAAGCTTTTCGTTTCCCCGCGTAGCGTTCACAAAAACTCGCCTAGCGATGACGTCACTGCGCACAGCTGCGCCTCGCTTCATTTTGCGATAGCCAATCAATAGCGAATCGATCAATCAATAAATTCCGGAAAATGATTGGGATGACTTGGTAGTGCTTACCTTAGCCCAAATACGTGGCCAATACCTTGCAATAGCCAATCAACAGGTAATCGATTAATAATCAATAAATTCCGGAAAAGCATAACCCGTAAGGCCAGGACCAGCTAGGTGCCGATCAGCTCCGCTGTTTCTTTAGCCTTGCGCCACTAGTGCAAGCTACGCTAATCTTTTGTTTCAAGTTTCCCTTCATTATTATACCTTGAACTAAAAAACGCAACCACAACTTCACAGGCAGAAAATCAGAAATTACAGTTCACTTTAAAATAACCTATCAATATTAACGTTCATAGACGCCAGTGCGCAAGCGCAGCCTGTGGCCCATGCACCATGTGAATCTGTTCGAGACATTTCGAGAAGACCACAAATGCTACCCGCCGCGGTGACTCAGCGTTCTGCCGTCGAGCATGAGGTCGCTAATTCGATTCGCGGCTGCGGAAGCCGCATTCCGGTATTCCGCATTTGCCGGATGCAAAAAGAGAAAAAGAACAAAGAAAAAAATTATACCTCCCTTCCACTCCGTGAAGATGGTCGAACAGCGAAGCTGTGTTATAGTTACACCAAGTGTTACATATACACGTGTTGCAGGTGATGCAATTGCGTAAACACAAGTTAACACAGATCTACAACACGAACTTATATAGAAACGTTGCGAGGCGAGAAAAGGCAGCGACTTCCGATGCTACTCGACGAGTGTCCAGTTCTCTGGTCGAAACCTGCCGAGCCGTCGGCTGCAGTCACGGACATCGCGCGCGTTCAGCGCGAACGCGGGGAAACGCGGACGGCGTCGGCAGCAGCTCTGCCCGTATCCGAAAGGGCGTGGCGCATAGAAACACCTCTCCTCGCGCCCTCTTATTGGTCGCCTCCTCCCCAGCGCGCCTTCACTCCTCTGCTGGTCACGTGACCTGCCCTCCCCCGGCGGCGCAATTCATTTTCCACGGCAGCTGGGCCCTCGGACTGTGGCGCCGCCGCACGGGAGAACGTGAACCACGGCGACGCCTCGGATCTGTTTGTGCATGGAGGAAGATTCATCCATGTGTTTGTGCCCCGACAGGTAGACCTGTCTATAAAATACTGCTCCAGTCAGGTAGACTGCTCCCTCCCTGATAGTGAGATTATATTTGGATCATCAAAACAGTGATGCGTTTATTTAGGAATAGCATCGATCCCTTAACAGCAGCCACAGCTGTGCCTACAAGTCTGGCAGGTGACAGTGGTCTGCCTTGTCCCGTCCTTCGGCTATTCCTAAATAAACGCATCGCATCACTGTTTTGATGATCCAAATATAGTCTCACTATCAGAGAGGGAGCAGACTATCAGAGGGACCTGACTGGATCAGTATTTTTTTCATTTGGGGTGTTGCGGAGCGCAGCGTAGCCATTTCGCGTCGGCGCCCCGGCACCGCGGCCACCGGGGCACAAACAGATCCGAGGCGCCGCCGTGGTTCACGTTCTCCTGTGCGGCGGCGCCACAATCCGAGGGCCCAGCTGCCCTGGTAAATGAATTACGCCCCCCGGCGCGGCTCTCATCCTCTCCTGGTCACGTGACCTGCGTGACACCGGCGGACGGACGGACGGCGCAACCTCAACCAACGCCTCCAGATATAGGAGGCGTTGCCTCAACCTACAACAGCTCCGCTGTGAAAACGCTCGTGTGCTTTGAGTGTACGTTAATACCTCAGCTGGTTGTCAAAAGTAATCCGGTGCCTTCTACTACGTACGTCGTCCATCATTACCTACTGTGCAGTTTTAGGACGTCAAATCCCACAACTTGAACGCTAACAAAAGACCGCGCCCGCTCGCCACAGAGGCTCCGCGAGGCCGCCACCGCCAATGATGGCAGCTGAGAGACGTCAGGAGCGGAGCGTGTTGTCACGAAACACGGCCTAACGTGACGACCGCGTCAGCCGCGAAACAAGAAAACTACCACCAACAAAAAATATTCGTGCAGCTACTGCGACAGTTTCCCTTCTCGTTCAGAACTCCGACACAGGATAGTATCGGGCCCCTAAACGCACTAGGTGGAAAGTGCTAGTGCAGGCGCAAAAACACCTGTCCATCAGCTGCGTGCACCTTTTCAAACAATGTAAGTACATACATGGGGGAACTTCAGATGATGAGTGGATGAGCGCGGAAGCGGAATATCCGCAACCTCCACTGCCATTAGCTTGCCTTTCATTGACACATGGGCACAATTGTTTTCGTCACGTTACTGAACTTGTAATCGTGCATGCATATATCAGCTTGATGAAGTTGTCATCGGATATAATCTATTCATTAGCAACTTCTGGGCACTTTTATTATTATTATTTTTTTAAATAGTCGTGTCTGTCGAAAGATTCAAGGGACACACGTTCTCATATGCTTCAGCGATTGCAAGTTCGGTTTGTGCCCATGCACGTTCTGACAAGGCCGGATATGTATACCTTAAGCAAAAATATACTGCAAAGCTGAACTGTCCGACAACCGAACTGCGGTGGGAGAAACTGAGCTACGCATGTCATATGCAAAAAAAAAAAAAAAAAAAAACATTACATATAGTAATACTGTAATAGTATTACGATAACCAATCTTTCTATTGGCATACAATTCTAATGAACTGACCTTTACATGATCTGCGGCAGAAGCTTTGCCATTACTAAAAGGCTCGCTGCCTGAGCCTGCCTCAATCTAATTAGCGTTAGTGAGTGCGCAACTGGTGGCGTTCGTACGTGTACACGTGCACATTATACATACATATACCGCATGTTTCTGTGAAGGCGTTCCTGCGGGCCAAGCTCTGAAGAACTACTTGCAGCGTTTGACTTGTTTTCTCGTTCTTGGTCGTGACGGCGGTGTTCGTGCGCGCTACGCAATCATGTCAAACCAAAACTAGCCTGCCAGCATATTCTTACGAGCTACATTACAGGTTTTATATAGATACAAAGTAACAAAGGACACACGTACACTTCTAAAGCAGTCCCAAGACTCACTTGTAGGACGAAAAATATTTTTCCAGTGAATATCAGCCATGCACTGAAGCATGACGACACTGTATGGAAAAAAAGTAGTCAAATATTGCAAAACGTATCTACTTCGGTTAGTTTTTCTATCTACTATGCACTCGCACGCATAAAAGATCTTGTTGCATTTACATCATACTTAATGCGTGGTGTCGCAACTAAAGAGAATATGCAAATAAATGTGCAGTGTTGCAGTGTCATTTAGAGCTATTTTATCACCAACTAGCCCAACACGCGCACGCTATTCAAATGACAACGGCACAGTAAACAGCGTCGAATTGTAATCCACGCATCATAATAGGAAAAAGGTAGCAAAATAGTTCCCTGACAGCGGCTGGTTTGCGTTAAAGGCCCCTGCGATTACCTTATTTTCTCATATTGGTCGTCAAAACAAACTTGTGCGCGCAGTGTTTCGGCAAATCTTTTCGAGCTGTCATTTATCGCATGCCAAATTCATCAACAAATCAAAACATATTAGACCTATTTACCTCAGGAACTTCACTTTCGTGCTCATCTTTCGAGCGACGTTCGAGCTTACAGCAAACCGGCAGGAATGTTTCCAGAGTTGGAAAGGGGCCAAAAGCTGTACAGTTTTGAAGATGCTCATGCGCATTTAGCAGCTTACAGCCTTGATGCCACTAAGCCGTTTCCAGATTGGACAGTCAACTCAATGACTATCCACCTTGGACTATGAATTTAGCTGCTCCTTAAAAATCACGGACGCACAAGTGGCACAAGTGAGACACACAAACGCACGCCCAAAACAGCGGAAATTATGGCAGCAAACCGAGCGACTGCGGCGACATCACACTTAGCTGAAAGCGTGTGCGAAAATGCAAAGCGTGCGCTAGCTAAATGTTACTGATGATTCTTTGCATAAAACCTAGTTTATTAAAAAAATTATATCTGCACATTTTCACTCACGCCTGCGCTATTTCTCATGTCATTACGACGAAGCCAACGAAGCGACGAAGAGCAATCGAGACAAATCCGTAGCTAAATATTATGCCAAAAATGGATCTTCATCCTCGTCCGTAATTTTAAGGTGACTTGAGGTGAGTTAATTGTATTGCAAACATTACAGTACTTATCGAGAGAACCTTGCAGAAGCCTTAACTGCCAATACATTCTAAATGATGCGCCGCTTTTTATTTTTAACGTCATGTACGAATGAAGGTTCGCTTCCTTGCGACTGTGCACGCTCAAACCCCTAGCACACCGAAGAGCGCCCGGCAGTGCGATACATGCGATTTCTAGCACTTTGTTCCGCTTGATTATTATTTTTTTCCTGGAATTTTCCAATTTCGTGCTACTGCGAAATATTTTATGTGACCAGCGAGCGTGAGGGGTGCTTTACGCTGTGGTTTACAAAAGTGTTTACTAGCGGTTTTATTCAGCATGAAGTTGTGTGACGGGTTGTTCTCTGTTGCCGTGTTGAGAAGTCCGTCGTGATGATGCCTTCCGCGCTCGGTGATTGAGCGATCAGAATCGGCAAGTGGACAGAGCGCATCGGGCAGTGGCCGAAGGTGGACTTCCTTCCGCTCTTTTCAGATTGGGACATTGCTGTCGCAAAAGTGCCTCTCAAATGGAGTCCGAACAGATGGAAAAGCTTCGCCAGTCGCAGCTGAAGGGCCTGCGATCCTGCGACGCGAAGCTCGAGCGCTGGGCGCAATTCGAGCGCGACTACGAGGCCCTCGGCGAGCGGCTGCGCACACTGCCCGACCGTGTGAGCCACGAGGTGATGGTGCCTCTCAACTCCCTCGCCTTCATTCCCGGACGGATCATCCACACGAACGAGGTACTCGTGCTCCTGGGGGACAACTGGTTCGCCGAGCGGTCTGCGAGCCAGGCGCTGGGCATCGCCCAGCGGCGCGCCGAGCAATGCAGGAAGATGCAGGAGGGATTGAAAGCCGAGCGGGAGCAGCGCACCAACTGGATGAAGTACACGGACGAGTTGCACCGCGAAAGCGGCTACGTGGATATTCGGGAGCCGTACGACCCGGACGAGGAGAACACCTGGCGGGAGAGACACCGCAAGAGCGTGCGTGACCATCACACGTCCAAGAAGGCTGCCGAAGGGCAGGAGCATCAGCCTGACACGGATGTCTGGAAACTGCTCGATCGCCTCGAGTTGCAAGAAGAGCAGGAGGAAGCCTGCGCAGACATCGCGCCCGAGACTTCGCACGAGGAAGTCTCCCGCAAAGTTCGATGGCAAGATGAGAGCAGTGGCCACATCAGCTTCTCCTACTCGACGAGTGACACCTGCTCAGCGACCACGGCCACTTGTAGTTCGGATGCATTGCTAAGTCCTGGCGACATCTTGCGTATGTTTGGCGGATCCGAAGCCAGCGTGGCAAAGTCTATACTGAAAAATTCGTCAGATGTGAAGCCGCCGACGTTGCCCAAGGCGTCAGTATCATCTCCTGTTGTACCAGCGCCAAGAGAAAGGCCCAAGTTGAAGTTTGATGACGCATTCACGGGAAATGTTGTGGAGCACCACACTATTGCACCTTCGTCGACAACAATCGACTTTGATGTTACTGACGTAGAATTACCAGCGCCACTCAGCAAGCCAAGTTCGTTGTTTAGGTCAAGGAGGGTAACAAAGCCATAGACTCGAAGCACTGAACTGTTGCTAGTGTTATGCTACAGAAAACGACAGAAAATTTGTGCGACAGTGAATGGTGCTTTTTTTGTGTGCGTGTGACTTTAAAATACTTTCTACAGCACTTGCAGCTGTCACTATGAGGTGCCGAAAGACCGTGTCAACTGATGTAAATGACGTGTTACTAAACACACAAAGTGCATGTAACAAGTTAACAAAGTCAGCATATTTTGACATCTTCTAGTGGTTGGACATGAACAATGATGTTCACAAAACATCTGTCAGCATAAGACCGCGTGATTTACCTTGCTGTACCAGAACTGCAGTTTTGTCTTGTTCTGAATTCATTATGGTTGTGTGGACCACATGGACAGCATGGGATATAACACCAATATGCTAATGTGTTTTGACTGCAATGTTGAAATAGTGCCATGGTTTTGTAACTGATTCCGTAAATCATTTTGTATAACAAATGTGTTATTTTCTATTAAAGAGTAATTTGCAGCTTGGCTTACACATAATTTTGTGTCTTCTTCGATGCCAGGGAAAATGCTAGCGAAGCACTGAACTGTGCATGAACCAGACAGCATCTACTCAAACTGCCAAGAAATGGTTTTGTGGCCTCAAACTGCAGATTTCGCGTTTATTTCTGATTGTTAATGTGCTAAATATGGGAACATTTTTTTTTTTGCTTTCAGTGTTATTGTTAGGGAGAATTGCTTTGCAGCAGTTTATTTGGGTGGAAGCATAATAGGTATGATAACCATGTAATTGGCGCTTCTGCAGATAGGCAAGGTGCACAAAATATGCACAAAATATTGGCAGAGAACGGACAAATTCTTAGCATTTTGGAGCTGAGTAAGCTGAAGTGAGCTTCTGCACTTCTACTGTAATGCACATCTTGGTGACCAATTTGTTTTAGTGTAAATGTGGGGCAGAAAGTCTGTTTGTTATTATGTTAGGGACATGCTTATAGGGACAGAAGAAACTTGTGCAAGCCCCAGATCTTGTAAGTGTAACTTCCGAAGGTTGTTGGGGGGGGGGGGGGGGGAGGCATGTTGCTGATAGCTGAACTGGCTTCTTAATTGACATGGAGTGGTTTTCGAACATGCCTTTCGAGGATAGCACCGTCTAGTGTAGAGATCTCCAGCATGCAGCCCATTGGCCATGTACAGCCCACATGACCCTCCTGGGTATTCATCTTCCTTCCTTGAGCTGTTTTAGATCATTGGAGGACTTTCATATGTGTAAGGTCATGGAGCACAGTATGTTCGTGGAATGGGTAAACTCCAGTTTAGTGTCCTTGCTTCTTAACTCTCATCCAACTGATCCATTGCTACATTTTTCATGATGAGAGCCTGCAACCTTTCATTTAGCTTCCCTCGTAGCCACATGACGACCTGCTTAAAAAAGAGAAAAATCCGAGGACACCTTAGCACCTCTTATGAGTTTCTTATGAGTTGTTAATGCGAAAGCATTAATGTCCAATTGAATGCCACTGAGCGGTCGTTTGAGTTTTGTGCTGCGTGTAATGTTTGCATAAATGCTTGTTCCGCCCGCTGTGTATTGGGAGAGTTGACGATAAGGATGGATTTCGCTGCCTGCCTCTTCGCTCATTTTTGGTGCGTTCTTCCGCTCCCTTACTTCATCTGCGGTGTACTGGCGGGGTCGGCCATGTTTCGCTACTGCCGAGGTTGCAGCTGCCGCCAATGTAGAGGCTTCATACTCCATAGTGGTACGTGCTGCCCAAGCAAGCAAGCTTGAGCCAGCGTCACAGCCAGTGGGAATTTAGGTGACGTTTTGCTGGTACAGATGCTGCCGGCTTTTTCACTCAATGGGCCATTTGACAATAATAATGGAAAAAAAAAGAAAAACTGCTGATTTTAGCAATTCTGCTGGCTCTGAACTCCTTTGCTGCACAGAAGCAGGCTCTCACACATGACACTGTCATCTTGGTTGCTTGCTTGCTCCTCAAATAATGGTGCTGTCTTCTAAAAATAACTTCTGCAGCGCAAAATGTAATTTTTGTCCACCACTTTATTGGTTACTGTGCTGTCCGAAAAATACATAGGCAACACTGCTCTTAGGGGCTGCGTCGCACGCAACATCTTGCACAAATTCCCAAATGGGAATGTTGCTCCATAACTTAGTTCACCTGACTCCAAACTGTGCGAATTTGATTTCTAGTGCCGATGGTGGGTGGAGCTTTATTTTTCTTTATATGGTGAGGTTGACACTGAGGATGTGAAGGTAGCCTCACGACGACATCATGATAGAAAAGACGAAGAGAGACTGCAGACCCAGTTTCAAGCTTTAACTGCTATCACAGTAAAACAAGATATTTGTCTTGCTTATGCCTCAGTGCAGTCAGCGAAGTGCTATGTGCTCTGTATGTGGCTCAGTTAGGTCTAGTACTTCTGGCTCTTGCTGGGTGGGGAAAGTGTTTTGGGGAGAAATAGGTCATGGTGTGAATCTACTTTAGTAGATTTCTATGCGAAGAACAAAAAATGGCAATGATTATTTGAGAGCATGAGGTGCAATCTTTGTAGCTGGTTGTGTATCATGCAGTTTCAGAACTGCATTTTAGTTCTACTCAAACCACATTTGAGGGCTACGACAAACGTGGAAATGCGAGGACACATTCGGCCTTGTTTTGACATTGTATACATAGTGCACGAAAAACGAAGACAGAAAGAAAGAGACAAAGATGCACACGGCACTATGTGTGTCTTCACCTGTTGTTTTTGTCCTTATTTTTCATTCGAGATGTACCAACTCGCCTAAACTGCAACTTGTTCGACTTGTTTGCATTTAATGGTAGTACTAACTGCAGTAATCTGTCTATAGCTATCATGAAAAAGTCAGAAAGTCTGACTAATGTGATCACATACTTGGAATGATTACGCACATTTAATATGCAGTTTTGTAGATGGAGTCCATTATTACAACCACTTAATGTCGTAAGTGAACTGCAGTGTAGTGCATCTGACAGTTACAAGAGACGCTGCTCCCATTTTTAAGTGCATTTGGGGCTCGACTTATGACGGTGCCATTATTTTTGGGGGGCTGGGTATCCCTTGCACAGTAACAAGCATTAACTGCATCTTTAGTAATGGTGCAAATGCTGGCATGACCAGTTTTGTTGTGTGTGCATGCTATGGCCATAGCGATGATTGATTCTTTTGTTACATCTGTTCTGTGACAGGCAAATGAGACTCTTCTAGGACGCTAAAGCCATGCTCCCAGCAGCGATGGTGACATTGAGGTCGTCGTGGGTGGCAGCTACACGACTTAGCCTTGCAGCCACACGATGCCATGCAACTCTTGGCACCCAGCATGTCCAAGTGGTATGCATAACTTACTCAAACGTTGTTGAGTTCGTTTATAGATGTTGATGTGATGCCGACAGCAACAGCTGATCATGGGCTTTTCCCTTCACTTGAAATGTTGACATTGGCAGTTGACGCTGATATCTAAAAATGCTTGAAAACAATTACTATTGACCAGGATTGTGTACTGGGGAACTGGTGTTGCATCACTGATTAATCACCAGGTCATCAAAATGTCACCACAGAGGCATCATGATGTACAGGCATTGGCCTGTACATGGCCCTCATGACCGATGAACAGGCCACGTTGCCTCCAAGAGTGCTTGACTTGGACCTTGTGCTTTATGCAGGCTGGTATGGGGCCTAAGGAGGACGTGCGGTTCCCCGTGGGCGCCAGGGTGTCCGAGCCAACTCCTGTGCAGGCAACGACAGTGAGCTTTGAGACCGTGTGCAAAAAGGTTGTGGAGGGCACAGAAATAGGCATACCGAACAGTGCCGTGATCATGGCGTTGCGCAAGTTACTTACTTCACCTCAACAAGATCCACGTGTGATGGAGTGCTTTGCTCACAGCATACTCTGGCGATCACGACGCATGGATCTTGCCAACCTCTGCATGGTCCTTGGCCTGCATGCCAAGCATCAGGTGAGCTGAAATGGCATAGGGAGAGAAGTAAAGGTGTATTAGGGTGGTATATTGTAAGCTAAGCTGAAACGGACCTATGTGTTTGGCCCTTCCATTCATGATAGTGTACATGGAGGACTTCCCTTGCCAAAAATTAGGCCATAAAGTGTATCCCACATTTGTGTAGCAGCGTAAACACCGGTTAGATGTTTATTGAACTCTGTGTCCTGGCAGCCTTATCTATATTATAATTGAAAGAATTTCTTTAGCTTTTGAAAGGAGAGAAATGGAGTAGCTGAGGTATTTTCATTTATAACGGGAACGGAACCTCGGAATGGTTGTCACTATCTGTCAGAAGTTATTTTGAAGCCATTCGGCAGGTGTCAAAACCTGTCATCAGGTACTATCATGTGTTCTGGGAGCATGCCTGCCACTGCTAAACTCATGAGAGTGAAAAGTGTCAACTCTCAGTCTAAAGTGGTGAAAGTTCTACAGGGCCCCACTGAATGGCCTGGTGGTAGGTCTGGTCATGCATGTGTTGACTTCAGTACTTCTGACAGAGATTGTTCTGGTCATTATGTGCATGAAGATCATTGCTGTGAGCTCAGTGGACTGGAAAATGAAGTACTAATAGTTAGGGAGTTCAAGAAAGGATTATGGGGTGTCTGGTTATCATGTGCATGCATAAGAAAGAAGGTGCAGTTATAGAGGCACCTTCATATAAGCTTCAGAGGAGTTTTGAGCCTTAACTTGTAATTGCATGTGTGTTTTTAGTGAAAATGGCACCACAGAAACAAACTATTGCGATTTCATGTTGCATGGTTAACCTGCACTGCTTTGTTGGTAATTTGTACTGCTCCCCTAACATGTGCCTGAGCTGCAAGGATGACTTTGGCTCGTTAATGCGCATTCATTTATTTGACAACAAAACTCATTCATGGTGTTATCTGTGGTTGTGTGATGTGTCCATGAATATAATGCTGAGGATAAGTTATTGTAATTTTGCAATTAAGAGAAACACTATTGCAGTTATAATGTGGCTCTACACTGCATTAACTCTTTTCTTCCCACTAAAAATTTGCTCATTTTTGGTGCTCTTATGTATTAACATTCTATTTCAAGACATATTACTCACAACATATACTGTGATACATAAAATTGTATCCTGATCATTGGTGTTTAGAATGGAAATAAAGGAGAAATAATTGCTCAGATAGTTTCTGAATTCCAATGTAAAACTTCAAAGAAGCACCTCAAGAAGCTTGAATGAAAGTAATAATTCGCTATTTCTAGTGTAAATAATTTATTCATTGCAGCAAGCATCTGGTTCCTTTTCTACTACATTATTTAGGCTCTTGAAGCAATGATTGTCAGCTTGGCAAGCGCCCAAAACCTCCTCATACTTGATTATTGTATTCTATCAGCTTTTCTATGCAAGCAAGCTGGTCTAGTAGCGTGCCTTGATTTGGCAGTGGAACCCTCAGGTGCCTTGTGCAATACTTCTACAGTACTGCACAGTAATGCACAGTGTTGCACAGTATTGTACAGTAATGAGAAGGGCATTTGCATAGGCAATGCTCAAAAAGTACGAGATTAGACTGTTGGGTCAAGCTTGTGCTGAAGGTTGGTCTGAAATCTATTGTGAGCTCTTGTGGGAGTGAAAACTCCACATGACGAGAAGCATTGCTCGTAATATAATTTGTAAATATGATATCGAAATGCTGATAGATAAAAGCAATCCACGAGGGTAAAAATAAGGTTGCACTTGATATTAGTCTAACACAATTATCAAAATAACACGCACTCCAAGCATCCATTGTTTGAGACATCATTAAAACAGCCTATACGTCGGATCAGAAAATTGACAGCCCGAGAGAAACTTCTGTTTCTTCACTGCTCCTGTCGTTTAAAGTTATTTTACCGAGTGGACCAAACCGCAAGTTTCGCACGATTTGATTGGAGAAGTGTTAGGAGAAATGGAGGCTAGTTTTGGTAATACCTCCTGTCGAAGTTTTATTCTTCCAGACTCCACCATGTGCCGAATATTGTCAAATCGGACCTATAGTTAAAGTGCAGTCATCATTTTGTATGGTGCATGGCATTACTCATGGAAAAATTCCAACAGCAATGTTTAAAGGGGCCCTGAACCACCCCTTGGGCTTGGTAGCATACGCTGTTATGAACATCTCAGCCAAGTTCTGCTGTCGTACGTGGTCCGTGGAGTCCGCAAGCGGAGCGCGAAGTCCTCTTTTTCTCAAACTCTCTCGTTTCAAAAACCCCATGATCCTCGCTCTTTTCTGTGTGCTTTATTTCGCCATAAAGTGCACTCCAATACGCGGCTGCTATTGGTCGCTGCGGCCGGCTACACCGCAGCCGCCGTGAGGTGCCGCCATGAGTCCAGTGGCTAAGCGCACTGCGGCTCTCTGAGGACAGCTGCATTTGACTTACGTTTAGTGCGGCGTAGGCACCAAATCGGAAATTTTAACTGCACGCCACGATGACGTCTCGGACGTCACAGTGACGTCTCCGCAGTAGCCTTCGCAGTGCAAGGCTTTGGAGGAGGAAGGGGAGCACAATGGAGGCCGTGTTCGATTGCCAATAACTCCGCTTCTGCTGAACGCATTGAAGTACTTTTTGCGGCAAAGTAATTCTGAAATAGCCTATTTTCACTTCAAATGTCTTTCTCCACGTCGATAAAAAGTGGTTCAGGCCCCCTTTAACAATGTGTCAAAATGCCGTCGATCAAATTGATCGATTTCCTTGGGCCAGGTAAGGAAAGAGTTAAGCAACCGCTGTGAAGAAATGGAAGTGTAAAATGAGTGTTTGTAAGCAGTTCACACATTATATACATCATTCCTGCTTAGACTGTCACTACCACCTGTTAATATTGTGGCTTGATGAAGAAGATTGGCCTCAAGGGCTCAGTAGCTGTTCCTGTTGCGTGGCAAGAACTGTTTCATTATATTAGTGGTGTTACTCTTGCTTGAGGTGCACCTTTAGGCCAGAAATTAGTCAAGAATTTCAGGACTTTTTTCTGCTGCCCAAGGGGCATTCACATTTACAATACTGGGTACTGCCAAGAGTACATTGATGAACTTGGCACTGCCGTGGTGCTTTCTTGTGGATCCAAAATAGCTTTTGGAGAACATCTCATGGATTGCTCGTGACAATTTTTCCCTTAACTCATGATCAAGAGACCGACGTAATGGGTGCAACAAATGCTGCTACACGTAAATATTGCATTGTGTTTGCGTAAATGTAGTATAGTTTTTGAAAACTGTGGCTCAGTGACTCGAGCTTTGCCTCGTGCTTACAGACACAGAAAGGCAGCGAACTGGAGCAGCGACTGGTAGATCAACTGCGAACAGTCATACGAGAGCGACTTTCCGAGGCCAAGTCGATGAGAGACATCGTGTGGCTTCTGGAGATAGTGGAGCACATGGGTGCTGCAGACCACAAGCGAAGGTTTGTGCTTGAGGTGCAAGATCGGGCCCTGCAGCTGGTGGGCTCCCTTCCACACTCAGACGTGCGCCTGCTTGTGCGCACCCTTGCACGGCTGAAGTTGCGGCCGACACCCTTGCTGCAAGCAGCTGCTTTCTACCTGTCCAAGGGGCCAAAGGTGAGTGTCACTCCTTAGAAGGACACTAAAGGAAAGAATAAGTTGGGCTGCATTAGTAAATTACCCTTCTACAATATAAAAAAAAAAAAAGTCTGGCGGAAACCATCTCTGGATGACTGTCGACGTTAATACAATTGGCATTGAAGCAGTGCAACCATCGCCGAAACGTGTCATTTATAAGGCATGTACTGAAGCCGGACTCCTTTCTTGTGCTTCCCTCAGGACACACTGTGCTGTCTAGCAGTACCACTGCGAAATCTGAGCTTGGTGCGAGTCTGAATACATATTCAGACAAGGGTGTCTGGATATATATAACACGTGTTCGATTCCGGTCCTGCACCGAAGAAATTTGGTGCTGTCTCAAAGGGTGTCTGGATATATATAACGCGGGTTCGATTCCACCCTGTACCGGATACATTTTTAATTACTTCTTTTTGTCATTGAAGAGTAGCATATATCCAGTGGCCCGATCCATTGACCCAAGTTGGTGTCATAGAAGTTCATGGAACATTAACACATGCCGAATGGCACATACCGAGCTGCACATACCCAGTGCCACATGCCGAGTGACCCAAGTTGCCATGAAAGGAAAACGGTTAGATACCGCCACGGACATAGATACCAGAAAGCGAGTAAAGTATCCTAAGAATGCTTATCCCATTAAAAAGCCACTCTTACCATGAGAGGAGCTTGGAAAAGCCAGAAAACGTGCAAGAACAAAAGACGGGTGGTGATACCTTCCGCACCAGCTCACTGTTAAATTATGGATTTTGTTAGTTCAAGCCTAGTTAATTGTTTATAGGTAAGGATGGACTACATTGTATTTTAAGGGAGCCAAAGATGGAACTTGGCAAGTTTTGAGAACTTCTACCACGCCACAATGGCCCAAATATGGGAAAATGCTTTGATATCAGTAACGTTACATTGACGTACTGGCACTGACGTTTCAATGCGAAATTAGAAAAACTGAATTTGGCCTTTATTTTTTCTCTGAGTAATTAACATCTTACCACAAACATGACGAAAATAGAGTTTCGAAGGAATCCTTTATCAGTCTAAAGTGATTTTGTGTTTCTCTTTAGTGTCCCTTAACATATCGCTGGCATGAGATCCAGTCAGTTGTTCCTTGTGGTGTATGTTGCATGAGAGCATCCTCATGCCATTTGGGAGGTGGTGCAATATGTTGAGGCCAGTTGTGCATTTTTTGTTGTCGCAGGAAACCACCTGTTTGTTGGAAGCAGCTTGATTTCCCCTTATTGAGGTCTTGTCTGCGTTTCTGAAAGCATATACAGTAACTATAGATGACACGAAGCCAATGCCTCCAGGCATCACTGCAGCTGCGCAGGTTTGATTTGATGCGCAGCCGTGGCAGCTGCACTGGCACTTCACGGAGTATGGTCGTTCGTTCGCATGCCCTGCAATATTTTGTGGGCGAGTGTGCATAGTTTAAAAAAATGTTCAAGAAACTTAGTCTTCTACTCTGCTCTAATCTCGTGCCCTTCTGCATCTCGGCTGCAGGATGCTTCCGCGAAAGAAATCGTCAGCCTCTTTCATGCATTGCATTCCCTGAGCTTCCCCGAGCCATCGGTGCTCCAGCAGCTGTCTGGAGCTTTTGTGGAGCAGCTAGCTGATGATACCAAGGTTTCTCTGGTTGCAGCGTGCTTCACGGGTGTGGGCCAGTTGTCTTGGAGGCATGCTGGTAAGCTTTCAGCCTTCACCTTTATTTTCACCAATTCAATTAAGTTGTGGAGCTTAACATCCCAAAGCTATACAGTGGGCAATGAAAGGTGCTGTATTGGAGGGATCTGGATTAATTTCAACCACCTGGGTGCATCCAAAGCATGATACACGAACGTCATTCCATTTCATCCCTATTGAAATGAGGCTGCGACGGCTGGACTTTGCTCAGCAGCAGAAGGCCATGGCCATTGAGCCACTGTGGCATATACCGATCCAATATGCATTGTAAGAAACATTGTAAGCCTAATAGCCGTGAGGCCTTCTGTCTGACGAATCTGTACGGATTTTCTTTGTACAGTCACACCTTACTGCAATGAACTATGAGATATCACAAAATAGTCCAGCAATGTGAAAATTTATAATATAAAATAATCACAAGAAGTTATCTAAGACCAGTGTGTCTTTGTTGCGTATGTCAATGCTCTCCACTGCTTAGTGTTCTTAGCGTTTTCTTCAATGCTGAATGCTGAACCATGTGCTGCAATGCCGATATCACCGCACGGAGCCAGAAGGAGTCAAGTAGCGCTGACAATGGCTTCCAAGATTGGGCGGCCTGGCCATGCACTCTGCCTGATCTCGGAGGCTACATGCCGATGTTAACGACACCTTCAAGTTATGGCACTATGCCTGGAATAGGCGCACTTGGCATGTTTGATTGAAAATTTTATGCATGCTTGCGAGAGAGAATCGCTCATGCCACTGTCGGCTGCCTTTGTGCTGAAAAGAAGCCTGCCTCATGCTTCCAGAGTGAGGCTGTTCTGGCACTGAAGAGTTCAGTATAATCCATGATGCGCTCATGCGGGTTTGTTTTAAACAGTCTTTTTTTATTATTTTTACACAATATAAGGAGATGTTGGCACACAAATATGGCACCAGCTACTCCTTGGCTCTTGAATAGGTGGTAAACAGTCTTAATCAGGTGAATTTGAATGCATGTGAATCTTGTAAAATTTCAGCAATAGTTTGTTATACCCATAAATTCAGTATATTCATGCTTGCTGTAATGAGGTTCAACTGTAGCTTTATGGGCTGCCTGCGGGTGGATGCCAATCTTTCCTTTCGTGTTGTTAAGGAGATGTCACATATGCAAGTCATCACCTGTTCTGCACTTTCACTGCTTTGACGTCTACTTCTCTTGCTACATTGGACTTTATTGCTGTGATCTTCGCAGAGCTCCTTGAGTCATGCTCCAGCTGGATGGTGACTCACCGTGCCTCTTGCC
Source organism: Dermacentor silvarum (assembly GCF_013339745.2). Taxonomy (NCBI): domain Eukaryota; kingdom Metazoa; phylum Arthropoda; class Arachnida; order Ixodida; family Ixodidae; genus Dermacentor; species Dermacentor silvarum. Next base: position 149,169,589 of record NC_051159.1, on the reverse strand, counting down.
GTCCGGCCGACTTCACCGCCTGTCTGCTTACTCTTGCACGGCTGCAGTACATGCCCGAGTGTTCAGACCAGCTTTTTCCTGTGTTACTCGAGGAGCTCTCGGAAGGCCACTTCACCACCATGCCAGCTGTCTGGCTTGACATTGTCTGGTCACTAGCATCACTTGGCAAAGCTCAGCAGACACACCTTGATTCCGTTCTCCAGCGCCATTTTTACACTCCTCTCCTGGGTAAGTGACTGCTGTTTGTAGGCTCGTGCGAATATAAATTTTTTGGTTCAAAGCGAATTTGAAGTGAGTTGCTCAAATAGCAATTGTGGGATTTGCATGAAGCCTTGACAGGACAGCCAGAAGTTGACAAACCTAAAAAGAAAAGGGGGGGTGGGGGGCGGGGTTCTTTACTTGCAAAGATGGAAACAGTTTCATCTCAGGGAACAGTTCATTTTCAAAGTTCAAAGTGTTGTTATACAAATAAAAAAAACACAAGTTGTTCAACATCTTCTGCAGTACCAGCACTACAGAAGATTGACATGAATCTGCTGGGGCATGTAACCCAAAACGTAAATGTATAAAGTACTCTGCATCATTGCAGGTCATGCTTGCAGTGTCCAAGCACATCTGGAACAGGCATACAAGCATTCCACTTAATAATTAAGCACTGTCCTAGCTTATAAAACCGTGGCAAGGCACTGCAAGTAGCACAGCTTCGAACAGCTTCCAAGGTTAAAGCTTTGTAGTGTCTCCCAGAAGCCCATGGTTCTTATATACAGAAGTTATTGCTTGCTCTCAGACAAGTGCTACACATTCTTGATGACCCAAAATGACCATGGTTCTTACATACAGAAGTTGTTATTGCTTGCTGTCAGACAAACGGTATACATTCTTCAGGGCACAAAATAGGAGCACACATTCCTCATGACCCACATTGGGTCATGAAATTGAGATTCTAAATACATGGTATTCTATGGACAAGAAGTTATGAAAAGTGAAATAGGTACTTCGTTATATTGAAGTTTATTAAATCGAGGTTTAACTGTATATAAGCTAGTGGGCACCAGAAATGTCGTAGCATTCATTATTAACAAAATGTCTGGTGCAGTCGGATTCCACTCGTTGGACCATGCTTCTACCTCAGCTTGCTGTTGCTTTGGCACTCTATGGCCTTGCTGCTTTTGTGCCATCTTCATTATCTCTTCTGAAACCATGTATGTGCTTCAAGCTATCAGGAATAAAATGTTATTGCAGCAGTCTCTTCAAGACATTGTTAAGATGAATTCTCTAATAAGCATAACTGATTTGATTTGTTTATTTACTAATACAGTTAAACCTCGATGTAATGAAGTCAGTAAAATCGGCACTTCATTTCGTTATATTGAAATTCAACCTTCATTTCAAATAATTACAGTAGCCAATGGATTTTTCTTACATGGAAGGGGCCGTAAAATTTTGCGTATTATTGGGAAATCAGAAAAAACTATCTTCAACGAGAAAAAAAATCATTTTGTGGAATTTGATAATCAGCCACCAAAGGTACAGTTTCATGCTTTGTCGATTATATCTTCACATTGGTGGTACAAGCGAAGCCTGCGAGGTACAAGCGAAGCCTGCGAAGCTTTCGCATTCTCTCTATCATCGCCACCGATAGTGTCGCCTGCAGAGGGTCGATGCTATCAGTGGACTGCTCAGGTATCAGCGATAGCATCTTATCACACTTGAACTACAGATGGCGAGAGGGTCTTGCGTTTAGTACTATGTCGCTACTCATGTTTATCACTATTATTGCCACATGAGGCACACAAAAACCCAAAACCGTGTGCTGATGCTGTGCACGCACAGAAATACGCAGCGTAGAATGTGTTGATATGGAATGCACGATACGATGCACCAACACCATACTCACCTGTTATGACCTCTGAAATCAAGCAGTGCACAGAGTGAGATTTCGGAAGCTATGACTTTGAAATTTGCCACTACCGGTGAAGATGCTGCTCAGCTTTGGCGGCTGCTCTATGTCGCACAGCGTGCGATTTGAGAGGTGCATTTGCAAGCAACCGCATGTACTAATTCAACAATTTAACCATCTGCGTCCACGGCAGTTTTCATTTATTGCCTCGATATTCCTTCGGGGCAGCAGTGAAATTTCAGCATAGTATTAAAATCGCGTGTAAGCACGCTTTGTTATATTGAGGTTCAAAATGCAAGGTCCTCTATGGACAAGAAGTTACAAAAAGTGAAATACTTCGTTATATGAAAATTTTGTTGTAATGAAGTTTGCCATTTCGAGGTTTAGCTGTAGTTCCAGCTCGTGTTGTTTAAACTTAACATCTTACAAGACAGACACATATTTAAGGTGAGGTCCCACCAGGTTTGTCTCACGGGGTGGCCATTGCCCCCTAGACAGTGGACAGGCTATGAAACTAAATGAGAAGGTGGCCAGATCTGTACAAAATTGATAAAGCGATGCACGCAAGTTACACAGCTTTAATCCACTGGTGGTACACCAGTTTGTTCACTTTATCTACAATCAAAGAAAAAATATAACAGATACCACTCGTTATAAACTGTTCTATTCCTTATTGCTTTCCTTGGCTTCACTGATTTTGCTTCGTTATGGTGTGGACTAAAGAAACCCCTCAGCTTATAACATTCTGTTGTCATCAGATGCCATGATCTTGGTCGATCACTTTCTAGGATACTTTTACTTTTATGTGACGTGGCACCCGATGCAACGCTTCGCTGCAGCAAATAGTGTTCTGCACGCTGGCTTACCCAGTACGCAACCACCAGAAATGGCATTCTCGAAAGTGATTGACTGAGAATACCACTTCTGTGGTCCTAGAATTTACTGCATTACTGCTGCTTCTTCTCTTTTTTGCATTGTAGTGGTGCACATACTTTGTAATTTTTCAGCTTTAGCTGCAAAGCCCTTTGCTCAACTTATGTCACTTGCACTATTTTAGCATTAATTGGCCCTTGCATTTTATTGTTTATTTTCCTACCAGAGGACTCATCTCTTGCTGTGCCCTCACGGCAAAAGCTGCTGAACATAATCGCAGTCAACGACTTGGAATTTGCCGACGGTCCTTCTTTTCCAAAAGAAATGGTCGAATCTATTGTTGAGGTGAGAGTCCAGTGCATCCGATGTGACATTCACAATTAGCTATGTAATCAACTCCCTTGTTCTGGCTATTCCGTCCAGCAGCATGGCCCCAGACTGCTCATATAGGAATTATAGCAACGACATAACTGTAGAGATGCCACAATTGCTGCTGTAGATCAATGTACCTCGTAATGGTGCATCCACCCACTGCAGTGGCACAGTAGCTATGGCATTCTGCTGCTCAGTATGAGGTCACAGGTTTGATTCCCTGCTGCAGTGGCCACACTCCTATAGGGGAGGAATGCATTAACGCTTGTGTACTTAGGTTTAGCTGCATGTTAAAGAACCCCAGGTGGCCGAAATTAGTCCATAGACCCCCCACTACAGTGTCTCTCATAATTCTTGTGTTGCTTTGGAATGTTAAACCCCAAAATATGACTGATTTGATTTGATTATGGTGCATTCGGTTCCTTAAATGTGTTAGCTTCACGGTGCCATTTGATTTGCGTAATTCATGTGGTTTCAGACTGCTTGGTTACAAAAAGAAAATGAGGCTTTTAGCAATGGAATTTTATTCAGATTCCATCCGGTCTGGGCTCATGGGGCTGGAAAAATATGTGATACAGTATTCTCCATATTCTCAATACAGTATTCTCTAGCATCTGCTTCCTTTGATAGTATGATACACACGAGCATGCTGTTCAGGTGCCATTATAAATGGCAGCATAACTTTGACAGACATGTATGTTCAAAAACAATTTATGCAGCAGAACCACAAGGTGCCAGAAGCAGGAGCACTGCAGCGTTCAGTCAGGGAAGCACTGACGCAGTTTGCCCCTCTGGGGAGGTACCTGTCACAGAGTCCAAGCCTACCTTATGGACTTACTGCAGGCAAGTGCTTTGCTTAGGGTGTCCCATAACTGGGCACTGAGTGCCCAGTTGTTTTCATGGTTAACCCGTTTGGGTTCTGTGAGTGGCCAAATTTATGCACACACTCTTCATCCCAGCTTTTTATTCACGATGCAGAAACCTGATTCACTCAAACCTTGTTTAAAGGGCCATGACAGCAAATTTTCTAGCTTAAGTTATGCATCGCATGTTAAACCGTATCATCCCCCAGAAAGCTGGCAAAATTTGAGTGTGTTCGGTGCAGTAGAAAATTTGCATTTTGATTGTTTAATGTCACAGTTGAACCGTAAAGTAGCCTGGCGACACTGAGTGGTGACAAAATTAATGGGTACCCCCTCGAAAACGGCTCCCTCGAGTAACGGAAGTCGATCTCGAAGGCCGTGCTTTTGTATGTAGAAAACGCCGGAAGTAATTACAGGAGCTGGAAATACATCATGGCCACCATGCATCATTTTGTTTTTGCATGAGTGTCTCGATGCAACTTGAGGGTTTGCTACTGCTTTTTTTCGCGCAAGTGAAGGAACTGCGGGCACAATTTAGTGGCGATGCTGTTGCTATGCCATTGGTTGCTAGATCATGTGGAGAAAGAAGGCCGATGTGGTCTCAAACTGTTTAATAGCAGATGACACAGAAGTGGCCTCTCAGTTCGTGGCGTCACAAAGCCTTGCCAAAATGGCGGTTGCTGTCGGTCGGAGAGGTGGAGGAACAGCGATTTCTAATTGAAATTTCGGGTTAAAATGTGCACTGAGTGCCCAGTTGTTTTGTATGCCTAACCACATTGGGCCCTCTACTCTCAGTTACAAAAATAAACTGAGAACAGTTGGACAACCGTGTCATGGCTCTTTTAACGAAGTCATATCTAACACAAATATATCTATCTTTATTATGTCATATATAACTTCATTATAAGCAAAAATGCTGATATCAGTGAAAAAAAATCGGTTGGATTTATGGAAAAGTAATGAAGTGCACATGATATCTATGACAGGCCAGCAAAGTGTCTCCTGTCGAATTTGATGGCCTTGCTGTGCCGATACATGGCATGTGAGCAGCGCTAAATTACAAGTATGCGATTTGCACTGTTGTCAGTATGCAACTGTTTGATTGATGTGATTCCACGGGATCGGTGTGCTGGCTTGCCAGCTGTATGCCAGCCAAGCCAAGCCACCGGCCAAAATGCGCATGCACTAGAGTCTACTAGATAAGGGGAGTTGGTCCTGCATGGGCTCCATGCTGAGGCGTTCTTTATTGAACTATTGGTGGCGCCACTGTCCTTCACCTAAATGAATGGCCCCACACGCCAGGCATACGTTGGTTCCGTTAGAGACCCTATCGCAGCTGCATGGTGCTTTGTCAGGCATTTCACGCTGCTGTATCTAGTTTTGCTACATAGTGCAACACACTAGTTCCTTCATCGGGGTTTACTAAACCTTGCGAGTTACTCGAGAAAATATTAACCCACATATGTTGTACAGGTGGCACCATAGAAAGGAAGTGACGAGCATCCTGCCTGCACTGTCCATCCTACTGAAAGGTACACAGCATGGTGGAAACAGTGATTTTATTCCCCAGCAGTGTGTTGTAAAAAAAGTAGAGAAAGAAGGTCTAAAACAATGCAAGAATGATGGTGCTGTTGAGCAGATAGCAGTGGGATGGACAGCGGATACGTTGCCCCTGCGGCGCCTAAATTGCCGAAAATTTGCTACCTGTGCAGTTCGGCACGTTGAACGTGGCCCGCATCAGCACGGCGATCCACTCGATCAGCTGTTGCTGCTGTGCCATGTGCATAAGTGTGCGGTGAGCGAGCGCTTTTTCATTTGCAGGCTCTCTTAATTCAGTCTAAAGAGCGAGCGAACATGAAAGTGAGCTTTTGCAATTTATCGCCAGACTTAGTTTGGCATGCGTGACGAGGCTGTAGCGAAGCTTCCCTACTACTTTTGTGTTACGAAAACTTCTGTTATCTATTTTACATTCAAGATGTGCGTAAGGTGACTGCTGCTTCGCTTAACCATGGTTATTGCAGTATGTTGCCCATTGTTTCTCTTCGTAGAGAACAGAAATGAGAAAAAAGAAACTGAAGGAACTGTTAATAAAAACACACATTGCACACCATGTGCAAGTTTGGCTAGTGGTGCATGGCCTGATCGTAACTGATTACTCCCCACTTTCTTCGTATCACTGCCTATGGTTGTTGCGTAAACTAATGAAAGAGAAAATTCTATTTCTGTATAAACTAACGGTAACTCACCTAATCTGAACTAATTTATGCATGTTCTTCTATAGTTAAAGTATCCTGCATTTAAACTGGCCAAAACTGTGTATGCTTCTGAACTGTCCTTTTCCTTCAGACGTTGATATGAGATGCAGTTGCTTCAATAATTACACATTTTGGAATGAGCGCCTACTTATTTGCACTATTTAATCGGGTAGCGTACTTGCTATGCCACCCAATAGTTATTTTTCATGCTGACACATACGTGTTGTGCTTGAACAGCACGATTTACCAGGAGCACCGGAAACTGCGATGTTCCGATTTTTGCTGATGTGCCATATGTGGTAGCCCCTTGTTGTGTGCCGCATGTATCTTACATACCAGCCTCGTTCAAAGAAACGATGGAGTGCCGACGAGACATTTGTATCAAAAACTGCATTACCACGCCGGCTATTAAATCAAACTGCACGTTGCAACACGCATACGCTGAACATATCACGATGGCACTAACAACCTCAACGTAAGCTCCCAGAACTAAGTTTGCCTACTGCGCTTTACTGCAAATGTCGTACAAGCAACAGGTTCACATTCTCTTCACACAAGAACAAACTGATCCCCGCCTGAAAGAACAAGACTGGCTCGAGCAAAATCTCTAGAACACAACGAATGTTGTCGTCATAGCTTTGTAATGTGGAGATTCGCAATCAGTGTGGCTCTTTGGCGCCAATCTTTTGGTGCAGGAGGAAATTCGTGAACGGAAACAGACTTGTCTTTCCATCTGGCTGATGAACCCTACAAAATGCAGCTAAATTGCTTGGCCGTGTGGAGTTTCTTAGGTGGCGGCTCCATTGTCTACAAGCACGCCCGATCGCAGTACTACAGCTACGGACGGAGTGTCTGCTCCGACCTTTGTGCAAGGTGTCCTGTGCTCGCCGCTAATTGTCATATGAATTGCTGGAGTCACGAATTGCATTCATAAGTTGCCATGCTGTCTTATTCTTGGATAGGCAAAAATAATTTGTCAGGCAGGCACTGTGTACCTCAGCACAATGCTGGGACTGTGTTCTTGAATTGTCACTATAGGGGATACGGCTTTTGGTGTGCTGTGATTAGCTAAATTGAAGGGCTATGGCGTGCTTTTATGTGGTGGATTCTTTTTGCCAAGAGGGTGTAGCTGACTATATTGTTTGACCCTTTAAGGGCCGTGGACAAGTCTTAATCGATTGCAATTTTTTTAACAAAAAGTGCCAATGACGAGTCTGTCTTCTCCACAAGGTTGGGCACTCTAAGTGCCAGTAACAGGTCGGGCTCATCGAATTTGTTTTGGTGAGTTCCCTCTTTGGCCACTAGGGAGCATACAGACTCCATTCGTCTGGCAGAGATTTAAAAGATGGCAGCTGCCAGTTGCGTGTTGCCGCGCTCGTCATGAACAGCTTTATTTGATCAAGTCGTCAAGCTCCGAACATGGTTTGCTTCTGCAAGAAGGAATCAACAGCGATGGCAGGGGCTTTCTGTGCTATAGATACATCCAGTGACACTGATGCCGCCGACAACGACGATAGTTTTGGTACGGTGCGGCAGTGGCCAAAGCTAGATGGATCGAACCTTCCACCAGAGCCTCCTCATTTTACATTTGTGTATCTTCTGACACAAGTTGTGAATTTACTACCCCAATGTTATATATATATATATATCCTCATTAACTCGAACTCTGATATCTCAAAATACCAGTTAAGTCTGAATTTGTTTCCGGCATTGTCTCAGCCCATGTGTTTGTGACCTCTTATCTCGAAAACTTTTTGCGCCGAACTCCAAATATCTCGACATCTCAATATCTCAACATCTCGGGAAAACGCAGTGGACAGCATTGCTTGAACTCACTTTTTATTTGGCAGCAGCTCGCTAGCCGAGCTAGATGCCGTACCATGCTCCCCGCTTATCTTTATCTGTTGTTTCCGTCTGTCACCGCTCCACGCACTTGCTCGGCTGCACGCTGCCACTTCATTATGGCCTCTCGCATTCAGCAGTGACTTAGTCTATTCTTTTCCTTTTCATTTAAGATGTTGTCAGTGGTGCATCAATGTGGTCACAGATTATTAATCGTGACCTTGAGTAAGGTGATCGGGCAAAGGGACCAGTGTCGATGCACGTGAAAAGGACTGAGGATATTTCTGGCAGCATTTTGGAACATCTCTATGTGGTCGATGTGTGGCCAGAGAGATTCTATTTTTGTGATTTCGCTTATCTCGAAAATCCGCTTATTTCAAATTTTTTCAGGTTTTTACAGCTTTGAGTTAACAGGGGTTTACTGTATTTCGAATCTGCAAGAAATTTCCTATTTAGATGTGAAGTGAATTTTCTGAATGCTTTTTTGGATTTATCGCCGGCACTTGAAGGATAACAGCTGCATTATAAAGGTGCAGGTTTCTTTGATGTGCTTATGATCGCAGAAGTTATGTGAGTCACATTGCTGTGGCTTACGTAGCTTATGTCTTGCAACAAATCGTTTAAAAACTTCTGCTCTAATGCAAGCCTTTACCAACGAATTGCATAGCACCATACAAAACTGAAGTTGTTTGTTAACCGTGAAACATTATGAGCAGTCAAGTGTCAAAAATGCATGGTTGTGAATGTCCATGCATTGCCCAGCTATTCAATTGCAACAATTGGCCCACATGGTGGCTGGTGTGTTTTACACCACTGGTGAGCGCTGGGTGATGGCTGGGGGGCCAAATACAGTCAAATTGCATCACAAAGTCCCTTGCTTTTATCGTATACCACACTGCATCAACTCGGTGTCCTCAGTGCCCAATGGTGGTGCAAAAAGTGCCGGCCGCCAAGTTGCCTATTACCGCGTTTGGATTACTGAGTACTGTACAAGCCACATTTTTGTAATGTCTTTTTTTTTTTTGAGGAAACAAAATGCAGGGACACTGTGAGTTCAAATGTCCATGTGAGTAGTTCAAATAAACGTGTTGAATCCCTATATATAGAGTTCAAATGAACCTGTTAAATACCGTATTTACTTCGCATAATGAATGCAGTCGCGTGATGAACGCATCCCCCACTTTTCCAATCAAGAAATGTGTTTTTTCATTTTCTCTCATAACGAACGCACCCTGAACTTGCTGCCATGAAGTAGGAGAGACACGGTACGATTCGGCGTCTGATATGGCGTCCAGCGGGTACGATTGTATTGGGTGCCGTATCGGATGCTGAATTGTACCGTGTGTCTCCTACTTTTATTGATATAGCAATTATATGGACACTCCAGGTGCATTTTTGCTGTCGGTGCCGACGATCGTGCCTCAGTCTCCCGGACACTGTGATCTCCCCCGTTCGAGGGAGGAAAGTGGGGAGGAAACACACCGTATTCTGTTGCGCGTGTGGTGCCGGGGAGGGGGGGGGGTTGGAGGGAGGGGGGCACCAAAGTAACTCTGCATTGCGTGGTTGTGCGCGTCTTATCTCGAAAGCGACCTGCATCGGGGGCTGAGTCTAGCAGTGCAATGGTGGCTTAACTTTGTGCGTGCTCTGTTCTTGCCGCACAGTTTGCTTTGAAGCGATACATAGCACGAAGGTCACTTTGCTCGCTTCCTCACGCCACGTTCTGACAGCGAGTGCCCGCAGTCATAGAGTGTGATGTGTTCATGTTTGCCTGTGCGCGCTGACACCATGCTTGTTAATTTACATAGTTAGCAAATGTTTGCAAGTTTATATGGCCGATAAATCTATTATCCTTATTTTGTGTAGCTTATTTTGTGTAGCTTTGTGCTAAAGCAGTCGATGGTTCGGCTTTCGGGCGGAACTGCAACTCTTTAACAGCGGAGCCGTTTAAGGAAAGGAAAGAGTGGAGAAGGAAAGGCAGGGAGGTTAACCAGTTCAGCACAACCGGTTTGCTACCCTACACATGGGAGCGGGATGAGGGGAAATGAAAGATGGGGAGGAGAGAGAGAGAGAGCACATAGCACAGCACACACATCGTCAGTCACAGTCCGTCACTCTTGCGTGGTACCTGACATCACTGTCACAGCCGCTTGTCCAAGCCCGTTGCTTTTAAAAACCGAAGTAGTCCCTTCGTTGCCTTCAGCTGCGATGTCTTCTGTCGACGACATGTGAAAATCACTTCAGCTGACATTGGTCTGTTGTCAAGGTGCGCTAGAACGGATGCCAGGGACTGTCTCTGAACATTATATTCAGGACAGTCGCATAGAATGTGTTCAGCGTCTCCTCGCAAAGACAGGCATCGCAAAGAGCGTTGTCGGCCATTCCAATCAGAAATGAATAAGATTTAGTGAATGCCACCCCTAGCCATAGGCGATAAAGCATAGTGGTCTCTCTTCGGCGGAGTCCAGATGGCATACAGAGATGCATCAAAGAGGGCAGGTGGTAGTGACGATTGCTCCGGTTGGTCTGGCCGCTGGGTGTGCACCATAGAAAGAGCGTGATCTCCTGGGCAAGCACTCGAAGCCTGCTGGCAGCGTCGGACCGTGAGAGTGGTATGGCCTCTTCCTGTGTGTCGTCAAGAGCTGCCCGAGCGGCATTATCGGCGTCTTCGTTCCCTATGACACCGCAGTGACTTGGAAGTCACTGAAATGCCACGTGGTGTCCTTTCTCATGTGATGTATGGAGTAGGTGCCTAATATCGAATACGAGCTGTTCGTATGGCCCGCGACGCAGAGCTGATAGCACAGATTGTAGGGCTGCCTTAGAGTCACTGAATATTGACCATTGTCGAGGTGTTCCCGATTGACAAAACAAAGTGCAGCGCGAAGAGCAGCTAGTTCTGCAGATGTCGATGTCGTTGGGTGGTCAGTCCTGAAGCTGATGGTAGTAGCTCTTGCTGGGACAACCACAGCACCGGACGAACATTGGAGGTTTGTGGAACCATCAGAATAAATATGTACACTGTCCGCATACCTCTCGTGTAGAAGAAGCAGAGACAGTTGTTTCAGCACAGGTGACGATAGCTCAGATTTTTTCTTGATTCCTGGTACAATGAGATGTACTGTGGGGCTAATAAGACACCAAGGGGGCATCGATGGTTTAGATGCAGCGGTGAAGCCCGAGGGAAGTGTGTCGTTGTACTTGATGATAGTTTTAGAGAACGATGCTTGGCTCCTCTCTGAAGGTAGTGTTGCAAGGTGGTGATAGGGGGCACGTGCAAAATGTCTGATGTGCGTTCTCAGGGCTTCCACCGTAATGTGAGTTTGCATCGGATGGTCCCCAGCAATTGCAGTAGTTGCCTCTGTTGACGTGCATCTGGGCAAACCAAGGCAAACTCTGAGTGCTTGAGCTTGTTCTGCCTGCAGAACACGAATATTTGTCTTGCAAGTGTTGTTCAGTACAGGTAGACTGTATCTTAAAAAACCGAGAAAGAGAGCTCTGTAGAGTTTCATCATTGCGTCTACGGACATCCCCCACGTCTTTCCTGTCAAGTATTTAAACAACTGGGAAATTGCTGTCAGGCGCCGTTTCTTGTAAGCCACGTGCGGGCTCCAACAGAGGTCTCGGTCAATGATTACGCCAAGAAACCTGTGGGTTCTGACATAGGAAATGGTCCGCCTATTGATTGAGATGACATAAGGCGTCATTGGTTTACGAGTAAATGCGACTAGTGCGCATTTTTCTGGTGATATGCTGAGACCTTGTTTACACAAGTAGCTCGCTGTGAAAGTTGCTGCTCTTTGAAGCCGCGCACGTATCTGTGGACGTGTGATTGCCGAAGTCCAGACACAGATGTCGTCTGCGTATATTGAAATCTTGATGGTAGTTGGTAAGTATTCAGCAAGTCCAAGAAGAGCGAGGTTACATAGCGTCGGGCTGAGAGCACCGCCTTGAGGAACGCCTCTGCTGGTATAGCGTCGCGTAGTCGGGCCATCGTCAGTTAACACAAAGAATGATCTTGCAGATAGGTAACTTGCAATCCACAAAAAGACTCGACCACCTAGGCCAACCGTTGCAAGAGCATCGAGAATGGCCTCATGTAGTACGTTATCGTATGCGCCTTTTACATCTAAGAATAAAGCTGCAGATAGTCCTTTACGGGACCTTTCGTGCTGAACACATGAAACGAGATCAACTACATTGTCGATGGAAGAGCGGTCACGTTGGAAACCAGCCATGGAATTCGGATAAATCTTGTAGTGCTCAAGGTACCATTCCAGGCGGCCAAGGATCATCCGTTCCATTATCTTTCCTACACAGCTGGCCAGCGCTATTGGGCGGTAAGAGGTGAGCTCGAGTTGGGATTTGCCCCGCTTCAAGAGTGGCACCAGGTGGCTTACTTTCCATTCATCAGGAACGTTTCCCTCCTGCCTTGAGGAGTTGTAAAGACTCAACAATTCTTTCCGTGCGGATTCTCCAAGATAGCACAAGGCTCGATATGATATACCATCTGGACCCGGAGATGAAGAGCGTCTGCAGAGAGCTAGTGTCGCCTCGAGCTCCTCCATTGTAAAAGGAAGGTCCATGCGGCAATCACGGGAATGGGGGACGTCACCTTGGGCTGGAGGATCTGGACGAGTCGCTTGGTCGGCGATCCTCACACAAAAGTCTTCTGCGACATCGATGTCTTGCCGCCCTTGGAAGAGCGCGAGCGCCTTGAAGCGGAGCCGTTTAAGCCGGCTGTAATGTGTGCCACCTGCCACTGCGTTGCCTAGCAACCACCTCGCGGAGCGTCGCGCGCTATGCTCGGGAGAGAGAAATAAAAAATGAGAGCGAGAGAGAGCGCGTGCATCGTGCGCTATGCTCGGGAGAGAGAAAGAGAAAATGAGAGAAACAAATTGTAGCAGCACCAACTAGGCAACACGCAGAAGTGCTGCCGACGCCATCCGCGCTTCTCCGTTTCCCCGCATTAGCGCCGAACGCTTGCGGTGTCCGTGACTGCAGCAGGCACCTCTTGTGGCGGCTCGGCCGAGCTCCTGCCAGCCACGCGCTACTGTGCATGCGCCGTGACGTCATCCCGGCGTGTCGTCTGGTGCGCGCCGCCCGTACACTATGCAAAGCTTTCGCCCCACTTCCCCTACGTATGCTCGGACTGCAAGTGCTTCGCGAGGCGTTCCCCGATGCCATGGACCACGAGGAAATGCTTATACACTTCGTATAACTTAGCATCACTTGGCATTACTTCGTATAGCCAGGACCGATCAGCTCCGCTGTGTATTTAGCCTTGCGCTGCTAGTGCAAGCTACCCCGATTTTTTTTAGAGGTGGCCGTGGAAAAAAAATTGCTCAAAATTTTACATGTGCTAATGTCTGCATTTTAGATCATAATGGTTTTTCACACTTTGTGTTCTATTTTTTTTTTTTTTTTGATAGATGGAGAATTGATCGTGGACAAAAATGCACAACCTGTTCTGCTTGACTCAAAGCCTCAGCCAGATCACCATAGGTTTGTTCATTATCTGGAACTTCAGAACTTTTCCTATGACCTATGTGGTCGTGACTGGTGTACTTGCTTTTGTTGCTGTTGTAGAATTTGTCCCTGTTGTCTTCTTTCCTGTAGAATTGCATTGGTGGTGCTTGACTTTAAGGACTTGACATTGCACAGCCAAGTGCCAACTGGCATCAATGCTCTTCGAATGCGGCTACTGAAACATCTCGGCTACAAGGTGTTGCAGGTAGGCACACATGCTTTTGAACTGTACATTGAAATACAAATGCTAGTTATTTGCCCTAAAAATAAATTATTACACAATTCCCACGCATTGTGGGAATCTAGGTTAACTCTTTCCGTACCGCACCCATTGGGCATGGTTAGCCCTCTATCGATGGTTTGAAACGCTGCTTTTGAGACCTTCTGCGCCGCTCACGGACACACAGCGCCATCGGACGTGAAAGAGGAGAAACTATATTTTTGTTTTCTAAGGAGTTCGCTTTTTTCCTGCCAAGCGGTGATTTTTAAACGCGCTCCGAAGTTTCGCAATCGTCAAAGCAGAACGCAAAAATGTCCGGCTCCGGAAACGACGCGTGCGCTTCGGGAGATCGCAGGTATCACGATTCCGCTGCCTCTGTGGCTGATCTTATCGATACATCGAATAGCAGCGAGTCAGAGGACGCTGACTTTTCGTCGGACTTTGAAAGTGACGGCGACGCAAACCAGCCCGGAACATCGGCGGCCGCAGCCCGGTACACCCAACTGTAGTGCTTGCAGTTAAATTTTTGTAGTGGAATGCCTGCTCAATGAAATAATTCGGAGATAGTGCCTAATAGACGGCAATACATTTTGTATATCTCATAATTTTCGTAATATTTTTTTCTTAGTAGATACAAGCGTGTCTTTACAAACTTTGTTCAATTTTATCGCACAATCTTGATTTTAACAATTTATCTCTTTTTTATGACATACATCTCGTTAATAAAGCTTTTATGCATGAAAAGTGCATTCATTTTGCTTTCTGTTTATGTATTACATTGAATATTGAGTGCAGTAGTTCCTTCACAAAAAAACATCTGCCATAACATACAAAGAACACCTGTTTTCCTCATGGTAGGGAAAGAGTTAATGTGAAGCATTAGCTGCACAATGCGTGTGATTAAATGTTTTGAAGTTTTGTTTTGTGTGTATTTCACTTCTGCTGTTGGGACTCACAGAGGGGCTATCAGAAGCAGACTGATGCATACCTTTTAAGCACCTGGTCTCAAACAGCATGATTGGGACATGAATATACCCAGTGCCATTTGTAGTAGAACATGTAGCTCCATCTCAAGCAGAACGCACAACACATCTGTGCTATGAGAATGAGGGAACGCCCCCACAAGCATGTAGTGGCTGAACTAGGTGCGTCTTCTGCTGTATTTGATAGAGAATGAGGGCAAGAATGCTTGACGTCACTCTGAAAACACTTGCCTACAGCTGTTCCTGTGGGCATGGAGCTGAGGCCACTATTGCGGGATTGCCTAATTCTGCATGGTTTACAAAGCATGATATATTTGCTTAGAGATGACGAGGAAACACTTGGATGCACAATGTACCACCGAAGCAGTGGCAACACCTGTTGGGTGTTGCATCTGGGCTGTACTGGGTTAATCCCGATGGTGGGGCAATGTCACATAGCATCTCTCAAAGGGCTAGCTGCTATGAAAAGTGTAGGAAACTGGCATGCTCTGACTTTAAGAAGTAAATTGTTACTATGCAATGCAATGCATGGGCCAAGCACTAAATTGCTTGGGAGAAGAGCTGGTAAGGTATTTACTCTGTCGAGCCATGCATGTGTCTGTGGCCTAACGAGTAGAGCATCGCGCTTCTGCACTGGGCAAACCATGTTCGAAACACACGATTGGACATGCAGTTCCTTTATTTATTATTGAGGCTGCGATTTTGAGGCTACCTGGCCGAACGTATGAAGAAGCCGCAGTGATCAATCCTAATAATACCTTTACATAAAAAAAGGAGGACCTTCTTCAGTTTACGAATGGCATTGCTGCAATAAATTTGCTTCATAATAGTGAAGTCTGTATAATTATACATAATGAGACCTCTGTTTAGGAAAACCCACTTCCAAGTAATTATTTAACAAAGTGTTTGTGATTTCTCAGCAACAGCTAAACAGGCAAACACATCTCATGTCAGTGAAACTACAGTTCCATCTTTAAAGAGGTCCCAGTTTCTTTGAACTGTGTAGCAAAGTTTGTAAGGCAGTGCATTGGCAAGAACAGGTTTAGTTCCAGTAATTAAAATTGGTGGGAACTGCTCAGAAGAGTGATTTAGGAAAGTTTAAGGCACTACAGTATTGCATTATCAGCATTTTTTTAAGCAGGCCTTTTAACCATTAATGCAATAGATTGTGATGGAGTAACGAGTATGTGTGAGCATGTGCAGCAATGACACAGCAGATTAACAGCCACTTTACAGCGCTTGTTATTTGTCCATTTACTTCTTGGTTACTGGTGAAGCAAGTTATATAAATGCCATAAACCATTAATGTGTTTACATTTCTTTGAGGTGATAATGATTAGTTATGAGTTAGAGCTGAAATATCTAATGCACATTCATCTCTTGTCATCACATGGGTGTGTACTATACTTGCGAAATGAAATGCGACAGGGAAATCTTAAGTCGATAAATAAGCGCAATTGCTTGAGAGTGTGATGTCACGTTGTGACGCAGCTGGTCACTAAAGGTGATAGGAACACTGATCTAAGCATGGGAGCCACAATTAAGCCAATGTAACAAAAACTCAAGGGGACAAAAACAAAGGTATGCACATTAATTAGCCCTAAATTGATGCATTTCATTCTGTGAGTACTGTACACTAGCAAGCCTTACCATTTCCTGTGCATATCTTGCCTAGTGCCACCACGCAAAAGTTAATTTGATTCATTAACTGTTTGCAGTGAGTGGGAGCTTACTCCAAGTGGGGCTATTATAAGTTGACCATTTGTTTTTCAGCTTCTTAATGAAGCTTTTACACATTTGATCTCTGGTTTATATTTCTTTCAAGGTAGAAACTTGATGTCTCTTTTAAACACAAGTGAGCATTGTAGATGTGTATTCATGCAGTAGTTAGCATAACTACACCATGAAACTGCTTTGTTTTATTGTATTTATAGGTTCCCTACACGGAGTATGATGAAAAAAAACCTGTCCTGCAAAGAGTCAGGTACCTGCACGAGAAGTTACTCCAGTGTGTTGCTAGATCCTAAGGATCACTGTACATATTAGGCTGCTGCTGTTTGAAATAAATGCTAAGACTAGAAACTGCCATAAAGGTTTGTTTCCTTACTTTAATGAAAATAAAAAGGAGACATAGTCACCCTCTCTTGGTGATGGCTACCCCTTTTCACATAGTAGTAACAAATATAAGAAAAATAATGTAAGGAGAAATGTCCCAGGTTTGGAAAATCTTGAGCAGAGTTAGCTAAAGGCAACGTTACTAGACTAGCTTCAGTTGTAAAACTCGGTGGCGTTGTGCGGAACCGCCACCCACCCGCGCCTTTATGGTGCTGCCATTGCACCCAGCTTCACTTCCCCACTAGCCGGCTACGCGAACTGGCCGGACGAAACACGCGGTGCTGCGTTGGTGTATTCTGTGGTTGGTTGTTGACGGCGGATTTCAGGAAGCATGTCATCTGCGAAGCTGTAGCCTTCGCCGCGTTTGTTAAGGATATTAGCAAACAATGCCGACGTGCTGTGTTCCTGATTGCAACAAGCAGCTATCGAACAATGTCGACAGTTCGGCGTGCCACTTCTTGTGTGCTCCCAGCAATGCGACACTTCGCTCGGCGTTGAACAGAGCGATTCCTCGTGCCGACCGGGAACTCTCGGCGAAATCCATGGTGTGTGATTTACACTTTCATGAGCAGGACATCTTAAAGTATTTGTGCATATTATCAATGGACAGACAGTTGAGGTGCCACGAGACAAGTGGACACTTGCCGAGGGTGCGGTGCTGAAAGTGTTCCCTGAACCTTCCCTCGTATCTGTCGAACCAACTGGGGGGCGGAAACAAAACCACGAACAAGGAGAGACGTTTGGTGACCTGTTCTCGGCCATCTAAGAAGAGCTGTGAGAGCATATGCTGAGTCGTGTTGGGTGCCTCTTGCACTTTCAGGAACTTGGTGCATGCATCATTAAATTTTTAACAGCGGAGCTGTTTGAGCTTTTTGCTTCCCCGCATAGTGTTTGCAAAAACTCGCCTAGCGATGACGTCACTACGCACAGCTGTGCCTTGCATCACCTTGCGATAGCCTATCAATAGCTAATTGATCAATAATCAAGAAATTCTAGAAAATGCTGGGGATGACTTGGTAGTAAATAAATTAATTATGGGGTTTTACGTGCCAAAACGATGATCTGATTATGAGGCACGCCGTAGTGGGGGACTCCGGAAGTTTGGACCAAATGGCGTTCTTTAACGTGCACCTAAATCTAAGTACACGGGTGTTTTCGCCCCCATCGAAATGCGGCCGCCGTGGCCGGGATTCTATTCCGCGATCCTCGTGCTCAGTAGCCCAACACCATAGCCACTGAGCAAACACGGCGGGTGACTTGGTAGTGATTAGCCTAACCCAAATACGTGGCCAATACCTTGTGATAGCCAATCAATAGCTAATCGATAATCGATCAATAATCAATAAACTCCAGGAAATGCTGAGGATGACTTGGTAGTGCATAGCCTAGCCCAAATGCGTGGCCAATACCTTGCAAATAGCCTATCAATAGGTAATCGATAATCGATCAATAATCTATAAATTCTGGAAAAGCATAACCCGTAAGGCCAGGGTCAGCCAGGTGCCGATCAGCTCCGCCGTTTCTTTAGCCTTGCGCCACTTGTGCAAGCTACGCTAATTTTTATTGAGTCACGCGCATGCATAAACGCATACCTTGCAGGAACCTTGCATGAAAATGCATTCTTAGGCAAGGTTCCTGGAGGACCGGCGGGGATCCAGTCTTGAATGAAAGGCAGCAAGGAAACGTGCCAAGCTGCTGTAGGTAGAGTTGATTTCCACGTAGGCCCAAATCATTTGCCTAGATTATGTCCCTTCTGACAGTTTAAGTCTTAGCTATATATAGGGGCATACAGTTGTTTTTTACTTCGTTTGCTTTAATAAAGCATTCATTGGTTTACAAGAAAGTTGTGCTGTTATTTTTGTGAGTAACAAATTTGGTCTCGCTAGCTGGCGTATAACTGCCCCAGACTAAAGTGTTAAGCAAGTAAAAGCAGCGAAAAAACGTCCCAAGCTGCTGTATGGGAAAAGTAAACTGCGTGAAAGGTTTAGGCGGCAGGAAGAAACACACGACATCTAAAAACGCAGCTTCTGCGCTTCGTCGTATGCGTTTCTTCCTATCGTGCAGTTTACCCTTTTTTCAGTAGGAACCAACTAGCCCGGTATATCTTATTGCTGTAGGTGGATACCGCTTTCGCATGGTATCACTAATTCGGACTATAGGGAGAACGCCAGCGAGCGTGAAACACCCACAAGCTGCCCATCCGCACGAGCTCAACGCTGCGTCGAGGCGTCTGCAGTGGAGCGCGATGGAACGGCGCCGCCATCTGGCGGCTGCCCAAGGAGTGGCGACAGTGGCGGTAAGCGCACGGGAGGAGAGTTTTACAACTGAAGCTATTCTAGTAACGTTGACTAAAGGGAGTAAATGAAGTTTTCATATAGCCTTGGGCACATTCGAACATAAAGAGACAAAAGGTGAGGACAAGTTGCATCGCACAGTATACCAAGTTCAGAACACATACATCAGGCCGTGATGTTGTTCAATATCAACAAGCTTAGAGATGAGGATACACAGATCACATAATGCACATTCAAAGACACAACAGTCAAAAGTGGGCTTTATTTATCACACAAAACTCACGAAGGAATTAAATGTAAGAAGTAGCAAGAAAAAGATAAGTGTGTAAGCACACCCTCTGTCATGCTTATCAAAGCAGAGATAGAGCTTGCAGGGTTCAACGAGTGACAGTAAATTTGTTGTTTTGGCCTATTGCATTTTCTCATGTCATTATCTTGCTGCTTATATTTAGTTCACTTCGCCATGTATATAATCATATTCACTGACAGGACTAAAGAGTTGGTAGTAGTTTGCGCTTCGTACTTCCTTGTCATAGTCATTCATATTTTCAGTGTTAGAACTCGGCGCAAAACAATCGGGAAGAAACTTTCACTGTGCCACAACCCACATGCGTGGAAAAAGAAAAAAAAAAAAGTTTGCTACGTCACACAGGCGTACCGGTGCTGAGGTTTTAGCGCGACCTTCATTTTCTCGTCCAATAATCAACGTATCACCACGAAATTAACGCAAACAGACTTAAAAAAAAAAGACTTTATTAGTCTAAGCTGATTTGGTGCTTCTCGTTAGTGTCCTCGTTAGAGTTCGTTAAAGCTGCCTTCTCCGCAGTACGAGACCTTCTGGGGCGAAGCCCGCTTCACTAATTCACATGATATTTCTGGCGATACGCCCGGGAAAGCCCGTGTGTGTGTGTGTGTGTGTGTGTGTGTGTGTGTGTGTGTGTGTGTGTGTGTGTGTGTAGGTGCGTGCGTTCGTGCGCGCGTGTATTTGTGTGTTCAACCGACCGCCGTTGCTAGTAAACAATAAATGAGGGTACATTAGTTTAGGGTAATGGTGCAGGCCTAATTTCTGCGCTGTGTCCGACTGTTCTCTCCGTTGGTTCTTTTAGCATGCCTTGTGGTGAAACTTAGATAATAATGCAATTTATGCACAGCGAGTGCTCGACATTTGACGTTTTTGAATAACGATATTTGACGCTTTTTAATAATGGTGCTCGAGCGACGTATAGTTGCAGGCAGTGTAGATTGCGATTCTTCAAGGGTTCCTCAGTATATCCTAGACATAGTACTGCCGCACTTAACTCCGGCATTTTTCCGCCGCCCATTGTTATCGTACTATTCAATCCTGGCCCAATGGCACAAACTTATTTTTGTTAGTTTCACTTGTATGACACTCGGACATGTATAGCTTTCCATTTGCATGCACGTTGTTCTGCACGTTTACTTATTTTCAAAGTAAAAAAAAAAAAAAACGAATTGCAAGTAATTGCAATACAGCAATTATGATCTCTTAGCGTAGCGTTTATTCGCGAAAAGGGAAAAAGAAATATAATAGATAAGGTTTATAGAGGCATGTTTTAAAGCGAGAAAATTGCAGTATCTGCGAATAGTGCGGTGAAACTGACTCCCGACAAAGTACGTGAACAACCATTTTAAGCAAGCATGGAAACATTTCGTGGTACCAAGAGGGAGTATACGGACTTCACTGCGGTCATCGATGCTCTCGAAGATGTAATGTAAGAATGCAAGTCGTGGGCTTGGTTGGATGACGGAGCCCTGGCTTCTGACGTTAGTGGACTCGAGTATGCGAACTAATTCCACACTTAGAAAAAAAAAAAAAAAAACCTTCATAACTGGAGAGCTGGGTGCAGACAAGACGGATGACAATTGTGTCCTTCCTGCGTGCAAGTTTTAGTTAGCATTTTTCTTTCTTGCTCGTGACGACGCTATAAGTGCAGTCGGAGATCGAAGCGACGAGTGAACGTCTCAGCGTGGTAAGCGTGGCAGTCTAGACGAAGTTCAGCCACTGACAGATGACGAATACGGAGAGGACGCGCTGCGGGCCTCCGTTCCGCCCGACTGAACGCTGTGCTCGGTTTTGAGAGACTGCAGTCAGTTGCCGTGCGGCGCCAAGACGGTTGCCCACTCCGGCAAGAACTGCTCCTGCAGCTGCACCCTCTTCCTCCCCCTTTTTTTCTTTTTCTTTTTTTTCTAGTTTTTTTTTTTTTCGGTTTGATTGAGTGACCCACGGACATCAAGACGGCTACACCGATGAATCAAAACCATATTCAAGGCCGGAACCGCGGTGAGTTGGCAACGACGAATTAGAACGTCGGCTAAGTTTGACCCGAGCGTGGAAGCGCACAGCTGTTGCACTTATTTTTAAACCTGGACACGCAAGGCGTGTATTCAGTGATTGTGTGCAGCGAACAACGGATTGTAAGGAGAGATGTACGTGTCTCTTGGGTAGAGGACGATCGAGTCCGTCTGAAGTCGCGGGCAACTTATCTGTGGCAGTGAACGGAAAAGTACAGGGGCGGTGCTTCTGCGCATGTGTTACTGCGTCAAGTTGGCCGGCAAACTTTAACATAGTTTTTTGCAATTCTGAATCAGCGTAGTTACTTGCGACATTTCGCATTGGTCGAAGAGCAGAAGAGTGAAGCGAAAAAAGAAATAACGTAAGAGTACCACGTTCAGTGGCGTGTCTTTTTTCTCATTTCAGTGTAAGTGCTGTAATATATATATAACATTTCATTTTTTTCTGTTCCTCAGCTGAAACAAACGCGAATGAGACCGTGGGCCTATCTTCAGCAGCTTGACACGCGTGCGCCTCGATCGCCTCCGTAGCTTTCCCTTCATTACCACAGAAAGCTTCCGCGAGTAAATAGCCTGTATGCGAAGGCAGGTTTCAGCTTAAAGAAACAAGCTTCAACAGCACAAGAAACGAAAGGTTGCTCGAAAGCAGTGTTGTACACGTTCCTCTAAAACAGGAACGAAAGCTCGTTCCGCGTTCCTTCCCAATTTTGAAAAGAGTTCCCGTTACAAGTTCCTTTAATGCGAAAGGAACGCGTTCCAGTTCCTTTTCGAACATTGGAACGTGTCGTTACATTGACGTTACTTTTTATTTTTTTAATTAGAAAATAGTGTCGGATAATCCTGTAGCGAAATAAAGTGAGCAATTTAAAACTCACATCGAACTACGTATATTGTACGAATTTGAACATCGCCGCAGAAGGTTATCTGGAGATAAAAAGAATCCAAAGAAACGCTCCTAGACTAATTTTTTTCAGGGAGCACCGGACATACTCCAGACATGTCTAACTGCAACTTTGGTGCTCGTCTATTACAAGTCCAACACATATGGCACTTTCCATTTCGGTCTTCAAATGCGCAGTCGGGATATTGCGCTTCAGATGTGCAAATAGAAAGTTACTCACATGTACCAATATAATTAAATTTCTTGCAGAAGATGATGATGATGAAATAAACTTTAATTTTCGAGACAGTGTTCCCGAGCGTTTGAGCTGTGGACCAATCAAGGTGGGAGGGTCCCACCAAGGTCGATCTTGGTCCCTCTCTGGCCGCGATAGCATCCCGGGCTCTGGCGACAAGACGTCGTTGGTCGTCCAGGGCCGGGGTGGAGATCTTGGCCTCCCACGTCTCGGCGAGGAGCTCCACGTCTTCGGTCATTGTATGCTTGGTAACGGCCTCTTCGGGGCGCCACGGGCGCTCGAGTATAGTAAATGAGCCAGAGTGTCTGGCACGACGCAGATCGGGCAGTTGTAGAAGTGTAGTGTCGGGTGGATGCGATGCATGAGGATCCCATGGGTGTAAGTGTTGCTCTGCAGTCTTCGGAATGCGGTGCTTTCCTCTTTGGTCAGTTTTGGGTCGACTTCTTGCGGAAGAAACTGCATCAAAAGGAACAATACATAGGCGTCTAATGAATGCTGACTCAATATTGCTGCATGAGTGGGTAAAAATATCCAGAATACATATTCGCAACTTAGTAAAGTCCCTTGTTTGAACTCAGCAATATAACTCACGAAAAAAAAAATGCACCATACTCACGTGACAGGCAAGCCTGTCACGTGACAGGCAAGCCTGGCAAGCCTGTCCTTGCGCCTCACGCGGTCGCCCATCCGCCCTGCATGATGTGCTGCGTACGTGCGTGCGTCTGTTCAGTGCCGTGGAACGTTTACAGTGGGAACGCCGTTCCCTTTGCCGCTCCTTCGTAAACCTAACGAGTTACAGTTCCACCGACCCTTAACGGAACGGTGGCGTTCCTCCGTTCCTCCCAAAAAGAACTAGTTCCAGGAACGCCGTTCCTGTACAACACTGGCTCGAAGTGTGTTCATAAGGCAAAAAAGATGGTTGCACCCACCTCGTCAAAAGCACGCGGAAAGAATTGTGGTTGTGACCACACGCGCAAAAGTGCTACATTTTCTTTTTCTCTTTCTGTCTGGAATTTATACCGAAATATAGTGAACCGCTGCCTTACCGAAGCGTTATCCGGACGGCGTTCAGAAACGATAAGTTTCAAGTTTTAGTACTGTCCAAACGGTTCTCTTCGAAATGCACCAGCAAAACTGTACCGAAT
This sequence comes from Dermacentor silvarum, assembly GCF_013339745.2. Classification (NCBI taxonomy): domain Eukaryota; kingdom Metazoa; phylum Arthropoda; class Arachnida; order Ixodida; family Ixodidae; genus Dermacentor; species Dermacentor silvarum. Next base: position 149,145,752 of record NC_051159.1, on the reverse strand, counting down.
GATGGCTTAATTAGCGCGTTGGATGCCTTCACGTACGCAAGCTCGTGAAGGTATGGCCAGGATAACCGACCGGTCCTCGACAGCCGAGATGTGACGTCTGAATCAACGATGGTCTGAATGGTGCGCGCAATGTATATATAAGGTGTCCCAGCTAACGTTAGCCATTGCAAGCTGTTCACCGAAAAAAAAAAAAAAAAGTCATGGTACAACATACGACTTTATGACCGTAATTCTTATAATTGCATGAATCTTGCATCGTGTTCTTTTACTCTTTTATGTTTTTTTTTTTATTTTGCCTTGAACAGCTTGGCTATCGTTAGCAGGAACACACGGTTCGTACCTTCATGTTTAACGCATTTGAAATGTCTTTTGGCCAGTCTGCCCTTGCCATCATGCATAGTATACCTTGACATACCCGTCGCTGGCGGCTTAGCGGCTGAGGCGTTTTGGTGTTAAGCAAAAGGTGGCGGATTCGATTCCCAGCCGCGTTAGACGGAACGCTATAGTTTTCACGTGACGTCACGGACGGAGCTTCTCACAATGCTGGTACCCAAATATGGCTGCCATGCATGACGTGTGTGCACCATATATCACGGGTACATTGTTCTGCTCTCTGACGGTGGCAGTTTTTCACCGGTTTATCACTGCTATCGATTTGTCGCTCCGCGCAAGACGCGCTTGTCGTAGTGCGCATTGCTTTCACCACGTTTCTTGCTTGCACAGCTGCTCGAAGTTCTATATATAGTATCCCGACATGGCGGCCACGATGATGTCGATGCAAACTATCATATCTGTCTAGACCGCTCGAGCGCTAGGCTGCAAAGCAAATTAAGAGTAATAACACAGCATCTGCTATTTTCAAGTTATACACCTGGCTGACATGTGTTGCCCGGGCTTTCTGTGGCTTCTGCTGGTAACAAGCACTGTCTCAAAGAGCGGCCAGCAATTAACGCACAGATATCGATTTCTTTGCAACGCAGCTCACCGATTCGGCGCTCTAGACAGAAGTGTGGCCCACTGTGCTTAAATGCATCGTAAAAGAACGTAAAAGTGAGTAGCCGTTGTGAGGTGACTATACGTCTTCGTTTACTGTGACTTTTGAAAGAAAATCACGCGGTCAGAATTTTCCGGCGCCCTCTACTGCATGTTAAAGCGTGCTGCTTATGGCACTGACGCGGATCCCATGAAGCATTAAGTATATAAAGACGACACGTACAAAACGAAGTGTGAACTCTTTACTTGTTCCGTGTGTCCCTCACTACCGTTAAAATTGATCAATCGATCAACACACACAAAGCTACCACCGTTTCTTTTTTAAGACACTTTAAATGCCGATGAAACGCTGAAGTGATCTCGTCAAAGAAACGTCTGACGGACATGTACGAAATTGGCGTTTAAGAGGAAGTAATTCATTCTTGTAACTGTTAAGGACATAGCTTTAATTTAGGGGATTAAATTATTTGGAAATACTAAAGGATACGGCAAAATTTTTACGAAGTGAAATGTTTGCAACTCCGCAACGAAATAAATATAAGTTCTGAGAACGAGTGGACAAGACTGAGACATCCTGCTGAGCTTCAGAGCATGTTTATTTGTGTGTAGAGCTTTTTTTTTAAAAAAAAAGCCGGAGTATCGCCTTTCAGGCGAAACATCGATTGCGATAACGGACAGATATACAAGTGGACAGATATACAAAGTAAGGATAGTAGTTTTATCGGCCGTATAAACTTGTAAACATTGGCACAGTACCGAAAAGTTAACAATCATGGTGTCATGTGCACACAAGCGAACATGAACGCATATCACTCGATGACCGCGTAAACTCGCTGTCAAAACGCTGGAGTGCGTCAGCGCGGCAGCAGCGGCGAGCGAATTGAGCTTCCTGCCGGCGCTCGCATCAACGCGATCTTAGCCGCGAAAACACAGGGAGGGCGGACTGTGCCCCCGCCGCAGATAGCTTTCAAGATACAGCCGCACGGGCGGGCGCTCACAGCTCAGCCCCCCCCCCCCCCCCCCCGAGCATTCCGGCCCGGCGGGAGCGCGCGGCCCCTCCACCTCCCTTCCCTCCCTCCGGAGCATTGTGCGCGACTGGAAGGCTGCGCGCTTCCTTCCCGCTTCCCGCCCCTTGCGTGCGCGAGCCGTGATTGCCGACTCACCGTCGCATGTTTTCACTCCCACATACAGCGTACGGCGCGCGGCGACAATTTATCACCCGTGGACTTTATACGGAACCTCACGGCGACGACGACGGCAGAAACGCGCCTGGAGTGTACATATGATTGCTATCGCAATAAAACTCACCTGATTGAGGTAATAACTTCGCGTATACTGCAAGTTTCATATTTTATTACTATATTCGTATAAATATTGTCGAATTCTGTGCAACACTATGTGAGAACCTGCCGGGATTGCCAAAGACTTAAGACGCCACTATTGAAGCCACTAGGTCTCCTACAACCCATACATCCACCGGAAATTCCATTCGCAAAAGTGGGAATGGATTTACTTGGCCCCTTTCCTACATCGTCGTCAAGAAAGCGATGGATCGTAGTTGCGACGGACTACCTAGTACTACGGCATGGCGCTCCTAAGGTTGTGATCACGGACCGAGGAACCATATTTACTGCCCATTTGGCACAGTACATTATGAAACTGACGCACACCAGTCGCAGAAAAACCACCGCATATCATCCGCAGACAAATAGACTGACAGAACGACTCAACAGAACGCTGACCGATATGTTATCAATATACGTGGACATGGAACACCGAACATGGGACAAGATCCTACCGTACGCAACGTTTGCGTACAATATCGCAATGTACTGTTCACTCAACTGTGCGTTACAATATATACAAACGAAATACGTACACTTGTATCGCACAGTTTACAATTTTCTTGAGCCCTCTAATGTCATATCTTCTTAACCAGCAGATAACGTCTTTACTGTGTTCAATATCATTGACTATAGGACTAGCTGCTCCAAGTCGCTGCGCTTCTTCACTATTTTCACCATTTTTGGCTACGCAGTATTATTTATTTTTCTCGTAACAAAACCATGTATCGGTTGCGTAATGTCAACCGCTCTTCATTCAGAAAAGAGAGAGAGAGAGAAGAAGGAAAAGCAAGAAAATCCAAAGCACAGTAATCTCCCATCGTGGGTAGGAGCCACAGACGTGATAGGCAACAACAACAAATAACGCGCCGCAAGTTGCCTCATGTTTTGTTTCTTGGATTGTTTGCTTTTTATAGCCCTCTTTGTGTTTGGTTGGGTGCACTTTTCCAGTGTGGCCAATCCCCCTAGTGGGTACGAGTCATATTCTGAGGCAACAAAAACAACTACACCCCAAACATAACGCGCTGCTGGTGTTTGATTCGATTACCGAAGCTCACTCTGGTAAGAGAAAAAAAAAAAAAAAAAAAAAAAACGCAGTATATAGGATAGTAACGAAGCTGCGAGACCCCTTCCGTACTTCCCTGCGCTGTACATTCATGCTGCTGCTTTCAGATCCCTGGTTTTCTCGGAACGAAACGCGGAATCAGCAGTAAACCGCAGATATCAGGTTGCGGTAGTATAGGAACGTGCGGTTAATTATACGAGGCGCGCCGTTGTGCACCGTCGACGGTTCGCGAGATTATGTAGCTCGCCTTCTGGGAGGAACTCGCACGCGGTTCTCTGTATGGAACGATTTCCTCACGGCGTTTTCGTGCCCGTTGCCACTGCACGACTGGACGTGGACGTGCTGTTGCGTGGATAAAGCGCTCGTATTAATGTCTCCGAGTCCCTCCCCGTTCCCCCCTAACCCACACTCCCAGCAACTGCGCGCTGTCGACGTGCTGGAATGAGTGTTAACGAAACAAGTATAGGATAGAAGGAGGGCACGGAAAAGATAAACTGGCCGGAAAGCAGCGCGTACCGTATTTATTCGAATATAACTCGATACTTAATTTTTTAAAATTGATCGATGGACTTAACGCTCAGAGGAAACGGCTGGGCTCTGACAGACGTCACAATGGAGGGCTGCGGAATAATTTTGACCACGTGGCGGTTATTTAACGGATGCACCTAAATGAAAGTATACGATTTTTAAACTTTATTATTAGCTTTTAATTAATGCGATTAGCATTCTTTGGTAACTTCACACATTTTGAGGGGACTATAGCTGTCTGTCCGTCCGTCCGTTTTATTTCTTTCCCGCCAACTTGTGTCATTGGGTAATCCAAGGTCAAATGGGTACAGCATCGGTACAGTGTACTAGAATACCTTGGGTAGTGGAAAAAGCGCGCGGGGCGGCCTATGGGAGAGCTGTTGCCACTTCTGTTAACCGCCGCGCGTGGCGCTGGCGTCAAAAAACCGAGGAGATAGCGGCCGCAGTAGCGGCTGTCAGTGAGGTTGCTGACACAGTTTCTGGTTCTTTTACCGCGTTTCCGACACGTTAGATTTTCTTTCGCTATCGCGAAATTCCGCAAAATCTATTTTAACGCCGTATTCCGATTTCCACTATCTTTGTTTACCGGAGAACAATAATCGGTGTCAGTTTCCTTTACAAAATTGAGATGCCGTATACCGCCTCTAAATTTTTACTTACACAGGTCTGGTCTCGCTGTGTCACCTCTATGTTCTTTTTGCAATGCAGCTGAATCCATTGATCACTTATTTTTTCCTCTTGTGCCGCCGAATTTTAAGACTGATAAAACACTTAGAAATTCAGTTTCGAAAGACTAACCTCGCCAACGATTCTCTTTTTGGGGTGACTTCACTGGGACACAGCCACAAGGATGCTTTTCTTGGAGTTTACAATTTCATAAGAGGCACAAAAAGAGTACCTTGCTAGATTTCTAGAATTATGAATTATTCCTATTATTTAACTTTTTTATTACTATTATTTGGTTTGTGTACATATAATACAAGGACACGAAGGAAATAGGGAGGGAGCAAGCTGACAACTACCACCGAGAGGGGTACAACGCCTGCCTACTCTTTCAGGAGGAGGGAATAGAGAAAATGAAAACATGAGGTAAGAAAGTTCCACGCAAGATCTCCTAAGACGACTTCTTACTGTAAGCGCGAAGCTTCACGCACTTCGTGCCTTGGCGCCGTCTGCTCAGCGGAGGTAATCTGACGAAAGCTTAGCCCTGCTGAAGTTCATATTGCTTTGATTAATTCGCTCATAAGCTAGCAATGACATTTGCAGCGCGAGTACTACGCATAACTGCAGTAATAATAAAAGAAAACTTCCGTGCTTGCGGCTGCCTGACCGCTTTCGAGCGCTTGCTGGTGCTCGGTTAGGAGCCGCTGGCGCCACCTGGTAGCGTTAACATCAAGTGCCTCACGCGCTGCCCGCCGCTCTTTCCACTACCCAAGTATTCTAGTACACTCTAGCATCGGGTTGCTGTGCTGAGGGAACAGAGTTCGAAACCAACCGCCGGACCAACTTGGGTCACTGGTATGTACCACCGGGTTGTGCCGTTCTTCAATGAACCTCTTTTTCACGCTAAATTGTGTTACTTGGTACTGGGTATGTTCGACTGGGTATCTGCCGCTCTACAGTGACTAAAAAAGGGAGGGGGGGGGGGGGAAGGAAACATGCGCCGACGCGCGTACTACCCGGCGGCACCGGCTAGATAGCGCAGCGTGTTCAGTGGGGAAGCGCGAGAGAGGAGCCCGTATGCGTACACGCCTCAACATTGCCGCGTTTCGGCGGTTACAATACGGTTTGCCGATGCTTTGCTTCAAAACTAATCGCACTAACGTCGCCATTCATCGTGGTATGGGTTCTACCGAATTTCTTTTCTCTCTCTCTCTCTTTTTTCAATCTGCCTTCATCTAGTTGCGGTCACCACCGCCGACAGTAATCGAACCCGGGAGCCCGTGCTTAGCGGCATAACCACACACCTTTCTTTCCTCTCCGAAATGGGCAATATACTATGAAACCCTTAAGGCTGATTCACACTACGCCTACACGAGAACGATTTTGGTCTGCCGACTGATGACGCGAGCAGTTTCCAGGACGGAAAACGCCGTGGCCAACAGTCGGTCGACCAAAATCGGTGCCGTGTCGGCTTAGTAAAAAAGCCGACACGGCAATGTCGGCTTTAGGTTGGCTTGCATTCGTGGACAAAGCGCGGACAGCAAATCGCACTATAGCTCAACTCGAGCCGTCATTTGTTGCCTGGCGGTGCGTGAAACTGCACGGTAACAAACTAGTGCGAGCCGTTCCTGTTGCCGTCGCAAGGCAGAATACTTTTTTTTTTCTAGCAATACGAACGCTTCCGCGTGCTAAGCACTTTTTATCGCATTCCTTGCGAAATACGACGATGCGTGGTGAAAGTTGACGAGCGGCAAAGAAAAGAAACCGATAGTGATTGCGTGTGGGAAGCCAGCTAGGTATAGTGCCAATACCTGAATAAACAGTCTTTCTAATGTGAAATGTTTGTGCTTTTTTTCCCTTGTACTCGGCTTATGCCCGAGGAGTCTTTTCTTTCCTTCTTTTATTGTCGTAAGCTGGTTAACGGTCGCACTTACATGCCGTCTCCGTGACTGCGTTGGTGACGTGTGAAGCCATAAAACGCCATTACGCAACCGCCATAGCTGCTCTGGCGACCTGGGTGCTTTTACGATGGCAAGAAAAGAAGGACGAAAAAAATGAAACGCAGATGCATCGCCCAATAGGAGACGGAATGAAATGCGACAACGAGAAATGAACGCTGAACCCATCAGGCGAGCAGCTGCTATAGGGGCAGTGCACGAGTGCCCGTAGCAGGAAATGCGATATCTGCGCCTCCTTTTCTGAGAAACGACTTTCGTAACGACTGTGGCATGTGTGTTGTCTCACTGTTGACTATACTTGTAATATACTCGTGACATTCTTGTCCGCCAAACGTTGTCACATTATCGTCTCCCATGTCGTCACATGTTGGCCTTAACACCAGCATTCTTCATTCGTTTCACCAGTGTGAATGACTTGAGTAATTTTCTTTTTCTTTACGATCTATTTCTCGCGCACTTATTCCGATGTGTTACGACGCGAACCTGTCCTTTTCCCTTGCTTCACTTTGGTTGGCGTCGTAGCACATGGGAATAAGGTATGCACCAACTTGCCCTGCATATATTTTAATGGAGTGCTGGCATGACAAGTTCAACTTCTCATTCTTCTTTGTGTTAAATGAAGATCTAAACTCTCTAAACCCCAGTAAAAATAAATACCGGCAATTGTTAGAGCGTCCCGAGTGATTTACAGCAATACTAATATTCCTACGAACCACTTTTAGCACCCAGGTGCTGGATGCGTCGCGACGTTCGTGATACACTGGCCAACGCCTCCTAGATAGCACAAGGCCTGTGCACTTCGATCCATGACGTCATGCTACCTTGCTCGACTGCCATAGAGTCGAATGCGGATGCTCCCGAGTAAGCTGCGGTGATTTTGACGTCACTGCTTTCGTCACACCAGGCTTGACAGTGGAAATTTTGGTCCGAGTATCATGACGTCATAAAGAGTGCACAGAAGGTGCACAGGCCTGCTATCTAGAAAGGGTCGCACTGGCTCGCTCCGTTCGCTACGGCTGCTACACGCGAGCGCATGCAACCAGAAGACGCGCACGCATCACTCTATATCATTAGTTTACGAGGAATTAACGTCATCACATTTTGCCATCTTACGCGACGCCAGCAAATTTTTGTCTGTGTGCCAGGGTGGCATTTTGAGGAGAACTTTAGTGTCAAATTGAAATATATAATAATTGTTTCCCAGCCTCCATACTTACTTGTCATGCTTTTGCGTTCGTGGAGGATGTGGGAAAGCTTCTTCAACTTCTTCGAAAATTTGTGTCATAGTGCAAGAAAAATTCTGGGGTTTTATGTGCCAACACCACGATATGTTTATGAGGCACGCCTTAGCTAGTGGGGATTCCGTGTTAATTTTGGCCACCTAGGGTTCTTTAACGTGCACCTAATTAAGTGCACCACGAACGTTTATTGCATTTCGCCCAAAGCGAAATGCTGCCGCTGCGGCCGATATCAACTCGCGACCTCATGGTTAGCAGTACATCGACATAGCCACCATGTAACCACTGAGCAACCGCAACGGCTTAGTACTGCACGTAAAGCTGAAACACCATTCCACATTAATCACATTAGTTGTTGCGGTTCACGAATAGAAAATTAAAAAAAATGTTCTGGAAAAAATTAATTAGTATAGTAATTAACCAGTTCGTAAATGGTATGTTGACTTCAATCAGTACCGAGACTTTGATCTAGTATGTCGCAACGCCACCATGTGCTTCGCGTTAAATTTCCGGCGCTTAAATCAATTAACATTACGAGGTATCAAAATCAACGTAGCAAAGAAATGACGGGCTTTGCGGGGTTAATGAGACGGCTTGGATTCGAATAAATGCGGTATGTGCACAAAACAAAAGCAGGGGAGCCGCGCGGTCTCGCCTGGCGAAACACACAGCCTCTGTGACGTTGCTGCATTCGTGGCACGCCGCTGATTGTGCGGGCCCAGTGTGCGTGCAGCGCGTTGGGTTTCTCGCGGAAGGGGCGGTGCCAGTGCGTGCGAGTACAGCGCACGCTTCTTTTCTGCAGAGCTGGCAGCGACGTGACTGCCTTGTCAAACGTGCTTTGCCTCTCCGTGCATCGATCGACCGCGCTTTCGCTGCTTGCACGAAGCCGTCTTATTTTTAGTTTTTTTTTTCGTCTCGCAGTTTTCTTCGTTTATTTCTCTGTCCAGACAGCGATTTGGTTGGGTCTGTGGGAGGTGTGCGCAGTCGGCCTCCTCAAGGTCACACCATGGAGGCGCGCACGGCCGAAACGACGAATCGCTGAACGTCTCTTGGGCACCTCTCGGCGACGAGATTTTGCGGGAGAACTTGCGTTGTACATAACGCTTAAAATTTAGTACGGAATGTTTATGGAATGCCGCCCGAAGGGTGTTTGGCAATCTGCGCCAATGCGAGTGCATTTAAGGCTACTGACAAGGCATAGGAATCATCCACTGACAAATGTCACAAGTATACGGCCTGACGCCGCCTACTCAGGAGCCGTATTGTCGCAACGGGATCTACTGCCGTCGGACTTCGCACCACATGGCATACCGGAAGCTCCACTCTGGACGATGGCAAAGCCGACGGTGAAAATCTCAATCCCCGGAATAACGAAAAAGTCGAAAATGCCACTTGCGGGTCTCAAACATTTCGCGTTATCCTACATTGCTTACAAGTACGGATATACCGAACATGTTTTTGCAGATGGTTCTGTTACACAGACCTCTTCCGCGGCAGCTTACACGGTACCTGCAATGGGGATTACGCAGCGGTTCAAGATAGGACACAAAACATCGTCTACAGCAGCTGAGTTGACCGGCATTCGAGAAGCAGTCCGCTGCATACTACAACAAAACCTCGCTAACTGGACAGTGCTCTGCGACTCAAAACCGGCGCTGCAACTCATAAGCAATTATATGAATCCCAGAAGCGCATATAGCCCTCTAATCTACGACATCATGGCTCTGCTCACCGAGGCGTCTCAATCCGGACATACCATTGCACTGCAGTGGATTCCCAGCCACTGTGGAATAGCCGGAAATGAGCAGGTTGACGCGGAAGCAAAAATTGCGCACACTGATGGGAAGATTATAAAACTTCCCTTTTGCCGTTATGTCATCAACGCCTTGCTACACAACTCCATCAAACGTCTATGGAGCGACAATGGGACAACCCCGAACATCGGCAAGAGCGCCTCTATAGAGAGGCGCGCACGGCCGAAACGACGAATCGCTGAACGTCTCTTGGGCACCTCTCGGCGACGAGATTTTGCGGGAGAACTTGCGTTGTACATAACGCTTAAAATTTAGTACGGAATGTTTATGGAATGCCGCCCGAAGGGTGTTTGGCAATTCTGCGACGAGATGGCTCTGGAGTTGGAGCACACAGTGGTGGGCTCTAATGAAGAAGGCTACATGAAGGTCGAGCCGCCAGTTGTCTCCGTAAAGGTGTCCCGTTATAGAAGGATTGCAGACACTTAAACCTGGGCGCTGGCACGTGCACGAATATGGAGGCCGCTTAATGCCAGAAGAGCGTGCGTATTCTACCCAAAATACGCAACCTATAATTGACCCCAAAATATATGTCGTGTACGGGCTGTCTGGTTGAGCCGAGTGCTACAGCCTGCTCTTGCAGTCACACACAGGATGACCCGAATAACGACGACATCATTTTTTTTCTTCCCGGGCAGTGGCGTCAAAAGTGAAAAGAGAAACTGAGGTGAGGTTGGCGCATAGGAATGGAGTAATTGAAGATCCACGTGTTTCGCGCAGGGCGTGCTTATATCACGCGTGGCAAAACGGACGCGCCGACGACGCGGCGATTCCAGGCCGAAAATGCTTTGGAAGCGCATTTCATGCGGCTGCAGCTAGACTGTGAGAAATGGCGGTTGAAAAAAGAAAATTACGCGGCATTACAATACACTATGCTCCATCTCATCAACCCCTTGCAGCCCAGCGACAGGTACGAGTCGCGCAAGCCAAGCAGAAATGAGAACCAGAAGCAAAAGTTGTGCTCCACTATCCGCGCCACGCTGACTGAATGTAAGGTTCGCGGATGATTATTAGTAGAACACAGTGGACGCACCCTCGCCCCCTTCTCTGGAACTCGCAGCAGCGGCTTTCGCTACTGATTAGTTGACGCAAGCCCTAGCCTTCGCTGCACTGTACTGAGTTGGTGAGATGGTGCGCTGTGTGCCATGCATACTTACTTTTTTGCAGTGAACTTCCATCATCGTTTGGATCACCATCTCACCCCCAAAAACACAACCTTTTAAGGCAGGCTTCTTAATCAAGTTGTGTGTTGGATACATCTGTCAAGTGAGGCAGCAACGCCCGCGCAGCTCGGCACACGTTAGAGAAGCGTGAAATAGAGGTTGGCATATACCGATGCAAAGGACCTCGACAATTCCTCGATATACGCGGTATCCTATAGAGGACCGCTGCGACAAATAGCCGCGTTATTCTTAATTAGCGAACAGTTCCCACGCGTACTTTCCTACGTATACGACAACAAAGCAGCCGAAAGAACCGGTCGCGCTTCCTCACCGAGAGCCGCCATCCTCTTGTGCGGCGCTATGCCGTTAGTTATCATTATGTATTAGCCTCGCATGGAAGCTATATATCGTAGCGTGCTGCCGTTCATCTTCCCGGGTAATATATAGATGAATCCCACTGTCACTTGTCCCGCGACGTCGTGTTTATTATACAAACAAGCGATCGTTTTGGCACGACGCGTTTTGGCCCCTTCGGTGTTGCCTTTGCAATATAAGGTGGCCAGTGCTGTGTCGCTTCTCGTTTTCCCCCATGCCGAATAGCTCGGAATCAGCGGCGTTGGTAGCGCCAACGACAGTTATTGCATGCAGTCACAGAGGAGTTGCGGTTACGCGAAGCGAATGAAACGCGCCGCATGCTGGGCTAAGCAGATGTAAAAGAAAGAGAGAACTTTGACCTTGTTCATCCGGATATTGCGAAATTTTCAGTGAGATATATGTATACGTTTTTATTTGTCTTTTCATAAATTTTTTTTATGTGGAAGACTATTTTTTAAAAGAAACTGTCATACCTAGGACTCTGCCGTTTTTGCACATTTGGGCTATGGCTAGACGGACATTAATACCAAGAAAAATTGAAACGATGATTTCGCTAATTATCTTTTTTATTATTCACGTTAGGGCACATGTTGTAATTGCGAAATTGAAGCCGACGAGTAGTGGAGTCGTTTCTGCTTAGCAGAAGTTGTAACTAGCGCCAGTTTCGAGACATGCAACCTTAAAATGGGCTGCGAAATATATTGGCGTTTCAGTTAACAGTTAACCCAAAAGCTTGCCTCTAACAGCGCGGGACGCCCTTATACCGAGGCATTTCTTAGCAGATCTTGGGGACGGATATCTCAAATGTGGTGCTATTATTCTTAGGATTTTTGCTAAGCTGACACGAGTTAACTACTCGTCGGTTTCAGTTTCTCAATTACAACGCGCAATAAAGTGAATTATTAGAAAGTTAATTAGCACATATTTTAAGCCAATAAATACATTATCCTGTAAATTTGCCTTGCTATACTGATGTGCGGCTAGCCATGTAGCCTATCCGAAAATACAGCAATAGTCTAGATGGGCCTGTTTCTTTTAAAAGAAACATAAAAAGAAACAGCCCGTATATTGTGACCAGAAGCGTTGCTGTTGTTGTACTGTGTCAAATACAAGCGCACCCGACCCTGTCGACCGGCCGATTGACCTACTTTCACGATCGTCGTCGTCATATACGAGTTCGAAGACACCCAAGCACCGATCATATATGAAGCTGCTCCGGCGCTGATACTTGAAGTGCGGCTCGTTTTCGTGCGCGCATCGGTGACCTGAATCCTTCAGTGACTGTATTTATTGGTTGAAATATCTTTTAAACAACTTCCAGCGATTTTTTATCGCTTTAGACTAACTTATTGCTTGTTTTTTTGTTTTTTTTGTTTTTTTTTTTCTGTGGTCGATAAGCATTTGTTCTCAAGTAAACAAGTGTCGCACCATATAGTAGAATTTTCGGCGCCGCTATCGCGAAGATTTATGCATGCGATGCATAAGTTCTCTTGCTTTCTCTACCTCATCATGTTTAAAGCTGCATTCTTTTTAGCGCAATTTTAGAAGACTTACAAAATCATTTAGCGATTCCGAACGTAATTTTAGAGGAACCCTCGTTAGAAAAAATTGGCAACACTGCCTATCCGCCTTGCCCTTGAGCCATGCCTTTAACCGAAACAATGTGTGCGACTATGTCGTTGACTATATTCCGTCAGTTTTGTTGGTAGCCATGCACATGGCGAGCACTTCGTGCAGTTCAAAGCAGGTATGCGCTTTTTGTAAGTTTGATTTCTTCCTCTGGAGAGATATAACGCTTCATCCGCTGACCGTATACGCTTCGAGCACTTTCGTCATGTCCGGGTAAGTACAGAACGCTGTGCTTTAAAAAAAGCTTTAAAGATTCGTCCTTCCCCGGAGATCGAATCCGGCATCGTCGGCGGCTTTCGGGGCTGTCATTCTGGCAATTGAGATCCAAGGAAGCTATAGCAGTTGGTAGCGCGAGGTCGAACTAACCGGTAACTCGAATAATTCGATTTGTGGACTGTATAACCATGTGCTTACATTCAGGCGGACGCCAATTGTTTCCCTATCGTGAGCCTATCCACATCCTTTTGCGGATTTTCAATGCATGAACTCATTTGCGTAATCAGTGTTCCAGTGGTTCGATCTATCGACTCACCATATGCCTCGCGCTGCCAGCTTTGTGGCTTGAATGATTGCTCGGTTCGCACAAAGCGGCTGTACCGTGTAGGATAGGAAAGGATGATTCCCCCCTCGCATCTGCAAACTTTCTTTCCATTTGCCGCGGTGGCTCAGTGCGTGTGGCGTTGCGCTGCCGAGCACACGGTCCCGGGTTCGATTCCTTGCCATGGCGATTGCATCCCGAAATTAATTCAAAGCCCTTCACAACGGCGCCCCTTGCAATCGATTGCGTAGTTTCGGCTCGGTAAACCCCACACTTTCATTTTTTTTTTGTCCCGTGGAACCTGGTTTGAACCTGCCTGCGCCTTGCGGACTTCGGCAACAATCGTTCGGTTCACTCGTTGTTGCATTAATTCCCCCAAATCGGCGGTCACGGACGCGTCCTTGAGCGATCGCGCTTCGCCGGTCGCCGTGTCCTTGGTAGAGTTAGCACACCTGGGTGACTTTCGACGTGTCCTCCACTGATCGCACTTTTGCCTATCGATCTATTATATCGCTCCTGTTTCTTTCGTTCCTATATATACACCACAATCGCATTTGTCTTCCGTTGTCTTTTTGCTCCTGGGCACATATACGCGATCCCGTCTTCGCGGCATATCCTTTCCGGCACGCAGAATGAAAAAGAGAGAAAAATACAAAAAAAACAAAAACAATAGCGGGCTTGAGCAGCGTCATTCCGATCGATCGAAAGGAGAGCCGCTCGCTCGCAAAATTTACTTCTTTTCGGTTTCCAAGAACGTTAAAAAAAATGCGAAGCTGCATGGCGCCGTTTTTCTCGACGATATATGCACTCGCCGCTTGCTCGTTCACTCTGCGTTTCCTCCATTTCTCCCTGCACGTCTCTTTTCGTCTTCCCGCCGTCGACTCTCGCCGATTCAGGAGAGCGAGACCCAAACTGAAGCCGGTGGGCGCTCATCTTTTCTAATAATGGTGCAAACGTGCCTCGCACCGCAGCTGTCTTTTCCCCGGCTGCTGTTTGTTTTTTGTTGTATAACAGTGCTCGACAACCCCACCTCTTTCCCCCTCCCCCTTTCCTTTGTATGTCGTTCTTTCCAAGAAGCGAATAGCGATAAGTCTCCCAGGTATACAGCGACCATTGCTTATACCGCAGATTGCGTACTGTTCGAGATTGCACGCACACGGCCGTTTTCGGCGCGCGCATTGCGGAGGTGGCAGAAAACGCTAGGATCGCGAAGCATGCGGAATATTAGAGGAGGCGCGCGTCACGTCTATACGGAGTCCTTCTTGGTGCGGTACGCCTGGCTGCTAACAGAACAACAAAACGAATCCCATGCTTATCTCCCGCTATTCGGAAAAACGCTTTCCGACATTCCGTTGAATTTACGTTGACTTTGTATTGGCTGGAGCACGTTTCCTCCAGGGATTCTGCGGAGGCTTCGTGCGCCCTTTTGCGATAAAGGGTCTGTACTCACATACTGAAGCAGTGGGTGGGCGAAGTATAGCATCGGCGCAATAATAACAATAAGGAAAGTTTGAATGCGACTTGTTTGGAGAATCTCTAACCCGAGAAGAAGGCACCAACAAAGAAGCCGGTAGTGGAAGCGAGTCGACGACGAGCCTTGTGTTCATAGTTGCGTACCCTTTTGTCGGTATATGAGACTCGACGAGCCGCAATATTTCCCAAGCGCATACACGTGTAAGTCGGCTTCACGCGTGAATGCAATCTGTTTTCGAAAGAAACGCGCGGAATCCCGACGGTGGCGAATTCTCGTTCTCGTGCATTCCTATAGTGCGTCGTTGTTGAATTTCAGGCGGACACGGAGAAAAGAAATTCGTTTTTGAAACGGAGGCTAGATATTAATCAAATGCAGAGGGCTTAATGTTACGGTATTAGTATAAGCCCAACGGCAACATTATATTATGCTGGGTCAACATTGGAGGCAGTACCGGCTGGTACTCTATCAAGCACGTGTGCGACCAAACGGAGAATGCTCGCGCATATAAAGGGGCACCACAGCTGATACAAATGCGCAGATGCCGCCGCACATGACATGCTCGATACATTTTCCTTTCTGTCAATAAAGTGAATCCTGCAGAGAAACGGAGCACAATTGCTGAAAATTACTGTCGTAGTGCAGTCGACGCGGTTGTCGTGTTGGACGTGTTGACCGGCCCTAGTGCCAGCGTCCGCGCAGGAACGGCTGAGCACTGTGTCAAAGGTTCGTTGTCTTTCCCTCGCTGCCCGAGTCATTGCTGTCATTTGTATTGCGCAGCAACGGTTCGCGTGTCTTAAGCAGGTGCTGTCTATTGCGACGTAGCAGCCCGCTGTCTTCTGTGACTACCTGGTACGACCGCGGTGTCTGCTGATCAAGTACTCATCGGGTCCATTCCTTGTCTCTCACCCGGACGACTTTTCCCTTCCTAGCTGAGTGGTGGCAAATGTCTCCTTCGCGTGTCGGGTGACTTTTACTTGAACACTGGAGTATACGGGGTTCCCGCGGGACGTCTGGAAGCCGAGTGTGAAGTCTTCTTCCCTGCAGGAGTTCCCCTGGCTACAGATCTTCCTCGAGAGGAGCTGAGCGATATATCTCAGTGCAGATCCAACCAGAAGTTGTCGAGAGTTTCCGACGTATTCTTCAATATTGTTTTCACAATTTGAGCAGCTTTCTCGGCAAGTCATTTGGAGCGGGGAAACCCGGGACTTCAAATGATGTGGCCTGGATGCGAAAAGAGAATTCACGACAGGATAACTGGGGCCTGATGTCACTGCAAACCTCTACTTGGGGTTCCGTATCTTGAAAAAATAGCACTCAGTTTAGAGACGACAGTGTTCACCGTGGTGTCAGCTAGTTGATTCACTTCTGGGAAGTTTGTGAGCGCATCGAAGACACAGAAATAAGAATTTTCCCCGGACTGGAAAAAATGCCCACGCCCACCCGGTACCACGCGTGTGCCGCCGCTGGCCGCGGTATGATCGGTTCACTCGGTTGCACGTATGCTTACTTCCGGTATGCGCTGTAGCTTCGTATAGTATATTGTCAGTGTCATTGACAAGTCCGGGCCAAAACACTAAGCTGCGCGCCTTTGCTTTGCTCAGGCCTGAATGTCCTTTGTGAATGCGTTTAAGCATTTCCGGCCTCATGCATCTCGGAATCACTACTTTACACCCCTTCAGCAATACTCCTTGCGCTATTGACAATTCCGAAGCGAGCGGCTTCAGTGGCTCTTCAAGGCTCCCGCTTCTTTCTCCTTCGATGTAGCGACTGACAGCCTGCAATTCCGGGTCTTTCGCAGTCTCTTCCGCTAAGCGGTTCAGGGTATATTACTGCTCACCAAGTCCAATATGACACCCAGGGCTGGGAAAAGATACTTTGCAGTTTTATCATTATTAGATACAAGATAATTGGGCAACAAGTATTTGAGGTACAGTTAAAGGATACCACCGCAATTATTGTATCCGACACGATATTTTCCATTTGTATCTTAATTACGTCGATACATTCGGAAATTTCTTATTATAGATCTATATAATGCAGCAGCAAACGCGCATGCAGAAAAATGTTTGCTTGGGAATTTCTCAACTCCGACCAACCTTGTTTCAAGTAAATGAAATCCCTGTTAGTATCTCAAAATGTTTGTCTTTCTTGCTCAAAGTATAATATTTTCATTCCGAAACAATTTATTGGGGTTGCTTTAGCGGCTCAACATGAAAGCTCTGTATACGCTGCGCAGTCAGCGGTTTTTGCTTGTCGCTTTTGTAATTGATGGGAGTCGCTGCTCTGCTTGCCGATCAGCCAGCGGGCCGCCATCTAATTACGAGAGCGTCGATAAGAAGCCTCTGCACGATCGCGCAAATACCGCTGTGGAGTTTTACCTTGTCCGTAAGTGTACATGGCCGCTAAACGTATTGCCGTTTACGCAATACCGGATCACCGGAGAGGTGTACAGCAGCAACAACGCAGGTAGCGACATTTTTTATGACGCGTCGTGCATGCAGAGAGCACATAAAGTTGCAATGACTTTTCATGTTCTACTTATCTGCTGGCGTAAAACGTTTGTTAGCGACCTATTCATTAACGTGCAATCCTTTTACGATTTTTCTTCTACGAGAAAACTTGTGCAGCCCCAAAAAAGGTTTCATATGTATTGTAGTGACACAAAGCGTCGCAGGATACCGCCGCTATACACACTACTGTCACTTATGTAGCTCGATCCGATTACCTGTTGATTTGTAATAGTAAGAACTTTTGTTTTTGTCGAGACGGCGCGAGCGCCACCACGTGATTCTGCTCCACCAATAGGGACTCGCAGACCTCATCGCCTGCCCTCGCTGGAGGGCTAGGGCAGAAAGACAAAAGAATGTCGCTGCCTTTAGCTATTCAGGTGGCTTAGTGGCAGCGGTATCAGCTTGAGAAGTGGAGTTCAGCCAACGTTTAATAGTTTCGCACGGTGATGTTGCGATAGCAGTATCTTGGTTCTTTAGATACACGATACATTCTTTTATTTATCGGAAATACAGATATTGATACACGTCTTGCCAGACGTATCATGATATAGATCCAAGATAGTCAAAAAGTATCTAAGATAGTATCTAAGATACATGTATCGTCGATACTACCAAGCATTGATTGAGACCGACTGCGTGGACTTCGACGTCTGTTGTCCAGCCCGCATCTTCTTCGCTGCTTACTCGCCACCATCTTAACAGCATGTCGGCGGGGACCAGCTGCTTCCCTGGAATGAACCGGAGTTTAAAATCATATGTCAGCAAACGAAGGAAGAAGCGATGAAGTCGCGGTGGCAAATCCCCGATACCTTTCGATGCGATGGCTATATAAGAGGCCGGTGGTCTGTCTCGATCGCAACTTTGCGACCGCACGCAAAGCGAGAAATTTATCGCATCCAAAGGTGATGCCCATGGCTTCTTTTTCTATCTGCGAATACATTTGTTCGGCATGCATCATCGTGAGGCGTAGGCTTCCGGTCGCCAGCTGTCACCATACCGCCGCAGAAGAGCTGCCCCAAGCCCAATCTTTAACACGAAGGTATCTTATGCCGAGGTTCATCGTCTACTTCCTGTAACGGATGTGACGTTGGCGCGAACTCCGCGTAAAATGTGCACTCTCTTGACAGGGATGGCGCCGCCATCTAGGAGCGGTGAAGCGAAGTACTGCATCATGACACTAACGAGCGCCGACAGTGAGCGCTTCGGCAGTCTCAGCGCAGCGGAGGCTCCAACACGATCTAGCCTGGTGTGGGCAGTGTACTCTTTTCTGCTGAGGTGACGACGCAGTTTCCGCACATGGTTGGTCTTTCGCGTCCGATTAGCCTGTGACGCCTCGTCACCTACGGAGTGCAGCTTCAACATGCATCAGCAGTGCTTAAACGCCGCCTATACTGTTTCGCCTGCGATGGCACGAACTAAGAAAACTGCTGTGCTAAGCGGCGAAGAAAGGCAACGACGTCGACGGACGAATCTCGCTTTGGTCCAGCGAGAGATGTCAGCGTGAGGCAGAACGCCTTCGCGCGTTCGCGGCGCACGCTGCGAACTCTGTCACTCGCATTCCTGAAGCTGCGCGCGTCGTAACTGGCTGCCCAAGACACTACGGGGCCGGACCAAAGTGCTCGTTAGTTCGCCGAAGCGATTCGGCAGCAGGACGCCACTCGCCAACAGGACGTCGCGCGCCAAGCAAGCCTACAACACGGTCGCCGATCCGCAAATCGTGCGCCATTCGCTGTAGCGGACCGTGAGTTCACGAAGCAAACATGCAACAGCGTCTGTGAAGACACGTTTCACTTTCGTGTTCTACCGATTCCTATGAAAGAGGGCTCAACCATATTTTTCTGACGCATCTGATGTTATCTCAGTTTCTTTGGCTGGATCAAAGATAACCAGGAGTGGCGCCTGGCTAAGCATTTGACATATCGCTTGCCCCTCGATAGCGGGGTTTTCAGTCCATTTAAATGCGGTATCTTTTCTGATGAGACTGCACAGAAACTGTTTTTTTTTTTCGGCCAGGCTCGGCAGGTGTTTTCCGAAATACTTCGCGACGCCAAGCATTCTGTGGACTGCTGCCTTGTCAGTTGGGTATGGTGTTTCGACGAGGGGCGCGCTAAGTGCCAGGTTCGCCTAGGGAGACTACATGCAACGTTGCATGTAGGCTCCCTAGGTTCGCCCGGATGTTGTCCCTCGCTAGTACGTCACCGAGAAAGTCAATTTAGGTCTGCCGAAACTTGCACTTGGCCGCATTATGCTTGCCGCATTATGCGACTATGCTTGCTTGGCAAGAACCATCGTTCGGGAATTCAACAATGGCCTGCGACATATTCATGTGGCTTATAGGTTGTCTTCGAAGGGCCCAGTGTGTGTAAGTGTGGAGTTATTTTTCGATGTTTAATTGTTCCTTTGCAAGGAAGAACAAACATTAAAATGGCAACACGGTTTTCCCTCGTTCACCATCGTGCCCCACCAACGTTTCGATGTTATTTACTACGAAAGCCGCTAGAGGTACAAAAAAAAAAATGAAAAGTTCGTATTTGCACATTTGAATAAATTACGGCCTGCAAAACGTCCAAAATTAGGTAAATATTACGTAGTCTCGACGCAGTCGATTTTATCAATTCAGACTTTGGGGAAACACTGGAAATTAGAGAGAGAGAACGCATCTGTAGGGAAAAAAAAAAAGCTTCGTAATAGTCAATTTCGTACTCCCACGGTTTTTTTTTTTTTTTTCATGACTAGGGTTTTACGTGCCAAAACCACGATCTGATTATGAGGCACGCCGTAGTGGAGGACTCTGGAATAATTTCGACCACCTGGGGTTTTGGCCCCCATCGAATCGCGGCCGCCGTGGCCGGGATTCGATCCCGCTACCTAGTGCTTAGCAGCCCAACACCATAGCCACTAAAAGCAACCATGGCGGGTCACCTAGGGTATCGCAACGTGCATACGCATAGCACGGTACACGGACGTTCTTGCATTCCATCCCCATCCGAATGCCACGATTCGAACCCGCGTCTACGTTTACGTGAATGCCGCGTTTACATGAATGTCGCATTTCTCAGTGTGTCACGCTCTTGTGTGTGCGACAGCGTTTACAAGTTGCGCGTGCCCCTTTCGTCCGTATACCAAGCCGGAGCCCGTTTCCGGCCATTTACGTTTCGCCGGCGAGTGGACGCGGCGGCAGCCGTCCATCTCACTGTTCTTGTCTCCTCCAGTGTGCATGATACGCCAGCGTTTACATGCACCTTGGGAGACGGTTCAGTCGGTCTAGAGCTACCCTCTCCTGCTGTATTAATGCGATTCGCCTTCATAGCGCATTACCGCCGTTTACGCGGCGCGCTAGAAATGCGATGCGATGCGCCACTTTTAATGTAAATGCACACACGCGCGCACACATACGCGCACGCACGCACGCACGCACGCACGCACGCACGCACGCACGCACGCACGCACGCACGCACGCACGCACGCACGCACGCACGCACGCACGCACACACACACACACACACACACACACACACACACACACACACACACACACACACACACATATATATATATATATATATATATATATATATATATATATATATATATATATATATATATATATATATATATACGGAGACTAGTTTCAAGGTTGCGCCAGATAATGCGTTTCCCGAGAGTCGGTGGGTATACCCTTCACTTTGATTGCAGGAGGAGGAAATTAGGTTTCCGCGGTGTGTCTCCGGCCCCCTGACGCGATTTGGCTGCGGCCGCTCGTAAATCAATGCCGCGGGCTTATAAACCGCGTTTTTTTTTCCTGCTAATTTTTTTGCGCACCATTCCGCCCCCACGCGCATCACTCATTCGCAGCAGGCATGCCTGATCGATCGGCTTTCGCCTTCTTTATACGAAGGGGCCTGCACTGTGCACTACGGCCCGAAGCGCAACAACTGCGTGTCTTTGGAACGCACTCCCATAACGCCACAGCGCTCCAAGAGCTCGCCCTTGCGCAAGTGAATTGTTGCGCTGCTCTTGGCAGTCACGCGGCGTGGCTATGAAGCGTTCACGCACGCCGCGCACAATGGGCAGCCGTCAGAAAAAAAGCATCGATCAATCAAACCCCGATGCCACACATTGGAATTTCGTTTTGTCGTTATGTTTATATATCTTTTTCAATGGAGGTCTCCAATGCCGGTGGTTGCGCTTATAGAGTCACCGTGGTCAGTTTAGAGGCATGTGTATACTTTGCTGACAGGTCTAGCTTAACGCAAGAGCTTTGGCGCCTTGTCTGTATATCGAAATGCAGCAATAAATATTCCTTGGTGGCAGCGCGGGCACTCAGTATTCAAAGGCGAGCGCTGAATACCAGAGTCACTGCAGGGACAGTAGGTTGAGATGCTGCACCAAGCCTTACGCAACAACTCGCTGGTCTTACCATCCATCCTCTGAACAGTTGCAGAACTGTCACATTGCAGAGAGAACGCGGAGAGTTTGTATGAGAGGAGAGGATTGAGAAAAATTGAAGTTGAAACTATGGGCATACGTGATGTTCAGTGCGAGCTAAAGTTAGCAGCGCGAACTTTATTTTGTTTGAAACGGTAGAACATGAAGGTATACACTCTACAAAATGTTTTCACCCTTTCGGGCATATCTTGACCCCAAACAATGATCGACATCTATCTACTGTGCATTTTCTTTAACGCTGCGTCCGGGTACCGGTACTTCCAGATCACGAATGGCATGCGCGTTATCGGCGTGACGTAGCATTCTTGACAGGAAAGTAGCAGACGCCTAATTTTCAAAAAAGGAAACGCGAGCAAGACAGATGACGATTTTTGTTTGGGGACAAAATTCACCCCGAAAAGTGTAAACTTTTTTAAGAGGACATGTATTTGCAAATGATACAACAATCGTAGCAACCATTCTGCACGGGATAGGAGCGGTCATGCATGTGAAAAAAAAATAAATAAAAAATCATACGATTGCGGATGTGCCAAAACCGGCCAGAGCGTACGCACATCGGGAGTTCCGTGTATATTTGTTTAGAAAAAAAAAGTACGCACCGCCAATGCACACGTTGGAAGCTATACGTGAAGCGAAGTAGTTATGAAGGGGTTAATAAAATGTTATTGACCCTTTTCGCGGAGCAGATTGTTCTAGAGAAACGAGAAGGTGCTTTCGGCGGTGCGCCGTACGTCGCCTCAACGACCGCACACGAATACGAAACCATTACCGCTTCTACTTTGCTTCTGTGCGATCAGCTGTCGGAAATGCAACCGAGTTTTCGCTAACGCACTGTGCTCCAATCATGCTGGATTGAATCATGTGGATTGAAGACGTGTTGGCTGCTAATATAGTGAGTAGCATAATGAAATGAATCTGTGTGGCCAAGTTCGTGGACCGCTGCTGCAACTGTCCGAACGTGTTACCGGCACTTCGTGATGTACGGCTTTCCTCGAGGATACAGAAATTTTCTCATCCGCCAGCCTTGTATCGCTAACTTTTAAAGAAAGGGCTTCATCCCCAGAATGTCGGCAAGAGTTAGTACCACTCGTTAAACAATGACAAAGGGAGTAGAGCCGCTTCCTGTCATAGTAGGTTTCGCGCACAATGTCTACACAAATCTACCCAAACTGGCGCGAAAGCTTACGCCCACTATTTCGTCAACACTTGGATATATGCGCACTACGCGCAATAAATGATGGTACTACACCGATAGCGCACGAATAATCGAAGCTGAATGTTTCTTGATGGTCCACAAGAGTAAGCGAGTTACCAGCGGTAATACATCTTTGCTACAAGGTATTAACAATGTACAAAACAGCTACGTTTAAAGCCTTGTGCGCAGCAAGAACAAATCTAACGGAACTGAGCACACCCGCGAGTGATTAGGCAGAAAATAATCTGGTAGTGAACGCACCGACGAACTTCACTGAGTCAGAAACGTGACAAGCCGCTGCATCAAAATATTTGCCAAATAAAGAACGAAGAGCAAAACACGCTAATCCTGATTCAATTCATGAGCGGGAAGTTTGGATAGCTCGGAATACATATTTAGCCCCGCTTTTAGAGCAAGCACCATATACGCTGCTCGCGCCGTTTGGACGTAGAATGATCAGCTCCGAAAGCGCTTTTGCATGTTTTCGGAAGCTGTGGCCAAAACTTCGAGTCGTCCACCCAGTCAGCGTCTACAATATCTCCCGAAACAGAGGTTTCCTAAGATGCACCGGCGTCATACACATCCATTGAAAACACGGAGGCAACGGAGGCAGTTGAGGCAAGCAATGGACGCGTCACCACGTGATAAAGCATGGCAACACCCACGGGATCGCCCCGAAACGGGTGAATACATCTAAATGCGATGCCTACAATTCCTTATATTTTCACCCCATATGCACAACATGTATTCTAGCTGGAGTGCACGGAGTTATAGTGCACGTTAAAGAACCCCAGGTGGGCAAAATTAATCCGGAGCCCTCCACTACGGCGTGCCTCATAATCAGAACTGGTTTTGGCACGTAAAACCCCAGAAAGAAAGAAGAACCTAGCTGAAAGTGCTGGACAAGCGCGAACACAAAAAAGTCGCAGTCGAAAGGCGAAGCATCGATTGCGATAGCAAATTAGTAGAGAGATATACGAAGTAAGGATAGTAGCTTTATTGGCCGTATAAGGTTGTAAATATTCACAATATTTTTGGTTTTCGAGAAAGTCTTCGACCGGGTATCTCATTCTAAGCTAGTACTAAAATTGAAACCCATTCTGTAAAACGATCGCCTTCTGGCATGGATTGCTACATACCTCTCGTCAAGGCGCCAGTGTGTAGTCATTGATGGTATAGATATACCTCTCCAGCTTCTGTGGGGTCTGGTGTTCCGCAGGGCTCCGTTCTCGGCCCTCTTTTCTTTCTTTTGTTCATTAATGATATTGTTCAGGATGTAGGCGTCCAAATCCGTCTGTTCGCGGATGACTGCGTCATATACCAGGAAATCTCTAGCCCCAATGATCAGGTCTTACTTAACAAAGCATTAAGCACAATTGCGAACTGGTGTAGCACATGGCAGATGACCATAAATAGTAGAAAAACGGTAGCAATGACCATAACCCGTAAAAAGCAACCACTTGAATTCACCTATTACATCAATAACCAACCTTTAAGCATAGTGCATATCTACAAGTATTTGGGAGTGATGATAACCCCTGATTTGCGCTGGAAATAACATGTGACATTCATTACAAGAAAAGCGTTCAGGTAATTGGGATACCTTCGGCGTACGCTGGGTCACTCAACAACAGAAATAAAGCTTTTCGCGTACCAGACGTTTATTAGGCCCATACTTATTAGGATCAAGCTTGTGTTATTTAGCTCGAAAACGACGCAACACGAACACGTATGACGATGCGCTACTTCCAACCGCGGTTTTATCGAAACAGCAACTGCGACTTTTATACATGCGCATTTCGTAACCATCACTTCCACCTCTAACTAAACATTACCGCACAGAATAAGGTAGTCTTCTTATCCTGGAGTCCCTTGAGGAATTCTGTTTGCTTGAGAAGCGGTGTCACTGGCACCACTTACAATGGTCGGCTGGCTGCCCACCGGACCGATTCTTCATATTCAAGTTGTGTTCACGTGCCTTTCATTATAACACCGCCCCGTTTGCCCTACGTATGCTCTTTTTCAAACCGGAGGAATTTAGTACACTACGCCTTTCGTGCACTCATTGTATCATACCCCGCCTTTCATTGGAAAGTTCATTTTGTCCCGCTTCCTCATCGTATAGAAAATCTGACTACTGAAAAGGCGCTGATAAAACAAAAGAAAAGATAAATCTACTCACATTATACCTTTGGCCTACCTTGTCGATGTTGTCGTTATTCATATAAGGTACCACTTGCACCTTTTGGGCATTTTTTCGCCAGTCTTCTTCGCTGACCTTTTAATGCCCTGCGGAACGTATACAACTGCAAAAAAAAAAAAAAAAAAGAGCGTTCCCCCAGAACCCATCTCACGATGACTGTTAACCGTAATGATTTTATCATTGAATCAATATAACGACAAAACTTATTTTCTCAGGATGTCGCCAAATGCAAAAAAAAAAAATTGCGACAGAACCCATTTCACAATGACTGTCGACGGTAATGCTTTAGCATTGAATCGATATAACCACACAACGTATTTTCAGCGTCGAAAAGAGTTGTGTATGAAGCGTGTGCTGCAGCAGGCTTCCTTTTTCGCGTTTGCCTAAGAACACTGGGCGCCATGTAGCGGCGCTACCGCGAAGTCTGCACGTGAGCTCCGAAATGCACGGCGCGTCTGTGCGTGCGAACGCTGACAAACGTGTCACGCGGCAGCCGCGCTCCTCTCAGGCGCTGGACACGCTGCGCCATCTAATAGCGCTGTCGAGAAGTCAGCCTGTTGCCTCTGAGACCAGAAGCGTGGCGCTACCTGCGATTGTTGAGAATTGTTCCCTCGCTTGCCGCACGCCTAAAGGCACATACTCGGTGAAGCAAGTTGGCGAGATGTTCATTCAAGAGCATCACATACACAGTACATTCATGGCAGAGCTCGCTGGCGTAAAAGACGTTCATTGAAAAGCGGCACATACCCGGTGCATTTGTGGTGCAGCTTGCTAAAGTGTCGGGTTGCGGTTCTTGATGAACCTTTGTCACGGAGGATCGATTCCGCCGAGCACTGAAGACATTTAGGGGATATTCTTTGAACTAATGGCACATACCCAGTTACCTTGTACTTTGAGCGGTTGCGGGCGGTACGTCGCGCGCACCGTATCTTGAAAGTGATCTGCACACGGCTCCTACCTTTGTATGCGCTGTGCTTTTGTATGCGCTGTCCGTTGCAGAGATAGACCGCACGAACTTTCGGTCGCTGCTGCTGCCGCGCTTGCTCTCGCCAGCGTTTTGACAGCGGTTGTCCGTGGTCATCGAGTGGGATCTATTCATGTTTGATTGTGTCACCATACTTGCTAATTCAATTAGTAAACGAATGTGTCCAAGTTTATACAGCCGATAAAACCACTATCCTTACTCCGTTTAGCTCCAAATTTGCTATCGCAATTCGGCCTTTCGCAGTTTTGCCCTTTCGGGCGAAACTGCGAGTTTTTTGCTAGGTGTTGCGCCGCACGCAGACAACCGTATAGCAGCGTCTGTTCGTTTTGGGAGCGACAACAGACGACAGAGGGCGACGCCGTGTGCACTTCTTCAAAAGCAGGCGGTCTATGTTGCGAGAGCCTGCTGCTGTCGCGCTGTAATGAGTCCAGCGTGCCAGAGGAATTACCTAAGCCTGCCGATTTATTGCGACACAAAGCTATGTTGCCGGTCAATAGTTCTAGTTGAAGACACCTCAGGTATACCAGCCGCACATTTAGCAATAAACCGGAGTGATGAACGGGTTCTAGAATGCTGCAGTATAATAGCGTATTCGATATGCTCCAGCGAAGAACTGAAAAGGGATTAAAACTCTAACGCTTGTATTCGTGTACGTTTTCCAGTGGTTGACTGGGGATTTATTCGGACAAAGTTTCGTCCACGAATTGAACCTGTACGGCATTTGGAGAACCTTGACAGCATTCAGCAATCATGACGCGTACGCTCGATAAGACTGCGAGTGCTTCAGGGAGAACGTCTCGCAGGAAAGCATGCGATGATGTTTCGGAGCTATATTGGATAGCTTCTTTCTGAAAACGTTGTCAGAGCAGAGTTGAAAAAGCAACACGACGCGATTACTGAAGTGGCGTGTGGAATATTCTATTGTGTATAAAGCCAGTACAGCAACCCGTACTAGCTGACGAACTGCACATTTGTGTACTGTACGAAGGCGACAAACGCCGCCATCAGACGGCGACAAATGTGACCCTCAGATCGTGCACACATTTCGCGAACCGCGGCAGCGGCTGACATCGAAACGCAGCGCAGAAGTCAGGCAACCGCCGCATAAAGTTGGTGCTGCGGCGCAGCAGATCGAGCCCCTCGTGCCTGTGGCACACGTATCGCACGTAGAAAAGCATGTAGAAGAGTTGGCTGGGCGACATGTACCACAGGCTCCACATTCTGAGCGCCCTGTGCCACCCGGCACCCGCCACGGCACGCACCGTCGAGCGCAACGACAGCGCCGGGTAGAGTAGGTCGGTGGGATCCTCGGGGGAGATTTGACCCTTTAGACAGTCACCGTGACGTTTCAGCAGTTCGAAAACCGCCTTGCTCCAGCCTCGGTGCTCGAACAGGGCCAGCCAGAGAGCAGATGCCAACTGGACACCCACCAGCGCCGCGGTGATGTATGTCTCGCGCCGGGCTTCGGCCCTGATATCAGCGTACAGGATGGGCGATACAACGATGGCGTCCTCCAGAGAAATGAGGAATGCATCCAAGCCTATTTCGCGCGTCCAACTCAGATCAGCGATACCATGGGCGGCGGCGTGCAGCCGCTTCTTGCGCCGGAAGGCTCGGATGGCAATAACGTTGGTGCAGTAGTCTTCCGTCAGGTTGGGTAGGAAACGCTGGTACCAGTTTGACACCTGCGCGGGCAAGAGCAGCCGCATTCGGGAGACCAAGGTGTGCGCCTCCTTCGCGTCTTCGGGACTCGCGAATATGTCGGTGGCGTCTGCGATGACTGCTCCGGAGATGGAGTCGTAGAGGGAGCGGAGCGCGTCGTCTCTTTCTTGGTTCGTGAACTGGTGTGCTGATACCAAGTCCCACAATTCGAAGAGGCGACTGGTGTCAGCGTCACAGAACTCGGTCCATCGCGCAGTGCCTTTGCCCGGGATGTTGTCGAACAGGAGCTCTATTTCGAACAGGGCAGCCGTGGTTTCGATGACGAGGTACGCTAATGATTGTGCATGGAAACGTGGCGAGTCGAGTATGTCGAAGACGGTCCGGATGACATTCGCGTCTTTTACCGTGACGACCACGGTGTCGCTGCAGTTGTACGAGCAGACGTCGTTCATGTGAAGCCGCCACTTATCGAGCGATGCGCTCGGGAATAGCTGGCCGAGCAACTCGAATCCGCCCTTTAACGTTTCTGTGTCATCGGCCGTGCCGCCCGCGTTGTTCAGCCGGAGTCGTAAGTCTGCGATACGTTTGCGCGTAACGTTAACTCCGAGGCGTTCGTTGACGACCGATATTGAGTGGTCGATGAGGGCGCGATACATGTCTTGCTTCATCTTCCCAGAACTTCCATATTGTAACGTTGGATAGAGTTCCGCGGTGAAGGGCTTTTTGTTAGTCTTAAGGTCGAGTCGTAGGCAGAAAGTGATCGATATTCCATACTTGATCTCAAGTATAACGGCGGTGTCAACTACTGGAACATCGGTTCCACCACTCCACCTGGAGAACATGTCGGTGACATCGTTGATGGCTGCCTTTGTAAGTGACAGTCCCTTTACGAGCACAAATAAGCAGCTGAGGTAATAAGCGTGTAGCACGTCGCTTGCAGGCGTCCGTAAGGTTCCCTGCAGTGTCGGATACAAGACCTGCAAACAGAGCGAATGCTATCGCTGAGTCGCTGCGGAACAATCATAAGAATTACGGGTGGAAGCGTTCGCCATATGACATTGGAGTTGAAGTGTTAGTACGAAATTCGTTCCGCCTTAGTTGCAACATACCAGAATTCGCAACTGTACCCTTGGGACGCATTTCAGTACGCCTAACACTACACGCTTCCCGGCATTGTTAAGCAGTCGAAATGTAAGCAGCAAAAGTACTCCTTTCAGGAGAACGATACATGGGTGAGTGCCATGCTAAAGAGCCTTCCGTGAGCTACACCGTATATTGCACTACTGTTGCTGCAAGCAAAAGCAGCTAACATTATTACATAGAAACACTGTCATAACACATCCATTAACACCCTGAGAGCCGCGAAGCGTTAAACAAACATAAAAGTGTCCCAGATACCTGAATACGCGTCTGAAACATGCGACGTGAATGTTTTTTCTATAGATGTTAAAAGTTATCCCTCCGGCAAACGTCTGTCATGCACACTGTAAAGGCATGTTTATTAGGCTACGGCTATTCTGGCGACAACCGGGGAGGACTGGGCAGGTACCGGCCAGCTTGTTTCTAAGTGCCCCTAGGTATACGATCGACCTTGCGCTTTACCTAGTGTGATTTGGTACTATCAGATCATTTAGCACGCGAAAATAAAAATACCCGCACGCCTTAGGAGAGCAACTGATAATATAATAAAGCGGGTGGCGCAAGATCTCCACAGGGGTAGCGGGGAAGCAGGGCTGGAAGCATAGCTGGATCCAGGGTCGTCCCATTGTTCGGGCCGCCGAAGCCTGAGCGTGCCGGGGGGGCTCGCATACACCCTCGGAACGCGGAGGCCTCGGCGAGCACCGACGGACTAGTCTGGATTCTTGCTTTGGAGTCCTGGAGGCGCTGCCAAAGGGCACTAAATAATGTCCCGTTGTTTACACTTACTCGTGCCAATTATCACGGCCCTCGTGGCCTCGGTTGTTAGAAACCGCGCACGCATGGCTAGGAAATTTCTGCGAACGGCCGGCAACATTTGTTCCAAGCTATTCTGCCGGCTGAATAGCCACGTCCCCCCCCCCCCCCCCCCCTCTTTTCTTTTTTAATATTCTATACAGCGTGCGCATACCTCCGCACGGAATAGCTGTTCATTGGCTTCGGCGAGTCCATCTCGATGGTAGCAGGCATAGTCCAGGAAGTTGTTGCATGCATCGACGGTGCGGTTGGCGCGCCGGGACATCTCGATGACAAACTTCTCGCAGCAGAAACCTGGCGTCGACGGCGACGGAGGCGACTCGTCCGAATCTCGGTGAAGCGCGTGTCGCAACAGCCACACGGTTAAGCCTACTGCGGTGACCACGAGCGCCGACCAGCACAGGAACTCCGGCTGAACGGGGCCGAATAATGACTTGTCGCCGCCACGCGGAGGTTCATCGAGGGCCTGCGTCCTCAGCGCTGGTCCAGGGATCGGCGTCGGTCATTCCTCAGCGCCGTTCGGGGACAGGATCGCTCGTGTCGCTAATCGCGAGATCAGCTCGAGGTCACTTCTTCTCAGTGCGGCTCGGTTGGCACTTATACATTTCCGATGCTGTTGTTGATGATGATGATTTCCATACTGGCACATACCCACAAAAGGCGGATTTGCCAAGAAGCGGGGGGCTCATATTGTGACAACGACGACTATTACTTTGACATGGTCGCTGCGTGCTGATGATTGTGATTCTCACGCTGTAACACATACCCACACTGAAGGATCGGCCAAGAAGCGTGCCTGCGTGTTCTTTAGGATGACGATTTCCATACCATGCCACATACCCATAAAGGGAGATTGGCCTATAGAAGCGGGCGGTGCATCTCGTGCCATCAACTAGCTCATTGAGGTGATCGCCGCGTGTTGACGGTGACAATGATTTCTGTACTATAACACATACCCACGACGGACGATCGGTAAAAAAGTGGCCGGTGCACTTAAATTAAACGAAAACGAGGAAATATAAGCCAGTATAAGATTTGTCACATTGCATATCGCACGGTTAAGCGATAACACATGCGCGCGTCAGTTTCGTGTATGCCAAATACTAAGGAGCGAAATTGGCAAACTTGTAGCATTTTATTAACCGCTTCACGAGAGCTTCGCTTCATATAGATTCCAACATGCGTTGGATCTGCATTAATTTTCATTCACCGGCCGCCTTGGCTAGTATAAAGCTTGTCGTCATCGCGATTTACCGGCTCCTGCAGGCGTAACGATTCCTTTCGCTCGATTCTATGAATTTATTATCAACCACCGCTCACGACTGTCCGATCGTGGTGATAAACGCTGGCGAAGCAGGCCACTGAATAACTGCGAGAAGGAAAAAAAAAGGAATCGGGGTATAACCGTTACACTATCGTGGCTCTGGTGTATACACACGCATAAAAATTCTGACCAAATTTTTAAAGCACACGGGACCATGCACTGTAGAAGGGACGTCGTACGTTTATTCAGGTCACATCGCACAGGTACGACGCACAGCATGCGTTAAATTATGGGGTTTTACGGGCCAAAACCACGATCTCATTATGAGGCACGCCGTAGTGGGGGAACTCCGGACATTTGGACCACCCGGGGTTCTTTAACGTGCACCTAAATCTAAATACACGGGTGTTTTTTCCGCATTTCACCCCCATCGAAATGCGGCCGCCTTGGCCGGGATTCGATCCCGCGACCTCGTGCTCAGCAGCACAACGCCATAGCCACGGAGCAACCACGGCGGGTGCACAGCATGCGTTAACGCTGTCTTAACCACAATGTATTCCGTCCATGCCGTGTCCCTGTTTATGCTTTTCCGGGTGTCGAGGAAAGGGTAGGCGCCACGTGTCGTGCAAGAAGGGTTAGTGCTGCGTGTTCTACGGCGCTCGGTTCTAGCTGTCACCCCAACCCTAACGCTATCAAACCGCAACGTATCGCGCCCACTAGCCACCAGTGATTTTGTTTTGTTTTCGTGTTCGTCCAGCACTTTCCGCTAGGTTAATTTACTCCAGGTAGAATACATGTTGTGTATATGGAATGAAAATGGAAGGAATTGTAGTAGGACGTTCTTGGGACTATACTCGAAGGAAAGTTAGGACTGCGCTAAAAAACGAGGACAAGCGGAAGTAACACGCAATACACCTTAGTATATAGCACACAATACACGCGACACACAACGAGTATTGTGTGCTCCTTCCGATTGTCCTCGTTCTTGAGCTAGTATAGTGCTTGTCGTTATCGCGATTTACGGGCTCCTGCAGGCTTAGTTGACTCAAGTATGAGCCAACTATAGCCAGCAAAAACGTCCTACTACAATTTCTTCTATCTTCATCCCTTATACACAACATGTGTTCTAGCTGGAGTAATTAACCTAGCGGAAAGTGCTGGACAAACACGAACGCGAAAGCAAGACAGACAAGGGAAAGCGCTACGATCAACTGCATGTAATATTTGGAGCGTATGCGCCTCGTCGCATCTTCGCGCCACTCAATAAGAACAGCGTGTTATTCAATCGCTTTAATATTTCTGTTAACGATTTAGTGAACATTGATCGACACTCACATTTATAATCTATGCTGATGATACCACGTTATTTGTTTCGTGTGAAAACGCAATTGATTTAGTCTCTAAGGCGTATGATCGTATGGAAAAAATTATTCCTATTTTTTGTCTATTTTTTGTCATTACTTGTCAACTGTATTGCCCCTCCTGCATGGGCCAGTATGTTGGCCTGCAGTATGAATAAATAAATAAATAAATAAATAAATAAATAAATAAATAAATAAATAAATAAATAAATAATAAATAAATAAATAAATAAATAAATAAATAAATAAATAAATAAATAAATAAATAAATAAATAAATAAATAAAAGTGGTCGGTCGAAAATGGCCTAAGTATTAATTCCTCAAAAACTAAAGCAGTGCTATTTCAGGCTAAAAATATGCAGGCCACTTTGCAAGAAGACCTCAGGATTAATTTCTCTACGATTGAAGTCGCCGAATCTGTAAAATCTCTAGGTGTATACTTTGACCAACACATGACCGGGAATAATCATAGAGACTTCGTTGCAGGCAAACTGTCCCAAATTGCTGGTTTGATCTACTCACTGAACTTTCTTCCCCGTTCCACAAAACAGTTGATATATAATTCCTTATTCATGAGCCACTTAAACTACCGTTGCCTTGTACGGGGTACGACTTCTGCAACAAACATTAATAAGATGTACTTACTACAAAAGAAAGCAGTTCGTGTTATATGTAACAAGCCGTACGACTTGCCATCTGCCTCTTTATTTCAAGAGCTTAAAACTTTGAAAATTACAAATCTTATGGAATACCGTCTGGCAATGGCCTATAAGAAGGAGCGCAAGAGCAATATACAGTCAATAGCCCAACTCAACAAGCGTAAAGCTCTCTACACAACAACACATTTCCGGAATACTGGTACACACCACACTCACGTACCCACTACGGCAAGCAAATGCTATGTTCTAGACTGCCTAGACTACTCAACGAACTGTTGAGTAATGAAATTGATGTACTGTCCTGTTCTCCAGTTGATGTTTTTAACTTTTTTTCCACGCCTCTAAATAATCCAGTTATGTCTTTCTTTGTGTTTAAACTATGTCTGATTCCGTTATGATTCAAATATGTCTTTCTTTATTGACTAGATGATCAATGTTTTTGTATTTATATAATAGCAATTTTTTTTTATATGGTCATTACTTTTTTTCAGCTTTTTCTTCCCACTTTCCCACCACAACACTGTATTGTACTTGCTTTGTGGAAAAATAAACATTCATTCATTCATTCATTCATTCATTCATTCATTCATTCATTCATTCATTCATTCATTCATTCATTCATTCATTCATTCATTCCATAGCTCGGCTTTGCTGATTCGATTTTTTATTTGGTCACACTCACCATGTTTGCATCATCTACAACAATAGACAGCTTCAATTATGCTTACAACGCAAGGCAGGCACTAGAGGCAGGAACCAACACCGACAGCTCTTACTTCCAATTGATTTTATTCACAGAAAAAAAAAAAAACAACACTTGCGCTATGAAAACACCAAAATGAGAGTACAGAAGCGCCGTTGTCACCTAATCATACCAGATGGAACAACTGTTATTCTACGTCATATCAAATATATCTGTAATTATGTCAAAAATTTTTCATCGGTAAGGAATGGAGCACTTAGACACATATTGCTGCATCGCGCCATGTTTGCAGCCTCAATTATTTCTCTTTTGGTTCTTGCACCATTCTAGCCTGCCTTTACGAAGCCTTCAAAGTTCGGCATGAAACCACTCTCTCTGCAGTGTGCTGCCCAATGCTCTTCTGTGCCTAACTTCACATTTATGGTCATGTTCACGCAGTAGGTCATTCACGCAACGTCCGCCTTATATGAATTTAGCAAGGCTAACAAATGTCTAGCCTTCCTACGTACCGAGCTGATTTTGTTCGCTCCATTTGGTTTAAGGATATCCAGCGTTTATCGCAAATTTAGGCTAGTCACAACATGAACTAAAGACTAAAATACCTGTACGCAGTGTTGGTTCGATGGAGGTTGTCGCTTTTCACGTTGCCAATGAGTTTTGGTGACGTACGGTATATGGCGCATTATATATACGACATTCCTTTATAAAGAATTGTTAAGACTTGTCATCGCATATGGTTTCCGTTTCCCTCCCATGTCATAGGAAAACTTCAGTGAAAAATGAATAATCGTGACATCATTTGTCACAGGCAATGACCTAAATTATAACGCAGACAATGACATAAATTATAACGTCGTCGTCGTGGTCCAGCGCTTCGTTTACAAGTTTTGTTTTTCCACTGGAACCAAGTGGTCAAGTCGGAAACAATGAACTCCATGGCATCGAAGCGTTCAAACGACGCGAGTATAGGTACATGCGAATGCCCATACAGCGTCGTGTCCTATATTGTGGGCTGAGCTTAGACGCCTTCACGCGGGGATGGCCGAGACCCTCAGGTCGTGTATGCACCCTGCCGCGGTATCCATCGGCAGTGGATGGCACTGGAACGCGTTGCAGAAGTCCAGCACGCGCCGCATGAAACGCGTGCTCCGGGCCCGTTCCTCGTCAAGCCTCTCGTGGACACTGTTGTAACACGCGTACTGCGTGTAGAATAGCATGTAGAAGAGCTGGCCTGGCGACAGCTTCCAGAAGCCCCACATTTTGAACGACCGGTGCCATCCTGCGTCCTTCACTGCACGAAGTGTCGAGCGCAGTGACAGCAGCGGGTGCTGGAGATAGGTGGGGTTCTCGTGTTCCACGTGATGGCTGATACAGTCAGCGTGTCGCTCGAGCTGTTGAGAAACCGCGTTGCTCCAGCCGGGGTGCCCGAACAGGGCCTGCCATAGGAGACTGGCAATTTGGACGCCCACAAGAGCCGCGTTGATGTATGTTTCTTGGCGAGCTTCGAACCTCATATTTGCGTACATGGCGGGCGAGACTGCTACGAAATCGCCCAGACGGCTTACTTGCTTGTCGTCTAGCGTGCGCGACAACCACAGCCAGCCGATAGCGTGGGAGAATTCATGTAGGCTGAACTGTCGCCGGAATGCTCTCATGGCGATGACGTTGCTGCAGTAGTCATCTGTGAGGTTCGGTAGCAAAATCTGGTACCAGTGCGACACTTGCGTGGGCAAGAGCAACCGCAGTCGTGAGACCAAGGCGTGCGCCTGCTTGGCGTCTTCGGGACTAGCGAATATGTCGGCGGCGTCTGCGATGACCGCTCCGGCGATGGACTCGTAGAGTGAGCGGAGCATGTCGTCTTTTTCCTTGTTGGTGAGCTGCTGCACGAACACCAGCTCCCACAGCTCGAAGAGACCAGCGGTGCCAAAGTCGCAGAACTTGGTCCATAGCGCGGTGCCTCTGCCCGGAATGCTGTCCGACAGGAACTCTCTTTCGAACAGGGCAGCCGCGGTTCCGACGACGAGGTACGCTAATGATTGTGCATGAAAGCGCGGTGACTCGAGTATGTCGAAGACCGCCCGGATGACACTCGCGTCGTTGACCGTGACGACCATGGTGTCGCTGCAGAGGCATGAGCACACGTCGTCCACGTGAAGCCGCCACTTATCGATAGATTCTTTCGCGAAGAGCTGGCCGAACACGTCGAATCCACCGCTCAGCGTCTCTGTCTCATCTTTGTCCTGGTTCGCCTGAGACAGCCGAAGTTGGAACTCTGCCATATCTCTGCGCGTCAGTTTAACTCCGAGGCGTTTGTTGAGGGCGATAAGCGCACGCTCGACGGAGACGCGTATTGCTACGTCTTCGACGTTCCAAACGTGCCCCGTGGTTTCACTCCCTCGGTGAAGCTCCGCCACGCAGGCGCACTCTTCGGTTTTAAGGTCGAGTCGTAGGGTGAAAGTGAGCGATATTCCGAACTTGATCTCCAATGTACCGGCGATGTCGACTACTCGAAGATCGGCTCCGCTGTCCCAGGTAGACAACATGTCGGCGACTGCGTTGATGGCTCCCTCAACGTTCGACTGTCCCTTCACAAAAACCTTTAGGCAGCTGAGGTAGTAGGCGCGTAGCACATCGCTTGCAGGCGTTCGCAAAGTACCTTGTAGAGTCGGATGCACGACCTGCAAGGAGAGCGAATGCTATCGCTGAGTCGCTGTGGATCGCAAGCGCGCTGGTAAAAGCGTTTCTCGTGCGACATCGAACGCGCAACGATCCCCTAGAATTCATGCGTCTATATATGACGTCTTCATTCTTATGTACTAATATTACGTTTGCAATCATTATAGTCTGGTGCACTTTAAGTAAAGAGACTTGGAAGAAAGCCAGCTTATTAATTCGCGAGAATGGAGAGGTAACAGAATCGAATACATATAGGTCTAGTAGCTTGCTTACGAAAGTGTTCAAAACATGCACAAAGGTAATTTCTAGAGCCATCAGGGTAACACTAAACTTCAGTCAACCAGGAGAATGGGCTGGCTTTTCAAAGCGATATTGATATGAAAGGGACAATAAATGATTTGAAAGATGTTTGCAAACTCAGAAAGGGCGTTCGTAGCGAGAGAGACGAAGTTCAGACGAATCGATGTACTGCTTGTCAATCACATGCTGGCTGAACTGCCACACTTGCGGCTCCCGTAGACGCTCTTGCGCCGGAGTTCACCGTAGTAACTATTGTATGAAACTATTGATTGACAGCGGCGTGTTTTCCGGAAATGAGGAAATGACCCTTGTCACTGTTTCTCACGTTGTGCAGAACTGCGACTTCCTTTTGTCAAATTTTTTTAAAGCAAACCTTTCTTTGCCTCGACCCGCGTGGTTTGGCGCTCGTCGTTGTTTCCTCGCCGGATACACTTATGCATAAAAATAGACACCATGCGCTACTGGTTATGTGCCCGAATAGGCAACTTGCCGCTGGCTGATGTCTGGCTTAGTAGATGACTTGGGCTATGTGCCGCTCGGCATGTGCTCAAACAGAGAACTTCATCAGTGGGCATGTGCAACTGGATATGTGCCCATTCTTGGCCAATCTTGCAGAATGGATGTGCCACGGTGACTCAAGGGGAATGAAAGCCTCAAACGTAATTTAGACACGTGTCGTGGTTCTCTATGCGCAACCCTCTCATTCATTTATTCATTTTATTTCACACCATATAGATGTTGGAGATAGTCGATCTGAAAGCCAATGCGATGCTTGGGGTCTGTATCTGCGGTACAAAGCAGATCCATATTGCAACGAGCTTGCGCTCGTTGCATCCGCTACTGCTGCTATACCTCGGTAACTCGGAACAAGCTTCGCGTCATTCAGATTCCGGCATTGCGTTGAATCGCCTCGTTTTCTTTCTGGGAGGCACGCGCGTTACCCGTGTAAGAAGCAGCTGCATCTTGGCGTCGTCGAGTGAACCTCGGTGATGGCAGGTATAGTCCAGGAAGTTGGTGCACGGGTCCATGGTGCGGTTGGCGCGCAGGGACAACTCGAACACGAGCTGCCCGCAGCAGAAAGCCGGCCCCTGTGGCGGCGGATCGTCCGAGCCGAGGTCGCGCGTGTGTCGCAGCGCCCACACGGTCACGCCCACCACGGTGCTCAGCAGCGCCGACAAGCACACGTAGTCCAGGTGGACGGGGCAGGAAGACAGCGGGCCGCTGCCGTGAGGGGGTTGCCGGTCGGTCGCCGGTGGCTCGCGAACGGCATCGGCCATTGCTCTGCCTCGCTCCAAATTTGCAACGCTCGGGCCACGATTCGCGAGTAGGGCTCGAGGTCACTTCATCGTCTCGATGTTGTTATGGTGTTGTTGATGATGAGGATGACGATGATGATCCCAGACAATGGCACTAATTTACGATGAGGGATTGGCCAGGAAGCGGGTGGTAGAGCCTTAAGAAACGGGGGGTATCAATAAAGGTAATAATGAAAATGTTGGAGATAGGAATTTTTGAAAATAATTTTATGTAGCTAATATTGACTTACGAGTATAGGGATAGGAAGAAAAACGTGTTGAGAGAGGGAGAAAAATAGTTTAATGTTGCGGAATGCAGACAGGTCGGCCGGAGGTGCATTCCTCTAGCCCGCTATACTCTATCGCTGGGGGAATGGGAAGAGGGAAGACCGTGTTGTTTGACAGTCGGTCTACTATAAGGAAAGACAGACGCAATTCGAAGTTTGAAAAAGAAGAGGTAAAGAAAAGAAAAAGAAACCAGGACTACATCAGGAATGAAATATAGCTAGGATTTGCATGAGGATTTGAAAGAAAGGCAAGGGTCAAATTTGTGCAGCGATCTTGTTGTGTTCAAAAGGAAATTGCATATGGCCGTCCTGTGAATGCCGTTTAAATTGTGCCCATCACAATGATGATGATAATGACTTCAAGGATCGCGTCGCAAATTATTTTAGCCGGCTTGCTCGCGGAAAAGCGAGACCATTTATTTCGTGGCCTCTTAACTGTTTTAATGCACAGAAGCTTAATTGCATAAAAATTAACTGGTCAGGGTGGGAGACAAAGTGAGCAAGTGAGGTTAAAAAAAAGTCGAAAGGTTAAGGAGATGGGTGGATTATCCACTCCCCGCGCACTGAAAATGATGGCTGATCACCTAGCAATCCTGGCTCAGCGCTACGCGGAGCGAGATTGTGGTTATGAAAATAGCGCCTCTTCCTCTTCACAACCACAATCCCTCTCTCTCCGCGGCGCACTGAGCCAGGAGAAAAAAAAAGAATTGGGAGGGCGCTTAAGCTTCGCTTTTAAGAGTAGAACGCGATAGCATTAAAGGATTCCTGATTGCTACTCATGGTTCCCGACGACTGCAGCTTATAAGCAACCATAATGGTTACTGGCAAACTCTGGTGGCGAACGCTATGCACGTAGGCAAGCTTTCTGGTGGAAACGCGGCCTCTTGCGTGGGCCGATCCCGGAGATAGTGCACAACCGCGCCAAAGAAATGACATCATTTTCTGGCTTCCGTATTTGTTTCGCACTTTTGATAGTTCAGTCTGAGAAGATTTAACATAAAAGGCATGCGTTGTGGGTGTTTTGTTTCATGACATTTGTTTGTGGATTGTCATTCTCAAAATTCGTGAAATAGCTTTGCCAAGAATGCAAGACAAGGTATGAGCAACATTAATGATAGAATGGTGTGACATACCTAAACGGGGTTGGGGATGATTACCTCGGCCGCGGGCGCCAATGCCGACGCCGGATTTTCTGCGACACGGGGCCCTAAACGCTATCGTGTTAAATAAATTACACCATCTTCCCGTAGGGGGACCCTGAGTAGTATGCGAAGCAGCCATCGGGTCTACTCAAGTTCCCATTAGTTTTCAGATCGGCCTGTCGCCGCTGCCGTTTCGTGGCAGCGGCTCGAGCCCTCTTCTCCGCGGCGCTGACACTGGCGTTGACGCTGGCGCTGTCCGTGGCACTCATCGCGGCGTTGCGGGAGGAGAATGAGAGTAGCGGAGCGGCGCGCGTCATTATACCGCGAGCTACAGTGGCGCCCCCCAGCGGAGTATGCAGCGCCCACC
The DNA here is from genome assembly GCF_013339745.2 of Dermacentor silvarum. Taxonomy (NCBI): domain Eukaryota; kingdom Metazoa; phylum Arthropoda; class Arachnida; order Ixodida; family Ixodidae; genus Dermacentor; species Dermacentor silvarum. The sequence goes on along the minus strand of NC_051159.1, from coordinate 149,105,961 downwards.
GTCGCGCCTCTAACCTAAGCTGCGCATTATCGCGCGCGGAGCTGCAGGTGTTGCCATTCGTTGCGCAATCCGGAGAGGAGAGGAGCGTCGGAGAGGAGAGGGGAATGCCGAGAGGAGAGATGATACAGGAGAGGAGGGGGAGGAGGATGCGCATGCGCAGTGCGGGTGTGGAGAGGAGAGGAGCAATGCCGAGAGGAAGGAGATGAGACAAGGAGAGGAGCGGGAGGAGGATGCGCTTGCGCAGTGCGGGTGTAGACGCCGCACGGCGGATGGATGGATGGAGGGACGGACAGAGCCGCCGGCAAGAAATGCTTCGCATTTAAAAAAGGCGCAAGCGTGCACTAGGTCGCGCAAAGCTGAAGACACAGCGAAGTTGGCCGATTAATATCGAGCGGCTAGCCTCCAACGCGTTCGGCGTCGGCAAGCAGCAGCGTTCTTGGCACTGTGCCAACCTTGGTTAGCCTGCCTGCGTTTGTGGCATGTCAGGAGCGTTGTCGCTCGTAGGCGCCGACGCGTCCAGCGCTAGTCACGCGACATGTCGCGAAAGGGAAGGTACCTCCGAAAATGATCGCTCGAGAATACCTTCCTACATGCGTAGTTAAGTTAAACCAAGTTAAGACCTAGCAGCAACCAAGGAGGTTTAAAAAATTGCTGGAGTGGCAGATCTTAAGGCCCAAAGGGCCTTGGTTCAGAGGGCTAAGCTGGCGGCTGGTACCAATGGGGTCCCGGAATAGGGACTCCACCCATTGCGAAGCCCCCTAAGGGCTCCACCTCTCTTATTGTTTTTAATAAAGGCTTTCAAGCAAGCAAGCAGCCCCCGCACTTTCTTACCAGCACAGGTGAAGCCACAGTTTGCCTATACTTCTCCTTTGAAATAAATATCCGAGCGGCGGACCAGCCACGTAGGGACTTTCCAACGACTGCGAGAGATATCTTGGAACAATAAAGAGAGGAAAGACGGGAGTTCAGGCAGGCCCCATCCAAAATTGACCAGACGGCAAGCGACGGACTGGCGCCGACTCCAAACGAACACTTATATCCTAATCTACACAAGCTAAGACAAATACATGGCGAAGCGTACGCAGACAAATGTCCGTGGTGTGGCAAAAAGCCTACATTGGCACACATCACACTCATATGCACAAGACCTCCACAAGCGAACACACACAAATTTACTAAACAACACTTTCTAAGGCAGTGGGAGGCATGGATTGCGGACGAGGAACAGGACAGTCAGCTGGCTCTCCTGGACCAAGCCTAGCGAGCCGCTCAAGCCAGTGGGGCCCTGGACTAGGGGCTTCACCCACATTTTCTTTCTTTTAGAGGTGTTTATTAAACATAAGGAAGAGACGCTTAATTCTGCAGCCCATAAGGGAGCACGGCGCAGCGTCGTAGGGGATAGGGGGAGTAGGAGGTAGATGCGAAGCAGCTTATGGTCGGGGCTATGTCACTCCCTCCTTCCCTCCGCCGTGCGGCGTCCACACCCCTCCTGCGCATGCGCACCCTCCTCCCCCTCACCTCCTGTCCGACGCTTCTCTCCTCACCGGATTGCGCAACGAATGCCAACACCTGTGGCTCCGCGCGCGATAATGCGAAGCAGCTTAGGTTAGAGACGCGACGGTAGGCGCCCCAGAGCATAGCCTCCTATATTCCCAGAGGCACCGGCAACAGTCACCAACGCCGCGCTCGTTCGGTGCGAACGCGGGCAAAACGCCGACGGCGTCGACAGCAGTTCCTGCGCGTTGCTGGTGCTGCTGCATGTACAAGTTTATACAGCTGATAAAACTACCTTGAGTCGACCCCATGGCTGCTTCGCATACTACTCGGGGTTCCCCTACGGGAAGATGGTGTAATTTTTTATTGCGATAGCAATTATATGGACACTCAAAAGCAGATTTCTGCCGTCGCCGTCGCCGTCGCCGTGAGGTTCCGTATGACGTCAATGGAGATGAAATCGTCGCCGCGCGCCGAACGCTGTATGTGCGAGTGAAAGGGCGCGAGGGACGCGCGCTTTCACGGGGAGTGAACGCACGGCGGAGAACAAACGCGCGTTCTGCGCTGTGCTCCCTTAAGGGCTGATAAGTGGTTCTTGAGGGAAAGGGAAAGGTTGACGCTATCTTCTGCAGCCCTTGAGGGAGCACGGCTCAGCGCCAACAGGGAGGGGTAAGTGGGAGCGAAAGAAGGGATAGAGTGGAGTCGCCATGGCTGGGCGAAGCAAAACCGGCAGGCATAGGCGGCACGTATCAGGCCGAGATGGAAGGCCTTGGTGTGCTGCAGAGTCTGCAGGGGTGTTGTGCCAGGCCGGTCAGGCCCGGGGTGGGGTGGGAGGCCGTGAGGCCTTCCCGCTTGTAGAAATGTCCTTAGAGGCGTGCGGAGAGCCCTGACGAGTCAAGGAACTCCACGACGCCTCGAAGTGCAGAAAGGTGGTGTCGGCCGGGGAAGAGGAGATCTTCCTCCTTGCCAGAGGGGAGGCCCAGGCGGCGGAACTCCTGCAGGAGTGGGCCCCGCTGCTGGAGGTACGCCGGGCAGGCCAGCAGGAGATGTTCGATCGTCTCCGGCTCCCCGCAGGAGCTGCAGGCCGGGGACGTCGCTCGTCCCAGTCGGTAGCTGCGTGCTGCCGTCCAGCTGCAGCCGATGCGGAGCCGGAGAAGGAGCGAGGTCTCCCTGCGAGCCAGGCCTCGCTGGGGGAGTGGTCGTGGGGGGCATCCCAGTGCCACCCGTTTGTCTGGGTGGTGGGTCGCCAGGTGTCGCCGCAGCCTCAGTCCTGTGAAGTCGCCCTCCGTCACGGCCCGACTGAGGGGCACAGTGGTGTGGTGGGCGTCCTTCGCCAGGGTGTCGGCTGCCTCGTTGCCCGGGATCCCTACGTGGGCGGGGATCCAGTGCAGGGATACCGGGTGGCCTGCGTCCTGCAGCGCTGTCAGCCGGGTAGACAGCAGTGCGACTCCAAGGCTGGCGCTTTCTGGCCTCTGCAGGCCGAGGAGGGCTGCCTTGGAGTCGCAGAGGATGGCCGCTGGTACCCCAGGAAGCTCCTCGGAGAGTAGGTCGACGGCCAGGTGGAGGCCTGCCACCTCCGCTGCAGTCGAGCTGGCGTGTCTGGGCAGTCGACACTGCCTGCTCTTCTGCAGGGCTGGTGCCGTGCAGGCCGCCGTGGCAGAGCCGGTGTCCGGTACCACCGAACCGTCGACGTACACCAGGAGGTGGTCTCCGAGGGTCTCGTCCAGGAGGCAGGCGGCCGTCTGCTGCAGGGCGCAAGCGGGCGAGCGCCTCTTCGAAATCCCGGGCAGCTCCGTGGCGATGGGGACAGGAGGCCTCTGCGGTGGGGGCAGCTGTACCGCATTCGGCGGCGGGTTGCCAACCACCTCCTCGTAGAGGCGGCACAGCTGACCCATCCTTGAGGAAGGCCGGGACTGGAGGCGACGCAGCAGGCCTCTGCCATCAGGAGCATGGTGGAGGCGGTCGACGTGCCTCAGCCCCTGCTGCAGGAAGAGGAGCGACAGGGGCCATACTCCAGCCTCCGCAAGGGTAGCGGCAATCTGGGAGCTCCGGGGGACGCCCAGGCAGAGTCGGATGGCCGCCCGGTGCTGCAGCTCCAACTTTTCGAGGCGGCGTGGCGGCAGCGCCATCAGCGGGAGGGCGTACCGCAGGCGTGATGTGGCCGCCGCCTCGTAGAGCCGCAGGGCCCACTTCACCGAGCAGCCCTCTCCACGGGCAAGGAGCTGCGACACGGCCTTGCGGACCCTGATGGTCTGGGTCTGCATGGCCCCGACTGCCGGTAGCCAGGTTAGCCGGTGGTCGATGCGCAGCCCAAGGTACGACACAGTCGTACTCCATGGGATGCGCACGCCTTCCAGCTGCAGCCGGGGAGCTGAGCGCCGTGCCGCTGCTCTCGGGTGGACGAGGAGGGCCACCGTCTTCCCCGTCGAAACCGAGAGTCCGATGCTTCCCAGGTAGGCGGCTGTGGTGTCCAGGGCTCTCTGGAGGGCCAGGCGCACGTGGCGGCTTGACTGTGGCGGTCCCCGCACCCACAGGGCGATGTCATCCGCGTAGATGGAGCACTCCACCTTGTAGTGAGGGTCGGTCGGCAGTGCAGCAGGCAACCGGGCCAGGGCGAGGTTGAAGAGAAACGGGCTCACCACTGACCCTTGTGGTACGCCTGCTGCGACCGGACGGGGAGTGCTCCTTGCATGGCCCACGCGGACCCTGAGGGTGCGGTCGTTCAGGAACGATGACAGGAACCGCCGCAGGTTGCCGCCAATGCCCAGGAGGTCCAGAGCCTGCTGGACGACCGCATGTGGGAGGCCATCGAACGCCCCCTTGACGTCGATGAGGAGGAGCATGGCGAGGTCTCCGCTGGCCCTTAAGGGCTGCATAAGTAGGCGTCTCTTTCCTCCTCTACAATCACCATATATGTATAGCAAACGTGCCTTCTTCCGACGCGCGACAGGCCGTGGGGGAGGGGGGGGAGGGAAGGGAGGCGACGTTTAGCTGCGGCACCAAGTGCTTATTTATATCAGAGGCTCCGGCAACAGTCACCAACGCCGCACGCATTTTGAGCGAACGCGGGCAAAACGCCGACGGCGTCGACTGCGTGCAACCACGTTCGTATGCTGCTGCGGTGGCACCAGCAACGCCCGCACAACCAGCTCTGGAGGACAACGCACCTGAAGGAACAGCGCAGACGCAAACCACCGATCAGCCAGGAGAAGAAGAAAGTGCACCAGAGGTGCCGACGCCAGCGTCCGCCGGTGCGAGCGACGCAGCGTCTTCTCCCTCTACTGGCGCGGAGAGCAACGAGACGCTACCTGCCATAATGTCGTCGTCGGCAACGGAAGATGACGAGGAGCCTGCGTTAGACGCCCCGCTTACGCGATCACAGCGAGAACGGCTTCTTACATGTGCTACAACACCGAACGCTGGCGAGGACGCAGATGGACGCCATCTCGGCATCTCTGAAGTCTCGGCCGGTCCGTCGAGGATCACGCCGGTTGTCAAGACAACGACAGCGCTTGCGAGTAGTACCAGTGCGGCGGTGAAGGAGAGACGCATGCGCTCGCAAACGGCGTCTGAAGACGCCAAAAGAATTCTGTCTTCAGAGAGTTCTACGTCATCAGAACCAACGGCGACACCCTCTAAGAAATGCAAGAAAATGCCACGAGACACCACTACTCGGCCCGCATCAGTCCCAGACTGATTCCTCAGGACCCAAATAAAGTTCTTTATACCATATACCACTACCATGGACGTTGTCTCCGATTCGGAGACGTACTAACGATGGCGCCTTACACCGCTCCTGCTGCCCGTAAGGGCTGCTTTTCCTCTACTCCCCACTACGAAGCTGACGCAGCGTTCACGGAACCATGCTTGACGCAGAAATCGCGTTCCCGTCCCTGTGCGAGACTCTGCAACCTTGGCATTTTAGGAATCAGCTTGATTCCGACTAACCTGTGTAAGGAACATAATCAGTGCCTGTTTCACGTTCGCTGCTGTGATGCTCCTATGCTCTTTTTTACTTTGCTGCGTTCTGGCTGTTGCAACGATGTACGACGCCCATTCAGTGCGCAACTTACCTATGGTAAGCCATTTGCCTTAGTCGATTTTGTACGCAACTTACTCATTCACCATGTATTTGCACATAATGACACTTAACGCACAGGGATTTCGTAGCAGAGACAAACAGAGAGAAGTAATTCATTTTGCCCGCGAGAAAAAAGTCGATCTCCTCTTTCTTCAGGAGTGTAACTTAAGGAACAAGCAGGAAGTTAAAAAGTTTTGTGATGAATTTTCTGTAAAAGCATATTTTTCATATAGCCCTGGGCGATGTCGAGGTGTAGGAGTTGTTTTTCGTAGGGTGCTTCTACACGGAAGTCACCGCCTATTTGATTTAGAAGGTCGTGTGATCGCTTTTGATTTCTTTTGGGCGAGAGGAAAGTTCGGGCATTGAATGTCTATGGGCCCGCCGTATGTCAAGATCGCAATGACATTCTTTGCTAGACTCTCCCCTTTTTTGTTAGACAACCTATCCATTTTTCATGGTTGGCGATTTTAATTGTGTGATCGACCCTATGCGCTGACTCGCGAGGGCCAAGGCAAAACGCTTCCAATGCGCATGCAGCTTAATTATCTCGTATAGTGAAAGAATACAATTTATCAGATGCCTGGGTACACATGCACGGCGAAAATTTTGGGGCCACATGGCAGCAAAGGCAATCGCAATGTCGTCTAGATCGAATGTATTTCCCCCCTGAATTAACATCGCAAATTGTCCAATGCAGCATCCTCGATCTTCCTGCAGACGCAGGATACATTTCAGATCATCGAGCTTTCACTGTCGTGCTGAACCTCGAAGGAAGGCCAGGTGAACGCACCGATATGTGGAAACTAGACATTGCTTCTTTGCGTGACCAGGTGACTCTAACCGAACTCAAAACCGCAATAGTTACATCAGTAAGTGATTATGAATGTAATGTCAAAGCGTGGGATACCTTAAAGGAAATCTGGAGGTCGGCATGCACAGCAGCTAGCAGGAAACTCAAAAGAAAGGAGACTGAGCAGCTTTGAGAGTGCCTGAGAAGGATAAGAATAGTACGAGATGGTGGCTCCCGACCACAGCTAATGTACGAGTACCTAGATCACCAGCGTGAACGATACCATAGGCTTATGAGCTGGTACTCTCGTACCTCTGCAAAGGCGTGGATGACAAACAGGCCAATTTCTGATCCTGAGGTACTGCGGCTGGCTCGTACGTCCAGCAGGAGGCAAAATGGCAGCTCATATATTGAAAAGGTTATAATAGAGGATGGCACAGAGAGCGGTGCGAGACGAGATATCGAAATAATATTTTGGAACTGGTTCTCAGACGCATTCTCATCGGAAAATATTTACAATGCCCAACTTTTAGGTGAAGAAATATATGATTTTTGTAGTAATCTACCCCACGTGGACTACACAGAAGGCAAGAATTTATTGTCTCCAACAAATTCGCAAGAAGTTTTTGATGTTATCCGATCTATGAACAGTGGATCAACACCCGGTACAGATGGCTTACCAGTCGAATTTTAACCGGTCCTGCTGGCCAGAAGTAAGCACGGCCTTGGTATCTCTTCTTAACGGAATTCTTGCACGGGAAGGTATTCCTAAATCGTTTAATCGGGGCCGCGTGATACTCTTGCCAAAGCCAGACTCCAACCTTGCCGAACCCTCATCCAGGAGGCCCATAACGCTGCTCAACACAGACTATAAGATATTCACAACCCTTCTTGTAAATCGCATGAAGATATTATTGCCTAAAATAGTCAGTGTGCATCAAACATGTTCCGTGCCTGGTCGGACTATATTTTCATCTCTCCACTTAACACGTGATATCATACAATACACAACAGCACGTGAAGCTTCAGGAGTATTGGTAAGTTTAGACCAAGCCAAAGCGTTCGACCGCTTAGAACACCTGTACTTATTTGAGGTGTTACGATGCTATAAGTTTCCCGAAGAGTTTGTAGATATCCTGCGGATGTTGTATTCGGGAACAACAGCCGAGATACTACTTAACAGCACTTTAACTCCTAGGTTTGATGTGACAAGGGGAGTGCGGCAGGGCTGTCCTTTGTCACCTCTATTGTTTGTGCTTGCGATTGACCCATTGTTAAGGCGTTTTAGCGAGAGCTCGCTTATAAGGGGTCTTCCTATGCCGGGCAATGGGTGCATAAAAGTGTCAGCGTATGCGGATGACATTACTTTGTTCTTACGGGATGGGGACAGTCTTGTAGATGTATTTCGTATTTATAATCAGTATGCATCATCGTCAGGGGGTAAAATAAATATGAGGAAATGCGAAGCATTAAATTTAGGACGCAGTGCAATAACATTACCAGGAAATATTAAACAGACCGAGCATATGCAAATATTAGGCATAAAATTTTCTACAAGTGGTGTTTCACCTCACACGTGGAGAGACATTATCAGCTGTATTAAAGCACAGTCGGAAGCAGTGACTGCGTCGCCACTGCCGCTAGCAGAAAGGGCTTTCTTTATTAAGAATGTATTGTGCAGTAAACTGTGGTTTGCTGCAAGAGTGGCTCTTCCGCCGTCACCAACAGTACGTGTAGTAAACAAAATTATTTTCTCATGGTTCTGGCTAAACAAGACACAATACGTAGCACAACAATTTTTGCGTCTTCCGAAAGCCAGCGGAGGATGGAGCTTGCCGTGTATAGTTACATTTGGTAGACTGCTGTGCACTAAGAGTACATGTGACCTACTTGATGATGATGAGTACCCAGGTAGGCCACTTCTCCTTTATTGGCTGGGTCATTACCGTCGAACGCTCATGCCACAAAGTTCAGGCAACTTGCTTCCGACAGCGGTAACGCCAGCACCGCAGTATGCGGCGGCTGCGCGCTTACAGAGCCAGCTTGTGCAAGTAAGGAATACAAAGTGGCGTACGACACCAGTTTCAAGGCTTTGTGAAATGTTGTGTGAGACGGATGTGCCTTCAGGGACAGCTACTACAAGCACATGGACAGCCGTTTCCTCGCCTGATTTGCCTTCTAAAGTGAAAGATTTTCACTGGAAATATCAGTGGGGTATTCTACCTACAAGAGACAGGCTTGAACGCTGGAATATGGTAGCGAATGATTTATGCATACATTGCGCACAAACAGAAACCAACACGCATGTAGTAAAGGAGTGCGTTGTAGCGCGCACCTTCTGGAAGCTGGTTGGAAGATTATTTGGAATATCCATCGTGCGGGCACCACGGCGGCGAGATCGGTTTGCGAGTCTCGTCTACTACAGCGTTAGCTACGTTTTGTGGTGCTTCCGCAACATTGCAGAACGATCCCGACAGCCAAATAGAGCAATGTACCCCAGAGTGCGCAAACTAAGGGTGATAATATGGGGTCATCTTGAAGAACAGCTCTTCAAGCTCGGTGAAGCCGAGTTTCTTCGCCGCTGGTCTACGCGGTACCTAACCGTGTCTGGAGGCAAAGTTTTGCTGCAGCCAGAATAATGCCCAAACTTTGTTTGCCTAAGTAGAAACTGTACCAGTCTGTGCTTCGGATGTCATTCATGAATCCGAGGCTGACATTTATGATTTTGCATGTACACTGTCGTAGTGTTTGTGATGTGTGGCAAAGTTAATGTCAAGCAGACGCAATTTACTGTTTTGTTTGCTCATCTGTTCTGTTTATATGAAGTAGGATGTATTGCATGTGTGGTACGTTATATTGCATTGTATACGTTCATACAACAGTTGTACGCGTGCCTACGGGTAAATAAATTTCCTTGTCAGCTATTTCCTAACGTTTATGCTTGCCTCTGGTAAGATGGCGGCGGTCCGGCTTCACTTTTGAGACGGCAGCTTCACTCCAGCATTTTTTTTAATCCTCCTTGGATCGAATCCCGGCCGCGGGGGCCGCATTTCGATGGAGGCGAAAAGCGAAAACGCCCGTGTGCTTGCGTTGTAGTGCACGTTAAAGAGCCCCAGGTGGTCAAAATTAATCTAGAGCCCTCCACGTCTAAGGCGTGCGTCATAATCAGAACTGGTTTTGGCACGTAAAACCCCAGAAAGAAGAACGGACTGCAAGCGCATCAATGGAATTCAACGGCGAAACGGTGGCAGCGGCTGCGCTGACTCGAACCGGAAGCAGCTAGCAGACGGCGCATCCCACAATCCCTCGCTATTTTACGGGTCACCTATTGCAAGGGGAGCAAAAGACTTCCGACGATTATCAACGAGTTTTCCGTTCTTATCTCGTCGAAAAGCTCCGAGCCGCCCCCAGCGTCCCTGGCAACAGTCACCAACGCCGCGCGCATTTGGTGTGCACGCGGGCAAAACAGCGACGGCGTCGACAACAGTTCTGCGCGTTGCTGGTGCTGCTGCATGTCCAAGTTTATACAGCTGATAAAACTACCATCCTTACTCCGTATAGCTCTCTACTAAGTTGCTATCGCAATTGGTGCTTCGCCTTTCGGGTGAAACTGCGACATTTTTCTAACTCGCCTTCCATTTCCTACTCGCCTGCGTCAGGCTTTGTTTAGGTTCGTAGTTTTTTTTTTGTTTCAGCATCTTTAAGTGCTTTACGCACTTCACTTGCGGGAATAAAGGAGATATTTGTCCCAAAACTGCAGAGCTCGATCATATTATCTTGGATGGGTCACTCTTCTTCGCTGCTCTCCGTATAAAACATCTGAGCATCTGGCTCTACTGTTGATTGAAGTGGTGATGTGGTTTAATTCCCTTGAATTTTAATACCAGCGAAGGGAAGTCGAGATGCTGGCTTCTTTATCTGCGTGGGTGCCGGTGTGCAACACCGAAATACAAACTGTCAGATGCTAGACACGGCACTTTAAACTTCATACAAACAAGAGGGCGTCTGGCGCTATCGCTCTTACGCCTGAAGTCGAAGACTGTAAGCAAAGCGTTTGATTTCAGACGCCGACGACCATCTTGCCGCCTCCCCTCGAACTGGTCGTCATTAAAGTGAAGCCAAAGAAGAAAAAAAAGTGTTTTGAATGCTTTAGTCATGTGACTGTAGGTACGGAAGGATTGCCGTGAGGATATGATAGGCAAATTGCAACCCATTTTTTATCTCACTTAGGTTGCCAAGTTGACTAACTTCACGACAAAATTAAATGTAAGCATGAAGGCCGCTTAAACGGCGAATCCAATACATAAAAAAACACCGCATATCCACGAAGTGAATGATGATCAGTGGGCGAAGCACGGGGGATCATTCGGTTAACCGTGAATCCCCCGACGCCGGCAAATAGGCCCAGGGAGGTGCGACTGTTTTCACGACAAATCCCTCTATGTGCGGGCCTCACCTCGATGATGTGACCTCGCCTCGATGACGTATCACCATTTTTTTTCTTTTCCTCTCTATTTGGTGGCGCGGTCGGTGTGCGGCGCCTCAGTTCGGATCAGCTCATTCCACGTGAGCGAGAAGTTGGCGCGCATATCATATTCACGACGTGCGTTATTTTGTTTCGCTTGTGAAAGCGCGGAATGCAACGATGAGCGAGCCTCCTGAGTGACAGAAGGTGATCTAAAAGTACCTCCAAGGGTTGCATCATCATGAAGATGGCTACTCCCTTGGCTACCTGAAGTCAGATGATGAGCTTAAGCTTTTTGAGAGGCCCTTGGGTGCCGTCAACGAGAGGTATGCTGTGCGGACATCGAGACCTGACCAAGCCGTATAAATGAAGCTTTGCGAGCCCTCAGATACCGGTCCTCATGCCGGCGTTCCCGTGCTGCTGCAGCTTCGTGAGCCCTCAGTTCCGGGTCCGCTTGCCGGCGTTGCCGTTTTGCTGCAGCTTCCTGTGCCCTAGACTCCGGGTCCGCTTGTTGTCTGCGTCGCCGTGCTGCAGCAGCTTTCCGAGTGCTCGACTCCACTTGCAGTTGAGCCGCCACTCTCGCCGTTTCATCCATAGCGGGCACGCCGTTATCAGAAGCGACCGTTATCCATGGTTGAAGACAGAAAGAGAGTGCGCGTCGGGAACGAACGCCCTTGTGCACCGACCGTTATCATCTATGGCTGAAGGGAGAAAGAGAGCGCGCGTTGGGAACGAAGGCCCTTGTGCACCGCAGCGCCCCTAGCGGACTCCATGCAAGCCAGAGCTACGGACGACGACGACGAGGGGGGGACAAGGCTCGGCCCTAAGGTGCTTCGCCCCTAATAGAAACCAAGACACTTACCTCGCAAATTCTTGACTTGTCCGTGGCTTTCCAACAGTCACGTTTCACTTGAATTTCCCACCTTTTTCTGCGTTCCGAGTCACGAGGAAACCGAAGGTACCTATGACCCTTCTCTGTTGCGCTGGTGCACAAAGGTATGCAGCAGCCTGGCGCGGTAGAGTTTTCTGGCTATAAAACTGTGACACGCTTCACTACGCATACCGAAACGTACAAGTCACCCCAGCAAATATGACCGCGGCCTTGTGGAAACTGCAAACACTCCACAAGGCGCGCACACGTGCGTCCGTGTCAACCGCTCCAAGTATCCGACACAATATGGCGGCGGCGCGGTGCGGGGCTGGTGAAAAGGTGTCACCACCCTGCACGACGGGAGGCGGCGCTGACATCGAGGCACCCTAGAGTCAGCCGCAGGAGACTACGGAAGTGTCCTCTCCTATCCTTGTATATGTTCCTCAAGGCAACTACCGTAAAAACCGGACTATAGGTCGACCCCCCAACTAACCAATTCTAAAAATAAAAAATATCTTTTTCAATGGCAAAAGTGCCGAAAGACACCTTTACCTTTAAACTAATGCCACTCAGCCGGTTGCACAATGGTGACAATATTTATTTAAATGCTGCTCCGTGCCGTGGTGATAAGGTGCTGACAAACACGCGGGTCGATGGTCGCACGATAGGAAGCCCACGGAGGGCTTCCGCGTACTCAATCGCCTTTTTCTTGAAGGCGACGGTGAATTGCCATCGCCTCCCGCTCATTTTGAAACGAAATGTGAAAAAGCAGCCAGAATGCGATTGCGAAGGCGGCCGTTTACTTCATCTGCCCTTTGTTGCAAGACTTCCGTAGTTTTTCCGCCAATGTCCGGTATATAAGCCGAGGGTCGACTTTTCGCAATGGTTTCTTGAAAAAAAGTTCGAACTATATTCCGGTTTTTACGGTATCTTGAAAGCGATCTGCGACTCGGCCGAAGTGTGCGCCCGCTGGAGCCTCATCTTCAAAGCGATCTGCGATGGGCCAAAGTGCATTCGCCAAGTGCCGGTAGTTTCGTATGCGCTGCGTTTTCGACGTTTACTTCGCGTTGAAGCGAGAGCCAGCGCGAAGGTCAATTTGCTCGCTGCTGCTGGCGCGCTTTCTCACTCCAGCGTTTTGATGAGCTCCCGCGAACATCGAGCGAGATGTGATCATGCTTACTTGTGCGTGTTGACACCGTGCTTGTTTATTTAGTTAGTATAAGCGAATATTAATAACTGTATACGGGCGATAAAACTACTAACCTTACTTCGTATAGCTGTCTTCTAATTTGCTATCGCAGTCGATGCTTCGCCTTTTGCGTGAAACTGCGACTTCTTTTTTTACTCAGTCGCCCGCATTCCGCCGCTCTTCGAGCCACATCTTGCTCGGTTCTGCATTTTTCTGAGCATCTATTCGCTTTTCTTGCGACAGGCAAACCGCAGTATGCAACGACAGAGGGCGGAAAGATAAAGGCAGAAGGAGGGGACGTTAACTGGAATCATTAACCAGAATGGCGTTTAGGCAGCTCGACGATACCACAAAGTTTCTCAGCTGCGGCTACCTGTAATTATTCGTCACTTCTCCGCTGATGCGTCACTTCTTTGCTCAACGAATTTAAGCCAGTAATTTCACGAAGCACATCCGCTTGGAACTTATTTTGAACCTAGCAGCAGTTTTGAGATAAGCGTAGTCAAACTTGCGGTAAATATGCATTGTGCGACTTTTTTAACAAGGAAGAGGAATAAAATTTATTTACAGAAATGAGCAGACGGTAAAATCGGCCGTGGTGGGCGGCGTCCTTCGTCAAAGTTGCCGTAGGCCTGATCCGATAGCTTGGCCCTGCTCACCAGGCCATGCTGGTGTTCAGGGCTCGGGCTTGTCAGCTGGGCCTCCCACTTCTCAACGGCTGGTCCGGTGATGGGTAGTGTCGATGAGTTTTGCCCATATTACAATACTAAATGTGGTAGAGGGTATTTGGCGTTGAGCAGAAGGCGTACTTGTGAGTATATCTCGTAGGATACATGGCGTGTGGTAGGGTGCCGTGCGGGAATGCGCCGGTCTGTAGTTTGCGGAACATCACCGCCTATTCTCCTGTCAGCTTGGGATGCGGGGGTGGGTACATCCTCCTACCCCGTCTGTAATGACTCAGGATATCGGCGTATCTTTTCGGGATTCTATCATGTTGGTCTACCGGGGTTCGTGAAGCCGGTGGGATAGCCCGCAGAATGTGATCTCGGGCAGCGGCGTTAGCCGCTACATTACCCACAAGGGACTCGTGTCCAGTGTCCCAGACAATCTACAGTTCTTGAAAATTGTCTAGTTTTTCGAGGATGCTCAGGACTTGTTTGGACATGCGGCCCTTTTGGTAGTTTCTATAGGCTGTTTGTGAGTCCGTGATGACAGTGATTTGATCTTCCTGTCGCTTCCCCGTAGTGGCCGCCAGGGCTATCGTCGTTTCTTCAGCGCAGTCGATGACTGGAGTGTTTACCGAGGCCACTGCTATCTCTTGTCCTTGGCCGTTGATCACGCTGACAGCGTGGGCCGCTGTACTTGCGGAGGACATTATCGAGCCATCCTCAGTCCCTAGGCATTCCTTGTAGTTTTATTTAAAAAGAAGACGAATCGAGTGCATGGACTATTGCCATCTCAACAAAATTACAAAGAAAGACGGTTACCCGTTACCACGGAATAATGAAGCCCTTGATTGTTTGTATGGTGTCACTTACTTTTCTTCTATCGACCTTCGGTCGGGCACATTGCTGTGGACCCAATGGACCGAGAGAAAAATGCGTTGTAACTCCTGATGGGCTTTACCAGTTCAAGGTAATGTATTTCGGTCTGTGTAAAGTACCACCCACATTCGAGCGAATAATGGACTCTCTGCTCCATCAGCTCAAGTGCGAGACATGCTTGTGTTATTTAGATGACGTGATTGTGTTTTCGCCTACGTTCGATACACACCTCGAACACCTCTCGGCGATTCTGACGTCTCTCGCCGTGCCGGACTTCCGTTTAATTCATCGAAGTGCCATTTTACCCGTCACCGCACTACAATCCTTGGCCATATTGTGGACGCATGCGCCGTACAACATGACCCAGAGAAACTTCGAGCCGTAAAAGACTTCGCTGCGCCAAAGTCTGCCAAAAATTATCGCAGCTTTGTGGGCTCTGATCCTATTTTTGCCGGTTCGTGAAGAATTTTGCAGTGATTGCAGAACCGCTCACAGATCTTAAACGTTTAAGACGAGCCTTTTACCTGGGGTCCTGCACAAGCTGCGGTTTTCTCCGAGTTAACCACACTCCTCACAACGGCTCCAATTTTGGCCCACTTCGACACATCTGCTGAAACCGAAGCCCGCACTGTCGCGAGTGGTTACGGGATACGCTCTGTTTTGACCAAACTTCAAGGTGGAGCGAACTGCTTCATCGCTTGTGGCAGCAAGCTGCTGTCTGCATCGGAGCGAAATGACACCATTAGTGAAAATAAGCGCCTCGCTCTTGTATGGGCATTTGCAAAATTTCGCCGTTAACTATTTGGCCGACCGCTCACATGATGATGATGATGATGATGATGATGATTTAATGACATCTCCTTTGAAACGGGGCGGTGACAAATAGTCACTTAGCCTGCTTGATTTAATCAGCTATACTATACATGTTCTTTATCTAGCATATTTGTATACCTCTTATTATAACTTTTTTTTTTCGAAATGTACCTTGTACCAGTACCTATGATTTTATGAATCTGGTCGTATCAATCTCTTCCCTGCTTTTTATTCACCACTTCTCTTATTGTCTGTGGCTTATATTTACGGCTGATCGGTTGATGTTTCCTTCCATTTTAAAACCAAGCGCTTCTGGAAGTCGTACATTACCTACGGTTCTCGCTGGGTGAACCCCTTCGCATTCCATTAAGATGTGCTGAGGGGTCTCCGGATCTTTACTGCAGCATACACATGTCTCACCTAGTTCCGAATATGTACTCCGATATGTTTTGGTCCTTAGGCAACCGGCTCGAGCCTCAAATAGCAGGCACTGCCCTTTGTGTTATTGTACAGAACTTCCCTTCTAATTTCTTTCCTCTCGTTCTTGTAAATCTCTATGGTCTTGTTTGTTTCCATTTTTTTGCATCCAATTCACCGTTAGCAGTTTCTGACCACCATGCTCTCTGTTGGCTTGCCTCTTTGAAATATCCTTCAGGCAGACTCGCTCGATGGGCGCTACGCCTGAAACGGTGGTATATAAGACAGGCAGCCTGCACAAAGATGCGGATTGTTTGTCCCGCGACCATGTGGCCCACTGTGAGTCTTCGCGAACTGAATCCTTCGACTGGGCTTTTTAGGTGAGCCAGTTGCTTACTATCGCCCACGAACAGCGTCAGGATGGCTACTTAAGGGAAATAATAGAGCATCTGGAATTCTCTCTCATCGACGCCTCTGTGCACATGTTCACCCTGAAGGATGATACCTTATGTCGGCGTAACGTGCACCCTGCTGGCCGTATCATGTAGTTGAGCCATCCCACATGCGCTCAACAGTTCGTCGTGAGCTTAAGGCCTCCCCAGCGGCTGGCCACTTTGGTATTACTGTCAGATGTCTGTGATCGAAGTTGTTGCAACGACTACTTTCGATCCCGGTTTCCTGATTGCAGCAGCATGATGCTGTGAACCACTAGACCATAGGCTACGCAGCGATCCAAGTTGGCGGGAAAACGCCACATATGCTATGTCATATACCCGTCCTTCAAGTAGGCCCGATGATTGCTTTCGAACACGGTTCCCTAGTCGCAGCAGCGCGATGGTGTGAAACAGTGGACTATACACTAAGCAGTAATCCATGTTGGCGGAGAAGCGGCACATATGCAATGTCAAATGATGGTGGTCCAAGTTGGCCCGACGATTGCTTTCGAAACCGGTTCCCTGATCACAGGAGCGTGAGGCAGAAAGATAGGCAGCGAGACAGATAGGCTGCACGCGGAAAGTGCTTGAAGTACCCTAATAATGCTAATCGGATAAAATGATAGTAACATATAAACAAGAACGCGTTGTGTCCGGCCGTACCACGTCTCTTATCACTGTACTAGGACAACTTATTGTTTTTGCTACAGGCCGACCATCACTTCCGCAGCCGCATTCCCGTTTGCGCTGTGTACGATGCAAGGACGCCATCGACACACACATATACCCCTCGAAACTGTGATGTGATCACCAGCTTCGTGACGAGTTGCGAAGAACGCTCGTTATTTCGAAGCTGGGAGGTGGTGGATTCAAACACATTGCGGTGTATATTGTGAACCCACTACCGGTGAAACCGTGATTACGTGCAGCAGAACTTCGCGTCTCTGTGTGGAGAGCATAATTAGCTGCACGGCGAACTAGCCCTGGACATGATCAGTATAGTGGGGGCTGTTGTACACGGTGTAACTTTGATTGCGGCTGCAGAGTCGAATCTCGGCAGAATAGCGTGCGTGGCATTTGGGCAGGAGAGATTTGGGGTGGGAACAGGTGTTAAGGGTATAGTGCCGCGCAAACGAGGGAGTCTGTGTTGAGAAAAACACGGCTTGCTGCTCGAGCTGCAACGTCGAACGCAACAACAAAGTAACTTGGCCAGCTGGTTCTCCCAAGCCCCACCAGCGACACATAGGTCAAGTTTGTAAGCAAGCGGATCAAACGCAATCTGTTGTGGTGCTTCAGCAAATGAAGAACTGCATGCATTTCTTTTATTGCGTTCGCTTTCTTGGGGTCTTTTACACATTTGAAATGACCTGTGTGTGTATGCATTGTGCATTTCGGAGGCCACGCGTTGACTTCGCGGTGGCAGTGATCGATGAAACCAAGTGTTGTTAGGGTAACGCGATGCAGGAATCCCGCTGCAGTACACGCCTCAGACATAATTCGTTCCGACGGTGGCGATGCGTTGAGCATTAGCGTCGACAGTCTTAACAAGATGGTTTCTGTCGCAATTTTTTCTTTATTCTAGAAAGTGCAGGAATGAGGCTTTTGCACAATGAGGTTATGAGGCACGCGATTCTGGCGAACGCATGGAATTGGAGAGATAGATCAATCGCCTAAATAATTGGATACAGATGAAAGAATATACTGCACCCAGAAGCACGGACTCTTTCGTCCGGATTAACATCACGGGAATGGACGACTTCTCGGCGCGCATGGCGGGCGTCAAACATGAGCTCTAAATTCGAGGTGCGTTGACTGTTTCAACTTCAGCATTTGGTGACGCGACGGCAGAGGGCAAAAGGTTTTGCTGAACGAAAGGAAAATAAATATAAAATAAACACAATTTGTAGACAGGAAATGTGCGATAGGAATCAATGACCAAATTAGCATCACGGCGCACACACAGTTGCACATACCTTGTGAAACAAATTAACATCACAGAGTTTTAAGAGGTATGGCACGTGCCTAGTTTGATGTACCCAGTAATCCAGGTTGGGAGGAACGACGTTGATTGAATGGCGGCATCGAAGTAGTAGCACATACCCAGTAACAGAACTTTGCGGAAAAAACGGCACATACGCCCTTTCACATATATCCTAGCAGCACCATTGGCCGACACGGGCGACGTCTAGCGTCACTTGTTATGCCGCCATTTTGGACTGTGCTCCTTGCGAGAGCAGGCCGGCCGCACTTCGGTTGTGTGATCTTCGCCGCGCATTATTTCGATTGTAAGACACTTCTTACATGTTTCACGTGCTCGCGTGAGCGCTCAGTGAAGTTGGTGTACCATGGCAACAGCAAGCGCAGCCAGTGGATGTGGTGTTTCGTCGGTAGCGGCGGCAGCCGTGCCTGCTTCGTCGAAACCTGGCATGCTAATCAGCGGTATATTTCATTGTTATTGCTGGGGGCACATGAGACCGTGTCGTCGATTGAATCTGATTGATCACTATTACGTTTCACGGTTGAGGGTTGCCTCATTTAGTGAAAGCAGCCGCGTACGTAGCTGTCGGGCAATGCTTAGAACCAGGTGCCGGCGGCCCGACAACGCCTGTCAGTGGTTGGTAGATATGCGGTTGTTACTCCATACGCTTCCAAAGCAACTGAACAGCTCAGTTATGCAAAATTTATTGCATCTGATGCGGTGCAGGGTGCTGATAAGCAAATGTCAAAGCATAAGCGTGGCGATCGAGCAGCGCGGTACCTGCAGTGAACCGACGCGCGACAGTGATCACAAATGCCAGCGCAACTGATACAGCCCAGGTGCTAGATTTTTATTTTTAGTATTTAGTATTTATTTATTTATACATACTGTCAATACCAATAGGGATTATAACAGGACTTGTTATAAAGATATATTTGTTTACCTATTTTTTACGTTTGTTTACCTGGAATGGCTTTTCTTTCGAATGTCTGAATTTTGGAACAAGCTTCGCTCACGGTGAACCTTAACGTAGATCGTGCGCGAAGTTTGTATTGAAGATATCGCGTACGGCAAGAATTGTTCGTGTGCGCTATCTCTGAAGCGAAATAAGCCAATAATATTGCAGCGTTAGGGCCATCTCTGCTCCTTCTCCTGTTTCCCTTACACCGTCTCACTGTGCTATGTTCATAATAAAGTAATGTAGAGTCTTAACAATTGTCGAATAAATACATATGTATATAACTGTAAACCACTACTAACCGTGAGTGAAAAGTGCTTAGTGGTCAGCGAAGCGGTCACTGCACGCATGTAAGTATTTCACTTGATCGACTGTGCCAATAAATAATTTTTTTCATTGCTGTTATTCTTGCAAGCATGATGCTATTGTCCGCGTACCCATGCGAATACCGTTTTTTACGTTCTTACTTGCGCGGGCTCATTTAGCGCGTTTCTACGCCACGCACAGTTAGCGCATTATGGTTCCCGAACTCCAGCACTGGCGCTAGGCCACACTGATGAGGTTGACACGTTCGTTTTTGCATTCTCTTGTTGCCCAAGCACATAGACAACGCGAAAAGATGGGTGAGCTCGATGCAGCACCACACTGTTGAAGTTAATTACCTTTATGGGCAGGGCCGCGATGGGTGCGTGTGAACGCAGAGACAATGTTTTGGTAGACACAGGGTCTGCATACATCTTCCATAGGACATGCTTTTTCCAGATCGTTGCGAAGTGTATATTTAACGACTAGTTCTCTCGCAGAGTGCTCCAATTTTTCTTATACCGGTGTCACACGGCCAATTTTGATAGCGATCGAGACCGATCTGGATCGGAATGTTCGACCGCGATTGGCTCCCTTCCACAGATTGAGCAAAGAAGCCAATCGCGACAAAGAAATTCGACCCATATCGGGCTCGATCACGATCAAAAGTGCGCCGAGCTGTGCAAGGGCCGAAACGGAATGATTCCCTAAGATATTTCTTTCTCTAACATTTACTCAAGCAACAATAACTCTTTCATACTCGCATGCAGATATAGAGATATTATGAAACATGATTTTACGGTGCAAACTTAAACGGGACACAGCGAGATACATACATA